>NC_066853.1:14774332-15106237 GCF_001640805.2 Lates calcarifer | reverse complement strand
AGGTGATAAATCTAGACTTGAAATTTTGACCTTTTTTCACTCCAAACCATGACCCGCCGCCTGTCGCAGACATCAAAATTGTGGTGTCAACTTTGTCAAAGAATTGACTCAAAACCTGTCCAAATCCACTTCAAATGACATAAAACATGCCCCTGAGTGATTTTTAGTGATAAATCTAGACTTGAAATTTTGACCTTTTTCACTCCAAACCATGACCCGCCGCCTGTCGCAGACATCAAAATTGTGGTGTCAACTTTGTCAAAGAATTGACTCAAAACCTGTCCAAATCACTTCAAATGACATAAAACATGCCCCCCTGAGTGATTTTTAGGTGATAAATCTAGACTTGAAATTTTGACCTTTTTTCACTCCAAACCATGACCCGCCGCCTGTCGCAGACATCAAAAATTGTGGTGTCAACTTTGTCAAAGAATTGACTCAAAACCTGTCCAAATCACTTCAAATGACATAAAACATGCCCCTGAGTGATTTTTAGGTGATAAATCTAGACTTGAAATTTTGACCTTTTTTCACTCCAAACCATGACCGCCGCCTGTCGCAGACATCAAAAATTGTGGTGTCAACTTTGTCAAAGAATTGACTCAAAACCTGTCCAAATCCACTTCAAATGACATAAAACAATGCCCTGAGTGATTTTTAGGTGATAAATCTAGACTTGAATTTTGACCTTTTTTCACTCCAAACCATGACCCGCCGCTGTCGCAGACATCAAAATTGTGTGTCAACTTTGTCTGACTCAAAACTGTCCAAATCCACTTCAAATGACATAAACATGCCCCTGAGTGTTTTTAGGTGATAAATCTAGACTTGAAATTTTGACCTTTTTCACTCCAAACCATGACCGCGCCTGTCGCAGACATCAAAAATTGTGGTGTCAACTTTGTCAAAGAATTGACTCAAAACCTGTCCAAATCCACTTCAAATGACATAAAACATGCCCTGAGTGATTTTTAGGTGATAAATCTAGACTTGAAATTTTGACCTTTTTCACTCCAAACCATGACCGCCGCCTGTCGCAGACATCAAAAATTGTGGTGTCAACTTTGTCAAAGAATTGACTCAAAACCTGTCCAAATCCACTTCAAATGACATAAAACATGCCCCTGGCTAAGTGAGTGATTTTTAGGTGATAAATCTAGACTTGAAATTTTGACCTTTTTTCACTCCAAACCATGACCCGCCGCCTGTCGCAGACATCAAAAATTGTGGTGTCAACTTTGTCAAAGAATTGACTCAAAACCTGTCCAAATCCACTTCAAATGACATAAAACATGCCCCTGAGTGATTTTTAGGTGATAAATCTAGACTTGAAATTTTGACCTTTTTTCACTCCAAACCATGACCCGCCGCCTGTCGCAGACATCAAAATTGTGGTGTCAACTTTGTCAAAGAATTGACTCAAAACCTGTCCAAATCCACTTCAAATGACATAAAACATGCCCTGGCTAAGTTTTACATACCCCTGAGTGATTTTTAGGTGATAAATCTAGACTTGAAATTTTGACCTTTTTTCACTCCAAACCATGACCGCCGCCTGTCGCAGACATCAAAAATTGTGGTGTCAACTTTGTCAAAGAATTGACTCAAAACCTGTCCAAATCCACTTCAAATGACATAAAACATGCCCCTGAGTGATTTTTAGGTGATAAATCTAGACTTGAAATTTTGACCTTTTTTCACTCCAAACCATGACCCGCCGCCTGTCGCAGACATCAAAAATTGTGGTGTCAACTTTGTCAAAGAATTGACTCAAAACCTGTCCAAATCCACTTCAAATGACATAAAACATGCCCCTGAGTGATTTTTAGGTGATAAATCTAGACTTGAAATTTTGACCTTTTTTCACTCCAAACCATGACCCGCCGCCTGTCGCAGACATCAAAAATTGTGGTGTCAACTTTGTCAAAGAATTGACTCAAAACCTGTCCAAATCCACTTCAAATGACATAAAACATAAGCCCTGAGTGATTTTTAGGTGATAAATCTAGACTTGAAATTTTGACCTTTTTTCACTCCAAACCATGACCCGCCGCCTGTCGCAGACATCAAAAATTGTGGTGTCAACTTTGTCAAAGAATTGACTCAAAACCTGTCCAAATCCACTTCAAATGACATAAAACATGCCCCTGGCTAAGCCCTGAGTGATTTTTAGGTGATAAATCTAGACTTGAAATTTTGACCTTTTTTCACTCCAAACCATGACCCGCCGCCTGTCGCAGACATCAAAAATTGTGGTGTCAACTTTGTCAAAGAATTGACTCAAAACCTGTCCAAATCCACTTCAAATGACATAAAACATGCCCCTGAGTGATTTTTAGTGATAAATCTAGACTTGAAATTTTGACCTTTTTTCACTCCAAACCATGACCCGCCGCCTGTCGCAGACATCAAAAATTGTGGTGTCAACTTTGTCAAAGAATTGACTCAAAACCTGTCCAAATCCACTTCAAATGACATAAAACATGCCCCTGAGTATTTTTAGGTGATAAATCTAGACTTGAAATTTTGACCTTTTTTCACTCCAAACCATGACCGCCGCCTGTCGCAGACATCAAAAATTGTGGTGTCAACTTTGTCAAAGAATTGACTCAAAACCTGTCCAAATCCACTTCAAATGACATAAAACATGCCCCTGAGTGATTTTTAGGTGATAAATCTAGACTTGAAATTTTGACCTTTTTTCACTCCAAACCATGACCCGCCGCCTGTCGCAGACATCAAAAATTGTGGTGTCAACTTTGTCAAAGAATTGACTCAAAACCTGTCCAAATCCACTTCAAATGACATAAAACATGCCCCCCCCTGAGTGATTTTTAGGTGATAAATCTAGACTTGAAATTTTGACCTTTTTTCACTCCAAACCATGACCCGCCGCCTGTCGCAGACATCAAAAATTGTGGTGTCAACTTTGTCAAAGAATTGACTCAAAACCTGTCCAAATCCACTTCAAATGACATAAAACATGCCCCTGAGTGATTTTTAGGTGATAAATCTAGACTTGAAATTTTGACCTTTTTTCACTCCAAACCATGACCCGCCGCCTGTCGCAGACATCAAAAATGTGGTGTCAACTTTGTCAAAGAATTGACTCAAAACCTGTCCAAATCCACTTCAAATGACATAAAACATGCCCCTGAGTGATTTTTAGGTGATAAATCTAGACTTGAAATTTTGACCTTTTTTCACTCCAACCATGACCCGCCGCCTGTCGCAGACATCAAAAATTGTGGTGTCAACTTTGTCAAAGAATTGACTCAAAACCTGTCCAAATCCACTTCAAATGACATAAAACATGCCCCTGGCTAAGTTTTACATACCCCTGAGTATTTTTAGGTGATAAATCTAGACTTGAAATTTTGACCTTTTTTCACTCCAAACCATGACCCGCCGCCTGTCGCAGACATCAAAAATTGTGGTGTCAACTTTGTCAAAGAATTGACTCAAAACCTGTCCAAATCCACTTCAAATGACATAAAACATGCCCTGAGTGATTTTAGGTGATAAATCTAGACTTGAAATTTTGACCTTTTTTCACTCCAAACCATGACCCGCCGCCTGTCGCAGACATCAAAAATTGTGGTGTCAACTTTGTCAAAGAATTGACTCAAAACCTGTCCAAATCCACTTCAAATGACATAAAACATGCCCCTGAGCATTTTTAGGTGATAAATCTAGACTTGAAATTTTGACCTTTTTTCACTCCAAACCATGACCGCCGCCTGTCGCAGACATCAAAAATTGTGGTGTCAACTTTGTCAAAGAATTGACTCAAAACCTGTCCAAATCCACTTCAAATGACATAAAACATGCCTGAGTGATTTTTAGGTGATAAATCTAGACTTGAAATTTTGACCTTTTTTCACTCCAAACCATGACCCGCCGCCTGTCGCAGACATCAAAAATTGTGGTGTCAACTTTGTCAAAGAATTGACTCAAAACCTGTCCAAATCCACTTCAAATGACATAAAACATGCCCTGGCTAAGTTTTACATAGTGATTTTTAGGTGATAAATCTAGACTTGAAATTTTGACCTTTTTTCACTCCAAACCATGACCGCCGCCTGTCGCAGACATCAAAAATTGTGGTGTCAACTTTGTCAAAGAATTGACTCAAAACCTGTCCAAATCCACTTCAAATGACATAAAACATGCCCCTGAGTTTTTTAGGTGATAAATCTAGACTTGAAATTTTGACCTTTTTTCACTCCAAACCATGACCCGCCGCCTGTCGCAGACATCAAAAATTGTGGTGTCAACTTTGTCAAAGAATTGACTCAAAACCTGTCCAAATCCACTTCAAATGACATAAAACATGCCCCTGAGTATTTTTAGGTGATAAATCTAGACTTGAATTTTGACCTTTTTTCACTCCAAACCATGACCCGCCGCCTGTCGCAGACATCAAAATTGTGGTGTCAACTTTGTCAAAGAATTGACTCAAAACCTGTCCAAATCCACTTCAAATGACATAAAACATGCCCCTGAGTGATTTTTAGGTGATAAATCTAGACTTGAAATTTTGACCTTTTTTCACTCCAAACCATGACCCGCCGCCTGTCGCAGACATCAAAAATTGTGTGTCAACTTTGTCAAAGAATTGACTCAAAACCTGTCCAAATCCACTTCAAATGACATAAAACATGCCCCCTAAGTGAGTTTTTAGGTGAAATCTAGACTTGAAATTTTGACCTTTTTTCACTCCAAACCATGACCCGCCGCCTGTCGCAGACATCAAAAATTGTGGTGTCAACTTTGTCAAAGAATTGACTCAAAACCTGTCCAAATCCACTTCAAATGACATAAAACATGCCCTGAGTGATTTTTAGGTGATAAATCTAGACTTGAAATTTTGACCTTTTTTCACTCCAAACCATGACCCGCCGCCTGTCGCAGACATCAAAAATTGTGGTGTCAACTTTGTCAAAGAATTGACTCAAAACCTGTCCAAATCCACTTCAAATGACATAAAACATGCCCCTGAGTGATTTTTAGGTGATAAATCTAGACTTGAAATTTTGACCTTTTTTCACTCCAAACCATGACCCGCCGCCTGTCGCAGACATCAAAAATTGTGGTGTCAACTTTGTCAAAGAATTGACTCAAAACCTGTCCAAATCCACTTCAAATGACATAAAACATGCCCCTGAGTGATTTTTAGGTGATAAATCTAGACTTGAAATTTTGACCTTTTTTCACTCCAAACCATGACCCGCCGCCTGTCGCAGACATCAAAAATTGTGGTGTCAACTTTGTCAAAGAATTGACTCAAAACCTGTCCAAATCCACTTCAAATGACATAAAACATGCCCCTGAGTGATTTTTAGGTGATAAATCTAGACTTGAAATTTTGACCTTTTTTCACTCCAAACCATGACCCGCCGCCTGTCGCAGACATCAAAAATTGTGGTGTCAACTTTGTCAAAGAATTGACTCAAAACCTGTCCAAATCCACTTCAAATGACATAAAACATGCCCCTGAGTGATTTTTAGGTGATAAATCTAGACTTGAAATTTTGACCTTTTTTCACTCCAAACCATGACCCGCCGCCTGTCGCAGACATCAAAAATTGTGGTGTCAACTTTGTCAAAGAATTGACTCAAAACCTGTCCAAATCCACTTCAAATGACATAAAACATGCCCCTGAGTGATTTTTAGGTGATAAATCTAGACTTGAAATTTTGACCTTTTTTCACTCCAAACCATGACCGCCGCCTGTCGCAGACATCAAAAATTGTGGTGTCAACTTTGTCAAAGAATTGACTCAAAACCTGTCCAAATCCACTTCAAATGACATAAAACATAAGTTTTACATACCCCTGAGTGATTTTTAGGTGATAAATCTAGACTTGAAATTTTGACCTTTTTTCACTCCAAACCATGACCGCCGCCTGTCGCAGACATCAAAAATTGTGGTGTCAACTTTGTCAAAGAATTGACTCAAAACCTGTCCAAATCCACTTCAAATGACATAAAACATGCCCCTGAGTGATTTTTAGGTGATAAATCTAGACTTGAAATTTTGACCTTTTTTCACTCCAAACCATGACCCGCCGCCTGTCGCAGACATCAAAAATTGTGGTGTCAACTTTGTCAAAGAATTGACTCAAAACCTGTCCAAATCCACTTCAAATGACATAAAACATGCCCTGAGTGATTTTTAGGTGATAAATCTAGACTTGAAATTTTGACCTTTTTTCACTCCAAACCATGACCCGCCGCCTGTCGCAGACATCAAAAATTGTGGTGTCAACTTTGTCAAAGAATTGACTCAAAACCTGTCCAAATCCACTTCAAATGACATAAAACAAAACATACCCCTGAGTGATTTTTAGGTGATAAATCTAGACTTGAAATTTTGACCTTTTTTCACTCCAAACCATGACCCGCCGCCTGTCGCAGACATCAAAAATTGTGGTGTCAACTTTGTCAAAGAATTGACTCAAAACCTGTCCAAATCCACTTCAAATGACATAAAACATGGTGAGATTTTTAGGTGATAAATCTAGACTTGAAATTTTGACCTTTTTTCACTCCAAACCATGACCCCCGCCTGTCGCAGACATCAAAAATTGTGGTGTCAACTTTGTCAAAGAATTGACTCAAAACCTGTCCAAATCCACTTCAAATGACATAAAACATGCCCCTGAGTGAGATTTTTAGGTGATAAATCTAGACTTGAAATTTTGACCTTTTTTCACTCCAAACCATGACCCGCCGCCTGTCGCAGACATCAAAAATTGTGGTGTCAACTTTGTCAAAGAATTGACTCAAAACCTGTCCAAATCCACTTCAAATGACATAAAACATGCCCCTGAGTGATTTTTAGGTGATAAATCTAGACTTGAAATTTTGACCTTTTTTCACTCCAAACCATGACCCGCCGCCTGTCGCAGACATCAAAAATTGTGGTGTCAACTTTGTCAAAGAATTGACTCAAAACCTGTCCAAATCCACTTCAAATGACATAAAACATGCCCCTGAGTGATTTTTAGGTGATAAATCTAGACTTGAAATTTTGACCTTTTTTCACTCCAAACCATGACCGCCGCGCCTGTCGCAGACATCAAAAATTGTGGTGTCAACTTTGTCAAAGAATTGACTCAAAACCTGTCCAAATCCACTTCAAATGACATAAACAAAGCCCTGAGTGATTTTTAGGTGATAAATCTAGACTTGAAATTTTGACCTTTTTTCACTCCAAACCATGACCCGCCGCCTGTCGCAGACATCAAAAATCAACTTTGTCAAAGAATTGACTCAAAACCTGTCCAAATCCACTTCAAATGACATAAAACATGCCCCTGGAGTGAGTTTTTAGGTGATAAATCTAGACTTGAAATTTTGACCTTTTTTCACTCCAAACCATGACCCGCCGCCTGTCGCAGACATCAAAAATTGTGGTGTCAACTTTGTCAAAGAATTGACTCAAAACCTGTCCAAATCCACTTCAAATGACATAAACAAGCCCTGAGTGATTTTTAGGTGATAAATCTAGACTTGAAATTTTGACCTTTTTTCACTCCAAACCATGACCCGCCGCCTGTCGCAGACATCAAAAATTGTGGTGTCAACTTTCAAAGAATTGACTCAAAACCTGTCCAAATCCACTTCAAATGACATAAAACATGCCCCTGAGTGATTTTTAGGTGATAAATCTAGACTTGAAATTTTGACCTTTTTTCACTCCAAACCATGACCCGCCGCCTGTCGCAGACATCAAAAATTGTGGTGTCAACTTTGTCAAAGAATTGACTCAAAACCTGTCCAAATCCACTTCAAATGACATAAAACATGCCCCTGAGTGTTTTTAGGTGATAAATCTAGACTTGAAATTTTGACCTTTTTTCACTCCAAACCATGACCCGCCGCCTGTCGCAGACATCAAAAATTGGTGTCAACTTTGTCAAAGAATTGACTCAAAACCTGTCCAAATCCACTTCAAATGACATAAAACATGCCCTGAGTGATTTTAGGTGATAAATCTAGACTTGAAATTTTGACCTTTTTTCACTCCAAACCATGACCCGCCGCCTGTCGCAGACATCAAAAATTGTGGTGTCAACTTTGTCAAAGAATTGACTCAAAACCTGTCCAAATCCACTTCAAATGACATAAAAACCCCCTGAGTGATTTTTAGGTGATAAATCTAGACTTGAAATTTTGACCTTTTTTCACTCCAAACCATGACCCGCCGCCTGTCGCAGACATCAAAAATTGTGGTGTCAACTTTGTCAAAGAATTGACTCAAAACCTGTCCAAATCCACTTCAAATGACATAAAACATGCCCCTGAGTGATTTTAGGTGATAAATCTAGACTTGAAATTTTGACCTTTTTTCACTCCAAACCATGACCCGCCGCCTGTCGCAGACATCAAAAATTGTGGTGTCAACTTTGTCAAAGAATTGACTCAAAACCTGTCCAAATCCACTTCAAATGACATAAAACATGCCCCTGAGTGATTTTTAGGTGATAAATCTAGACTTGAAATTTTGACCTTTTTTCACTCCAAACCATGACCCGCCGCCTGTCGCAGACATCAAAAATTGTGGTGTCAACTTTGTCAAAGAATTGACTCAAAACCTGTCCAAATCCACTTCAAATGACATAAAACATGCCCCTGAGTGAGATTTTTAGGTGATAAATCTAGACTTGAAATTTTGACCTTTTTTCACTCCAAACCATGACCCGCCGCCTGTCGCAGACATCAAAAATTGTGGTGTCAACTTTGTCAAAGAATTGACTCAAAACCTGTCCAAATCCACTTCAAATGACATAAAACATGCCCCTGAGTGATTTTTAGGTGATAAATCTAGACTTGAAATTTTGACCTTTTTTCACTCCAAACCATGACCCGCCGCCTGTCGCAGACATCAAAAATTGTGTGTCAACTTTGTCAAAGAATTGACTCAAAACCTGTCCAAATCCACTTCAAATGACATAAAACATGCCCCTGAGTGAGATTTTTAGGTGATAAATCTAGACTTGAAATTTTGACCTTTTTTCACTCCAAACCATGACCCGCCGCCTGTCGCAGACATCAAAAATTGTGGTGTCAACTTTGTCAAAGAATTGACTCAAAACCTGTCCAAATCCACTTCAAATGACATAAAACAAAGCCCTGAGTGATTTTAGGTGATAAATCTAGACTTGAAATTTTGACCTTTTTTCACTCCAAACCATGACCCGCCGCCTGTCGCAGACATCAAAAATTGTGGTGTCAACTTTGTCAAAGAATTGACTCAAAACCTGTCCAAATCCACTTCAAATGACATAAAACATGCCCCTGGCCCTGAGTGATTTTTAGGTGATAAATCTAGACTTGAAATTTTGACCTTTTTTCACTCCAAACCATGACCCGCCGCCTGTCGCAGACATCAAAAATTGTGGTGTCAACTTTGTCAAAGAATTGACTCAAAACCTGTCCAAATCCACTTCAAATGACATAAAACATGCCCCTGAGTTTTTTAGGTGATAAATCTAGACTTGAAATTTTGACCTTTTTTCACTCCAAACCATGACCCGCCGCCTGTCGCAGACATCAAAAATTGTGGTGTCAACTTTGTCAAAGAATTGACTCAAAACCTGTCCAAATCCACTTCAAATGACATAAAACATGCCCTGAGTGATTTTTAGGTGATAAATCTAGACTTGAAATTTTGACCTTTTTTCACTCCAAACCATGACCCCGCCGCCTGTCGCAGACATCAAAAATTGTGGTGTCAACTTTGTCAAAGAATTGACTCAAAACCTGTCCAAATCCACTTCAAATGACATAAAACATGCCCCCTGAGTGATTTTTAGGTGATAAATCTAGACTTGAAATTTTGACCTTTTTTCACTCCAAACCATGACCCGCCGCCTGTCGCAGACATCAAAAATTGTGGTGTCAACTTTGTCAAAGAATTGACTCAAAACCTGTCCAAATCCACTTCAAATGACATAAAACATGCCCCTTAAGCCCTGAGTGATTTTTAGGTGATAAATCTAGACTTGAAATTTTGACCTTTTTTCACTCCAAACCATGACCCGCCGCCTGTCGCAGACATCAAAAATTGTGGTGTCAACTTTGTCAAAGAATTGACTCAAAACCTGTCCAAATCCACTTCAAATGACATAAAACATGCCCTGAGTGATTTTTAGGTGATAAATCTAGACTTGAAATTTTGACCTTTTTTCACTCCAAACCATGACCCGCCGCCTGTCGCAGACATCAAAAATTGTGGTGTCAACTTTGTCAAAGAATTGACTCAAAACCTGTCCAAATCCACTTCAAATGACATAAAACATGCCCCTGAGTGATTTTTAGGTGATAAATCTAGACTTGAAATTTTGACCTTTTTTCACTCCAAACCATGACCCGCCGCCTGTCGCAGACATCAAAAATTGTGGTGTCAACTTTGTCAAAGAATTGACTCAAAACCTGTCCAAATCCACTTCAAATGACATAAAACATGCCCCTGAGTGATTTTTAGGTGATAAATCTAGACTTGAAATTTTGACCTTTTTTCACTCCAAACCATGACCCGCCGCCTGTCGCAGACATCAAAAATTGTGGTGTCAACTTTGTCAAAGAATTGACTCAAAACCTGTCCAAATCCACTTCAAATGACATAAAACATGCCCCTGAGTGATTTTTAGGTGATAAATCTAGACTTGAAATTTTGACCTTTTTTCACTCCAAACCATGACCGCCGCCTGTCGCAGACATCAAAAATTGTGGTGTCAACTTTGTCAAAGAATTGACTCAAAACCTGTCCAAATCCACTTCAAATGACATAAAACATGCCCCTGAGTGATTTTTAGGTGATAAATCTAGACTTGAAATTTTGACCTTTTTTCACTCCAAACCATGACCCGCCGCCTGTCGCAGACATCAAAAATTGTGGTGTCAACTTTGTCAAAGAATTGACTCAAAACCTGTCCAAATCCACTTCAAATGACATAAAAACATGCCCCTGAGTTTTTAGGTGATAAATCTAGACTTGAAATTTTGACCTTTTTTCACTCCAAACCATGACCGCCGCAGACATCAAAAATTGTGGTGTCAACTTTGTCAAAGAATTGACTCAAAACCTGTCCAAATCCACTTCAAATGACATAAAACATGCCCCTGGCTAAGCCCTGAGTGATTTTTAGGTGATAAATCTAGACTTGAAATTTTGACCTTTTTTCACTCCAAACCATGACCCGCCGCCTGTCGCAGACATCAAAAATTGTGGTGTCAACTTTGTCAAAGAATTGACTCAAAACCTGTCCAAATCCACTTCAAATGACATAAAACATGCCCCTGAGTGATTTTTAGGTGATAAATCTAGACTTGAAATTTTGACCTTTTTTCACTCCAAACCATGACCCGCCGCCTGTCGCAGACATCAAAAATTGTGGTGTCAACTTTGTCAAAGAATTGACTCAAAACCTGTCCAAATCCACTTCAAATGACATAAAACATGCCCCCTAAGCCCCTGAGTGATTTTTAGGTGATAAATCTAGACTTGAAATTTTGACCTTTTTTCACTCCAAACCATGACCCGCCGCCTGTCGCAGACATCAAAAATTGTGGTGTCAACTTTGTCAAAGAATTGACTCAAAACCTGTCCAAATCCACTTCAAATGACATAAAAAAGCCCCTGAGTGATTTTTAGGTGATAAATCTAGACTTGAAATTTTGACCTTTTTTCACTCCAAACCATGACCGCCGCTGTCGCAGACATCAAAATTGTGGTGTCAACTTTGTCAAAGAATTGACTCAAAACCTGTCCAAATCCACTTCAAATGACATAAAACATGCCCCTGGCTAAGTTTTTAGGTGATAAATCTAGACTTGAAATTTTGACCTTTTTTCACTCCAAACCATGACCCGCCGCCTGTCGCAGACATCAAAAATTGTGGTGTCAACTTTGTCAAAGAATTGACTCAAAACCTGTCCAAATCCACTTCAAATGACATAAACAAAGCCCCTGAGTGATTTTTAGGTGATAAATCTAGACTTGAAATTTTGACCTTTTTTCACTCCAAACCATGACCCGCCGCCTGTCGCAGACATCAAAAATTGTGGTGTCAACTTTGTCAAAGAATTGACTCAAAACCTGTCCAAATCCACTTCAAATGACATAAAACATGCCCCTGAGTGATTTTTAGGTGATAAATCTAGACTTGAAATTTTGACCTTTTTTCACTCCAAACCATGACCCGCCGCCTGTCGCAGACATCAAAAATTGTGGTGTCAACTTTGTCAAAGAATTGACTCAAAACCTGTCCAAATCCACTTCAAATGACATAAAACATGCCCCTGAGTGATTTTTAGGTGATAAATCTAGACTTGAAATTTTGACCTTTTTCACTCCAAACCATGACCCGCCGCCTGTCGCAGACATCAAAAATTGTGGTGTCAACTTTGTCAAAGAATTGACTCAAAACCTGTCCAAATCCACTTCAAATGACATAAAACATGCCCCTGAGTGAGTGATTTTTAGGTGATAAATCTAGACTTGAAATTTTGACTTTTTTCACTCCAAACCATGACCCGCCGCCTGTCGCAGACATCAAAAATTGTGGTGTCAACTTGTCAAAGAATTGACTCAAAACCTGTCCAAATCCACTTCAAATGACATAAAACATGCCCCTGGAGTGAGTTTTTTAGGTGATAAATCTAGACTTGAAATTTTGACCTTTTTTCACTCCAAACCATGACCCGCCGCCTGTCGCAGACATCAAAAATTGTGGTGTCAACTTTGTCAAAGAATTGACTCAAAACCTGTCCAAATCCACTTCAAATGACATAAAACATGCCCCTGAGTGATTTTTAGGTGATAAATCTAGACTTGAAATTTTGACCTTTTTTCACTCCAAACCATGACCCGCCGCCTGTCGCAGACATCAAAAATTGTGGTGTCAACTTTGTCAAAGAATTGACTCAAAACCTGTCCAAATCCACTTCAAATGACATAAAACATGCCCCTGAGTGATTTTTAGGTGATAAATCTAGACTTGAAATTTTGACCTTTTTTCACTCCAAACCATGACCCGCCGCCTGTCGCAGACATCAAAAATTGTGGTGTCAACTTTGTCAAAGAATTGACTCAAAACCTGTCCAAATCCACTTCAAATGACATAAAACATGCCCCTGAGTGATTTTTAGGTGATAAATCTAGACTTGAAATTTTGACCTTTTTTCACTCCAAACCATGACCCGCCGCCTGTCGCAGACATCAAAAATTGTGGTGTCAACTTTGTCAAAGAATTGACTCAAAACCTGTCCAAATCCACTTCAAATGACATAAAACATGCCCTGAGTGATTTTTAGGTGATAAATCTAGACTTGAAATTTTGACCTTTTTTCACTCCAAACCATGATGTCGCAGACATCAAAAATGGTGTCAACTTTGTCAAAGAATTGACTCAAACCTGTCCAAATCCACTTCAAATGCCTGAGTGATTTTTAGGTGACCTTTTTCACTCCAAACCATGACCCGCCGCCTGTCGCAGACATCAAAAATTGTGGTGTCAACTTTGTCAAAGAATTGACTCAAAACCTGTCCAAATCCACTTCAAATGACATAAAACATGCCCCTGAGTGATTTTTTAGGTGATAAATCTAGACTTGAAATTTTGACCTTTTTTCACTCCAAACCATGACCCGCCGCCTGTCGCAGACATCAAAAATTGTGGTGTCAACTTTGTCAAAGAATTGACTCAAAACCTGTCCAAATCCACTTCAAATGACATAAAACATGCCCCTGGCTAAGTTTTACATACCCCTGAGTTTTTAGGTGATAAATCTAGACTTGAAATTTTGACCTTTTTTCACTCCAAACCATGACCCGCCGCCTGTCGCAGACATCAAAAATTGTGGTGTCAACTTTGTCAAAGAATTGACTCAAAACCTGTCCAAATCCACTTCAAATGACATAAAACATGCCCCTGAGTGATTTTTAGGTGATAAATCTAGACTTGAAATTTTGACCTTTTTTCACTCCAAACCATGACCCGCCGCCTGTCGCAGACATCAAAAATTGTGGTGTCAACTTTGTCAAAGAATTGACTCAAAACCTGTCCAAATCCACTTCAAATGACATAAAACATGCCCCTGGCCATGAGTGATTTTTAGGTGATAAATCTAGACTTGAAATTTTGACCTTTTTTCACTCCAAACCATGACCCGCCGCCTGTCGCAGACATCAAAAATTTGGTGTCAACTTTGTCAAAGAATTGACTCAAAACCTGTCCAAATCCACTTCAAATGACATAAAACATGCCCCCTAAGTGAGATTTTTAGGTGATAAATCTAGACTTGAAATTTTGACCTTTTTTCACTCCAAACCATGACCCGCCGCCTGTCGCAGACATCAAAAATTGTGGTGTCAACTTTGTCAAAGAATTGACTCAAAACCTGTCCAAATCCACTTCAAATGACATAAAACATGCCCCTGAGTGATTTTAGGTGATAAATCTAGACTTGAAATTTTGACCTTTTTTCACTCCAAACCATGACCCGCCGCCTGTCGCAGACATCAAAAATTGTGGTGTCAACTTTGTCAAAGAATTGACTCAAAACCTGTCCAAATCCACTTCAAATGACATAAAACATGCCCCTGAGTAGTTTTAGGTGATAAATCTAGACTTGAAATTTTGACCTTTTTTCACTCCAAACCATGACCCGCCTGTCGCAGACATCAAAAAAATTGTGGTGTCAACTTTGTCAAAGAATTGACTCAAAACCTGTCCAAATCCACTTCAAATGACATAAAACATGCCCCTAGTAGTTTTTAGGTGATAAATCTAGACTTGAAATTTTGACCTTTTTTCACTCCAAACCATGACCCGCCGCCTGTCGCAGACATCAAAAATTGTGGTGTCAACTTTGTCAAAGAATTGACTCAAAACCTGTCCAAAATCCACTTCAAATGACATAAAACATGCCCCTGAGTAGTTTTTTAGGTGATAAATCTAGACTTGAAATTTTGACCTTTTTTCACTCCAAACCATGACCCCGCGCCTGTCGCAGACATCAAAAATTGTGGTGTCAACTTTGTCAAAGAATTGACTCAAAACCTGTCCAAATCCACTTCAAATGACATAAAACATGCCCCTGAGTAGTTTTTTAGTGATAAATCTAGACTTGAAATTTTGACCTTTTTCACTCCAAACCATGACCCGCCGCCTGTCGCAGACATCAAAAATTGTGGTGTCAACTTGTCAAAGAATTGACTCAAAACCTGTCCAAATCCACTTCAAATGACATAAAACATGCCCCTGAGTAGTTTTTAGTGATAAATCTAGACTTGAAATTTTGACCTTTTTTCACTCCAAACCATGACCTGTGCAGACATCAAAATGTCAACTTTGTCAAAGAATTGACTCAAAACCTGTCCAAATCCACTTCAAATGACATAAAACATGCCCCCAGCCCCATTTTAGGTGATAAATCTAGACTTGAAATTTTGACCTTTTTTCACTCCAAACCATGACCCGCCGCCTGTCGCAGACATCAAAAATTGTGGTGTCAACTTTGTCAAAGAATTGACTCAAAACCTGTCCAAATCCACTTCAAATGACATAAAACATGCCCCTGGGCCTGAGTGATTTTTAGGTGATAAATCTAGACTTGAAATTTTGACCTTTTTTCACTCCAAACCATGACCCGCCGCCTGTCGCAGACATCAAAAATTGTGGTGTCAACTTTGTCAAAGAATTGACTCAAAACCTGTCCAAATCCACTTCAAATGACATAAAACATGCCCCTGAGTGATTTTTAGGTGATAAATCTAGACTTGAAATTTGACCTTTTTTTCACTCCAAACCATGACCCGCCGCCTGTCGCAGACATCAAAAATTGTGGTGTCAACTTTGTCAAAGAATTGACTCAAAACCTGTCCAAATCCACTTCAAATGACATAAAACATGCCCCTGAGTAGTTTTTAGGTGATAAATCTAGACTTGAAATTTTGACCTTTTTCACTCCAAACCATGACCCGCCGCCTGTCGCAGACATCAAAAATTGTGGTGTCAACTTTGTCAAAGAATTGACTCAAAACCTGTCCAAATCCACTTCAAATGACATAAAACATGCCCTGGCTGCTGAGTGATTTTTAGGTGATAAATCTAGACTTGAAATTTTGACCTTTTTTTCACTCCAAACCATGACCCGCGCCTGTCGCAGACATCAAAATTGTGGTGTCAACTTTGTCAAAGAATTGACTCAAAACCTGTCCAAATCCACTTCAAATGACATAAAACATGCCCCTGAGTATTTTTAGGTGATAAATCTAGACTTGAAATTTTGACCTTTTTTCACTCCAAACCATGACCCGCCGCCTGTCGCAGACATCAAAAATTGTGGTGTCAACTTTGTCAAAGAATTGACTCAAAACCTGTCCAAATCCACTTCAAATGACATAAAACATGCCCCTGGTTTTTACCCCTGAGTGATTTTTAGGATAAATCTAGACTTGAAATTTTGACCTTTTTCACTCCAAACCATGACCCGCCCTGTCGCAGACATCAAAAATTGTGGTGTCAACTTTGTCAAAGAATTGACTCAAAACCTGTCCAAATCCACTTCAAATGACATAAAACATGCCCCTGAGTGATTTTAGGTGATAAATCTAGACTTGAAATTTTGACCTTTTTTCACTCCAAACCATGACCCGCCGCCTGTCGCAGACATCAAAAATTGTGGTGTCAACTTTGTCAAAGAATTGACTCAAAACCTGTCCAAATCCACTTCAAATGACATAAAACATGCCCCCTGAGTAGTTTTTAGGTGATAAATCTAGACTTGAAATTTTGACCTTTTTTCACTCCAAACCATGACCCGCCGCCTGTCGCAGACATCAAAAATTGTGGTGTCAACTTTGTCAAAGAATTGACTCAAAACCTGTCCAAATCCACTTCAAATGACATAAAACATGCCACCCTGAGTGATTTTTAGGTGATAAATCTAGACTTGAAATTTTGACCTTTTTTCACTCCAAACCATGACCCGCCGCCTGTCGGCAGACATCAAAAATTGTGGTGTCAACTTTGTCAAAGAATTGACTCAAAACCTGTCCAAATCCACTTCAAATGACATAAAAACATGCCCCTGCAGTAGATTTTTAGGTGATAAATCTAGACTTGAAATTTTGACCTTTTTTCACTCCAAACCATGACCCGCCGCCTGTCGCAGACATCAAAAATTGTGGTGTCAACTTTGTCAAAGAATTGACTCAAAACCTGTCCAAATCCACTTCAAATGACATAAAACATGCCCCTGAGTGATTTTTAGGTGATAAATCTAGACTTGAAATTTTGACCTTTTTTCACTCCAAACCATGACCCGCCGCCTGTCGCAGACATCAAAAATTGTGGTGTCAACTTTGTCAAAGAATTGACTCAAAACCTGTCCAAATCCACTTCAAATGACATAAAACATGCCCCTGAGTAGATTTTTAGGTGATAAATCTAGACTTGAAATTTTGACCTTTTTTCACTCCAAACCATGACCCGCCGCCTGTCGCAGACATCAAAAATTGTGGTGTCAACTTTGTCAAAGAATTGACTCAAAATCCTGTCCAAATCCACTTCAAATGACATAAAACATGCCCCCTGGCTAAGTTTTACATATCTCCCTGCAGTGATTTTTAGGTGATAAATCTAGACTTGAAATTTTGACCTTTTTTCACTCCAAACCATGACCCGCGCCTGTCGCAGACATCAAATTGTGTGTCAACTTTGTCAAAGAATTGACTCAAAAACTGTCCAAATCCACTTCAAATGACATAAAACATGCCCCTGAGTGATTTTTAGGTGATAAATCTAGACTTGAAATTTTGACCTTTTTTCACTCCCAAACCATGACCCGCCGCCTGTTCGCAGACATCAAAAATTGTGTGTCAACTTTGTCAAAGAATTGACTCAAAACCTGTCCAAATCCACTTCAAATGACATAAAACATGCCCCTGGCTAAGTTTACATATCCCTGAGTGATTTTTAGGTGATAAATCTAGACTTGAAATTTTGACCTTTTTCACTCCAAACCATGACCCCGTGTCGCAGACATCAAAAATTGTGTCAACTTTGTCAAAGAATTGACTCAAAACCTGTCAAATCCACTTCAAATTACATAAAACATAGACCCCTGAGTGATTTTTAGGTGATAAATCTAGACTTGAAATTTTGACCTTTTTTCACTCCAAACCATGACCCGCCCCTGTCGCAGACATCAAAAATTGTGGTGTCAACTTTGTCAAAGAATTGACTCAAAACCTGTCCAAATCCACTTCAAATGACATAAAACATGCCCCCCCTGAGTAGTTTTTAGGTGATAAATCTAGACTTGAATTTTGACCTTTTTTCACTCCAAACCATGACCCGCCGCCTGTCGCAGACATCAAAAATTGTGGTGTCAACTTTGTCAAAGAATTGACTCAAAACCTGTCCAAATCCACTTCAAATGACATAAAAACATGCCCCTGAGTGAGTTTTTAGGTGATAAATCTAGACTTGAAATTTTGACCTTTTTTCACTCCAAACCAATGACCCGCCGCCTGTCGCAGACATCAAAAATTGTGGTGTCAACTTTGTCAAAGAATTGACTCAAAACCTGTCCAAATCCACTTCAAATGACATTGTAAGAACATGCCCCTGAGTGATTTTTAGGTGATAAATCTAGACTTGAAATTTTGACCTTTTTTCACTCCAAACCATGACCGCCGCCTGTCGCAGACATCAAAAATTTGTGGTGTCAACTTTGTCAAAAGAATTGACTCAAAACCTGTCCAAATCCACTTCAAATGACATAAAACATGCCCCTGAGTGATTTTTAGGTGATAAATCTAGACTTGAAATTTTGACCCTTTTTTCACTCCAAACCATGACCCGCCGCCTGTCGCAGACATCAAAAATTGTCGGTGTCAACTTTGTCAAAGAATTGACTCAAAACCCTGTCCAAATCCACTTCAAATGACATAAAACATGCCCCCTGAGTGATTTTTAGGTGATAAATCTAGACTTGAAATTTTGACCTTTTTTCACTCCAAACCATGACCCCGCCGCCTGTCGCAGACATCAAAAATTGTGGTGTCAACTTTGTCAAAGAATTGACTCAAAACCTGTCCAAATCCACTTTCAAATGACATAAAACATGCCCCTGAGTAGTTTTTAGGTGATAAATCTAGACTTGAAATTTTGACCTTTTTTCACTCCAAACCATGACCCGCCGCCTGTGCAGACATCAAAAATTGTGGTGTCAACTTTGTCAAAGAATTGACTCAAAACCTGGTCCAAATCCACTTCAAATGACATAAAACATGCCCCTGAGTGATTTTTAGGTGATAAATCTAGACTTGAAATTTTGACCTTTTTTCACTCCAAACCATGACCCGCCGCCTGTCGCAGACATCAAAAATTGTGGTGTCAACTTTGTCAAAGAATTGACTCAAAACCTGTCCAAATCCACTTCAAATGACATAAAACATGCCCCTGGCTAAGTTTACATACCCCGGAGTGATTTTTAGGTGATAAATCTAGACTTGAAATTTTGACCTTTTTTCACTCCAAACCATGACCCGCCGCCTGTCGCAGACATCAAAAATTGTGGTGTCAACTTTGTCAAAGAATTGACTCAAAACCTGTCCAAATCCACTTCAAATGACATAAAACATGCCCCTGGCTAAGTTTTTAGGTGATAAATCTAGACTTGAAATTTTGACCTTTTTTCACTCCAAACCATGACCCGCCGCCTGTCGCAGACATCAAAAATTGTGGTGTCAACTTTGTCAAAGAATTGACTCAAAACCTGTCCAAATCCACTTCAAATGACATAAAACATGCCCCCTGAGTGAGTTTTTAGGTGATAAATCTAGACTTGAAATTTTGACCTTTTTTCACTCCAAACCATGACCCGCCGCCTGTCGCAGACATCCAAAAATTGTGGTGTCAACTTTGTCAAAGAATTGACTCAAAACCTGTCCAAATCCACTTCAAATGACATAAAACATGCCCCTGAGTAGATTTTTAGGTGATAAATCTAGACTTGAAATTTTGACCTTTTTTCACTCCAAACCATGACCCGCCAGCCTGTCGCAGACATCAAAAATTGTGGTGTCAACTTTGTCAAAGAATTGACTCAAAACCTGTCCAAATCCACTTCAAATGACATAAAACATGCCCTGGCTAAGTTTTACATACCCCTGAGTGATTTTTAGGTGATAAATCTAGACTTGAAATTTTGACCTTTTTTCACTCCAAACCATGACCGCTGCCTGTCGCAGACATCAAAAATTGTGGTGTCAACTTTGTCAAAGAATTGACTCAAAACCTGTCCAAATCCACTTCAAATGACATAAAACATGCCCCTGGCTAAGTTTACATACCCCTGAGTGATTTTAGGTGATAAATCTAGACTTGAAATTTTGACCTTTTTTCACTCCAAACCATGACCCTGCCACCTGTCGCAGACATCAAAAATTGTGGGTGTCAACTTTGTCAAAGAATTGACTCAAAACCTGTCCAAATCCACTTCAAATGACATAAAACATGCCCCTGAGTAGTTTTTAGGTGATAAATCTAGACTTGAAATTTTGACCTTTTTTCACTCCAAACCATGACCCGCCGCCTGTCGGCAGACATCAAAAATTGTGGTGTCAACTTTGTCAAAGAATTGACTCAAAACCTGTCCAAATCCACTTCAAATGACATAAAACATGCCCCTGAGTAGTTTTTAGGTGATAAATCTAGACTTGAAATTTTGACCTTTTTTCACTCCAAACCATGACCCGCCAGCCTGTCGCAGACATCAAAAATTGTGGTGTCAACTTTATCAAAGAATTGACTCAAAACCTGTCCAAATCCACTTCAAATGACATAAAACATGCCCCTGGCTAAGTTTTACATACCCCTGAGTGATTTTTAGGTGATAAATCTAGACTTGAAATTTTGACCTTTTTTCACTCCAAACCATGACCTGTCGCAGACATCAAAAATTGTGGTGTCAACTTTGTCAAAGAATTGACTCAAAACCTGTCCAAATCCACTTCAAATGACATAAAACATGCCCCTGAGTAGTTTTTAGGTGATAAATCTAGACTTGAAATTTTGACCTTTTTTCACTCCAAACCATGACCCGCCGCCTGTGCAGACATCAAAAATTGTGGTGTCAACTTTGTCAAAGAATTGACTCAAAACCTGTCCAAATCCACTTCAAATGACATAAAACATGCCCCTGAGTAGTTTTTAGGTGATAAATCTAGACTTGAAATTTTGACCTTTTTTCACTCCAAACCATGACCCGCTGCCTGTCGCAGACATCAAAAATTGTGGTGTCAACTTTGTCAAAGAATTGACTCAAAACCTGTCCAAATCCACTTCAAATGACATAAAACATGCCCCTGGCTAAGTTTTACATACCCCGGAGTGATTTTTAGGTGATAAATCTAGACTTGAAATTTTGACCTTTTTTCACTCCAAACCATGACCCGCCGCCTGTGGCAGACATCAAAAATTGTGGTGTCAACTTTGTCAAAGAATTGACTCAAAACCTGTCCAAATCCACTTCAAATGACATAAAACATGCCCCTGAGTAAGTTTTTAGGTGATAAATCTAGACTTGAAATTTTGACCTTTTTTCACTCCAAACCATGACCCGCCGCCTGTGGCAGACATCAAAAATTGTGGTGTCAACTTTGTCAAAGAATTGACTCAAAACCTGTCCAAATCCACTTCAAATGACATAAAACATGCCCCTGAGTAGTTTTTAGGTGATAAATCTAGACTTGAAATTTTGACCTTTTTTCACTCCAAACCATGACCCGCCGCTGTGGCAGACATCAAAAATTGTGGTGTCAACTTTGTCAAAGAATTGACTCAAAACCTGTCCAAATCCACTTCAAATGACATAAAACATGCCCCTGAGTAGTTTTTAGGTGATAAATCTAGACTTGAAATTTTGACCTTTTTTCACTCCAAACCATGACCCGCCGCCATTCCTCCAGAGCCAGCTTAACTGCCAGGAGCTCTCGGTTTCCCACATCATAATTTTGTTCAGTGGGAGATAAACGGTGAGAAAAGTAGGCACAAGATAAACGGTGAGAAAAGTAGGCACAAGGGTGAAGCTTACCATTCTTGGCTGAGCGCTGTGAGATGACAGCCCCTACTCCCATGTCCGAGGCATCCACCTCAACAATGAACTGCCTCTTCCGGTCAGGCTGGATGAGAACGGGTGCAGACGTGAACAGATCCTTCAGTTTGCAGAAAGCAGCTTCCGCAACAGGCGTCCACAGAAAGGGCTTAGAAGTAGATGTTAGAGCAGTTAAAGGGGCTGCCACTCGACTGTAGTCCCTGATGAACTTTCTATAGAAGTTGGCAAACCCGAGAAACCTCTCCAAAGCCTTACGACAGCTAGGACTTGGCCACTCCAGAACTGCCTTTACCTTGGCTGGGTCTATCTTAATCTGCCCCTCTGCAATGATGAAGCCCAGGAAGGAGGTAGAGGAAACATGGAACTCACACTTCTCTCCTTTAACAAAAAGGCCTAGTCTTTGTAACACCAAGCAGACATGTTGTATATGTTCAGGCATGGTCCTGGAAAAGATGAGAATATCAAGGTAAACAAAAACAAAACGGTGTAGCATGTCCCGAAGGACATCATTTACCAGGCCCTGGAAGACAGCGGGAGCGTTTGTGAGACCGAATGGCATGACCAAATACTCAAAATGGCCCAGAGGAGTATTAAAGGTCGTCTTCCACTCGTCGCCCTCCCGAATCCTCACCAGGTGGTAAGCATTGCGAAGGTCAAGTTTGGTGAACACCGTGGCCCCCTGGAGAGAGTCAAAAGCAGAGTTCATTAAAGGCAAGGGGTACTTGTTTCTTACTGTTATGCTGTTTAACTGGTGAAAATCTATGCAAGGTCAGAGGGACCCATCCTTTTTATCCACAAAGAAGAATCCTGCTCCCAGAGGTGATGAGGAGGGACGGATGATGCCAGCAGCCAAGGAGTCCTCGATATACCTCTCCATGGCTTCCTGCTCAGGCTTGGAGAGGTTGTAGAGACGGCTGCTGGGAAGAGGTGCGCCAGGCAGAAGATCAATGCCACAATCATATGGACGGTGAGAGGGCAGAGATAGGGCACGTTCCTTACTGAATACCATTTGAAGGTCATGATATTCAGGGGGTATGGAGGACAGATCAGGGGCGGGGAGCGGGGAATCAGGTCTGACAACAGACTGAGGAGTAGCAGAGTGCAAACAGTGAGAATGGCAAAAAAGGCTCCAGCTGATTACCTTCCCGGACCTCCAGTCAATTTGGGGATTGTGTAACCCTAACCAAGGGAGATCCAGGACTACAGGAACAGACGGAGAGTCAATGAGGTAAAAACTGAGCTCCTCGTGACGATTACCAGACAAAAGTAATTGTACTGGCACAGTCTGAAGAGTTATGTTGGCCAGCAACCTACCATCCAAAGCGCTTGCCTCTAATGGCTTATCTAAACAAACTGAGGGCAGATCTAACTGCTTGGCAACTGAGACATCCAAAAAACTCTCATCAGCACCAGAGTCAATTAGGGCAGGAAATTTAACAGACTGAACTTTCCATGACAAAGTGGCCTGTAGTTGGGCTTGGGGCTGGGGAGAAAGGGGAAGTGAACCATGGCTCAACAGGATTCCTACTGGCGAGCCTGTTCGTTTGAGGGGCAGTGAGGACATGAGGCCAGAAAATGCCCAGGCTTCCCACAATACAAACAACTGTTGTTCCTAATGCGGTGCCTGACGCTCCTCTGGCCCGAGGTGGTAGCGTCCAAGTTGCATGGGCTCAGGAGATGGTTCTCTCCTTAGGGGATCCCGGGTTGTGCCTCCCTCACCTTGCTGTGTGTAGAGACCTGGAGAAGAAGGAGGCTGCACCAAAAATGCAGAGGGTGGGCGCTGTCTCTCTCTTCTCCTCTCTCGAAGCCAGTTATCAATGCGTATAGCTAAGGAGACTAGTCCTTCAAAATCAGAGGGCTCAGGATAAGAAACAAGTTAATCTTTAATGGTTTCACTTAACCCATGACAGAAGACAGCTTGCAGAGATTCATTATTCCAACCGCTCTCGATAGCCAGAGTGCGAAACTCAACTGAAAATTCTGCTACACTGCGCATACCTTGATGAAGGGAGAGTAACCGCTTGGAAGCATCCTGGCCATCGGACAGGTCAAAAACCCTCCTTATCTCAGCGGTAAAGGCAGCGTAGGTAGCGGTGACAGGAGACTGCTTCTCCCACAGAGCTGTAGCCCAAGCCAAGGAATTACCTCGAAGAAGCCTGATCAGGTAGGCAATTCTTGACTGCTCCGATGAGTAAGTAAGATGCTGCTGGGTGAATATCCAGATCACATTGTAGGAGGAATGAACGACAAACCAAATTCACCCTCAAAGCAGTCAGGGGAAGGAACCCATGGCTCCTTAATGAGTACTGGATTTGGCGCTGCTGGGGTGGAAGTCTGGTGGCTGAACCTCAGGACTGAGGGGCTGATTTATTTGGTCCTGAATCTCCAAAACCTTGGTGGAGAGATCTCTGAGGCTCTCCATAACCTCCCTCAGTACCTGGGTGTGATGGCCGAGCAAGACTTCATACTGGGAGACAGCCTGGTGGACAGGGTCTGTGTCTGCGGGGTTCTGCATGGCCGGATCGTGCTGTCACTTCTGGACTAGGAACCCCAAAAGCAGAACACAGACTGAAGGCCAAACAAAGTCTTATTTTAGGGATTGGGGGTGGAAGGTTGTGCTGCTGTTGATGCTGGTCCAGATGGAAAAATGAGTGGCAGGTGGACTGGAGGGAATGGCAGGTGGGCTGGCAGGCAGGCTGGCAGGCAGGCAGGAACTGAACAGAGAAAACAAGGTGAGTAACAAACAGACGAGTACAAAAGCAAAGGCTGGCGTAAGACTAAGAAGAGCCAAACTTCTCTCTTGACAAACCATGAACAGGAGTGACGATCCGGCAGGGACTGAAGGCAGGAACAGGGGTTAAGTGCATCCCGGGTGATGAGTTGATGGGAAACAGATGGGCTTAATTGCAGAGGCAAGGCAGGTGTGGAGAGGCAAACAGGCAGATCCAGCAGGAGAGGAAAAGCAAGGGGGAGGGGCAGTCAACACAGAAACAGACAAGACAGACAGACACTGACAGGTCAAAGAGCTGACCTCATGACAAATTTTGACCTTTTTTCACTCCAAACCATGACCCGCCGCCTATCGCAGACATCAAAAATTGTGGTGTCAACTTTGTCAAAGAATTCACTCAAAACCTGTCCAAGCAAGACCAGACCAAGCAGAAGAATCCTGAGAAACGTCCCAGTGAAACACCCGAGACTGAAACACCTGGAACTTAAGTAGCATCAAGGAAATCAGCCTTCAAGAGATTCCGCCATTTTCTAGGTTTAAGAAAACTTCAGCGGTGGAAGAGACCAGCGGTGGCAGTATCCACCAGCGGCAACCAAGCTGCCTCCCCCTTCCTCACCCACTGTAAGGAAATAGATCTTATTCATGGCAGACCTGAGACCCGGCCAAGGCAGATGGCCGCCCAACATGAGCCCGGTTCTGCTCAAGGAATTTTTCCTTGCCGCCAACGCCAAGTTGCATGCTCATGGGGACTCCTGGTTTTAAAAAGCACCAAAAAGTGCTACGAAAACAATATGAAGACAATTTAATTCAAAAATATCCTTCAGGATGAACGGAGGGATTACAAAAACAACAAAACAAAGCAAAAATAATAATAATAATAATAATAGTAGTTAGTAATGGTACAGTCAAGTGTTGTTAGATGTAAGACCTTTCCTATTAAAGAGTCACTCCACTCCATCTGGAGCTACACTAACAGTCTCTGCTTCTGCTCTTTGTGCTAAGCTAGGCTAAACATGTCATGAACGCACCTCTATGCTGGAGAGAAACAGGATGTTTAAAGGGTTATTTAAAGGGTGAGTTCACCCAAATCACAGGGGGAGATATTTCTCTCTCACCTCTGTTGGTATCCAGGTTTTGAGATGTGAGATTTGTCGTCAACAAACAAAAAATAAAATAAAAGAAGCTGTTAAATACAGGTTTGGGCAGAAACTCGCATGCAAAGGCAAAACCAGGTCAGTTGCCTAAAAATGTCAAGTACAAGGAACTGATCTGGGTTCACATTGCAGATAAACTCACAAATAAACAGTTAAACACTAAAGTGAATAGACAGATTAAGTGACATAAAACATTTAACTCAAATAGACAGGTGAACTGTTAATTCATATTTAGACAGATCTAGAAACAGTTGAACTCATGTACAGACAGAAACTCACATGCAAAGACAATAAGTTGCCGCTGTAAATCCAGAGATGTTGGATAAAACTCAGGAATAAACAGATAAACTTGCATAAAAAGTCTCCAGACAAATGCACAAAGTGATTGTAGCCTGTGTTAACAGGAACAGTTAGCAACACAACACCATTCATACAGCACGTTAAGTTTTATTGATCCAAAACAGTCAATAAAACCAGGAAACTGATGTTGCTCCAAGACCATTTTTAACTTGATGTTTGTCTCTGATACCAGTGGAAATAAAAAATGTTTTCCTCTGTACTTCTTCAGCAGTCGTAGCACAACAATAGTGTTAGCATTTGTTGTAGTTTTAGTTGCTGTAACTGGTATTTGCAGTAGTAGTTTCAGTGTCTTGTGCTGCTTCACTGTTTAAAACATGGAAATCTGAGGGAAACACCAAACACCTGGTATGTTTGGAATGAAAATAATATAATAATCTAGTTTAAAGGCTTTAAATTTGGGATTAGACAGTGTGGGTCTGACTGTGGTCAGATCTGAAGTTAATTATCATGTTTCATTCAGAGCTGTGTTAGTTCACCTCCGAGCTGAAGTCTAATGTGTTTCCCATTCAGCAGCGGTGAGTCACTTCCAGCCGTCACATACAGCAGCAACAGCTGGTGGATCATTTAACAGTTTTTCAATTCAATTCAATTCAATTCAATTCAATTTTATTTATATAGCGCCATATCACAACAAAAGCCATCTCAAGGCACTTTTCATATAGAGCAGGTCTAGACCATACTCTTTAAAATAAGTATTTACCGAAAGAGTCCCAACAAATCCCACCATGAGCAAGCACTAGGCGACAGTGGCAAGGAAAAACTTCCTTTTAAGAGGCAGAAACCTCAAGCAGAACTGGACTGGACTGGGGGGGTTTGGGGGGAGTAGAGAATAGCGAGAGAAGAACATAGCATAACACAGGTTCTACAACAGTAGTAATGATTAAAAGTATTAAATGCTAACATAGCAATACAACTAATAGCAGTATAAGTAATTTCTAATTATAGCAGCAGGTGTTGAGTGGAGTTGTAAGAGCAGCAGACTTGTCATCACAGATCAGGCTCCACAGCTCCAGAGGCAGAAATACCTGCAGAAAGAGACAGAAGAGGAGAGAGAGACAGAAGAGAACAATACTATGGGAAAGCGAAGATATTGAGTTAGTAACATGTATTTATGGGATATGTATCCATGCTGTGGAGAAAGAGAGAGAGAGAAGCTCAGTGCATCATGGGAGATCTCCTGGCAGTCTAGGCCTATAGCAGCATAACTAAGGGATGGTTGAGCCACCCCTAACTATAGGCTTTATCAAAAAGGAAAGTTTTAGGCTGCCTCTTAAAGATACAGAGGGTGTCTGCCTCCCGGACCGAAACTGGGAGAAGGTTCCACAGTAGAGGAGCTTGATAGCTGAAGGCTCTGCCTCCCATTCTACTCTTGGAAACTCTGGGAACCACCAGTAGACCAGCATTCTGGGAGCACAGTGTCCTAGTGGGATTGTAGGGAACTATGAGATCTTTAAGGTAAGCTGGAGCCTGACCATTAAGGGTTTTGTAAGTGAGGAGGAGGATTTTGAATTCTATTCTGGATTTGACTGGGAGCCAATGTAGAGAGGCTAACACAGGAGAAATATGGTCTCTTTTCCTAGTTCCTGTCAGTAATTGTGCTGCAGCACTTTGAATCAGCTGCAGAGTCTTTAGAGACTTGTTGGGGCAGCCTGATAATAATGAATTACAGTAGTCCAGCTTAGAAGTAACAAATGCATGGACTAGTTTTTCTGCATCCTTTTGAGACAGAAAATGTCTAATTTCAGTTCTAATTTCCTGAGTCCAACGTTCAGTCGTTTTCTGCAGAGGAGAGACACTGGTCCACAGGATGTCCAGGTGAGATTAAAACTAACTCCTCTGAGAGAGAGAGTGGAGGCATTTCTCTTTTTGTTATGTCTTCAATGAAGAACTGAAATGGACCTAAAACTTTATTGTTTTATGAAGAAGTCCTACAAGACTTAAGAGTGTGTGATACTATGTACTCAGGCATGGTGGAGCTTTGAGCTAAATGCCAAATGCTAGAGGGAAAGATTCATCCTCTGGGGAACACAAATGTCTGAGCCAGGTTAGTATTTGAATGAGGGAATAGCAGCATCTCTCCTGGGAGACATTCATAAGAAAATGGTGGTATGCTAAGAGCTTTTAGGGTTAGGGTTAGGGGGGGTTAGGGTTGGGAAGTGGGAAAAGCTATTTTTGGTTCCTTTTTTCTCCCATATGTGATGTTGGGTAATTCACATTTACCTCACATCACCACATCATACACTTGTAAATCCGGATTATAACGGAGAGACTGTAAAGACTGTTTAAAACTCAGTCTGAGATTCGTGCAACTGTGAGAATACATAATTTTGAATAATTTTGTCTTTATATTTATGCTCTTAGTAAATAAATTAAGCAAGTTATTTTTGTTTGTTTTTTAATCTAGGCCTTATCTGGAAAAAAGCAGCAAAATAGCCATTTAAAAGTTTAAATAAATCTGACAGTGTGTTTTAAACAGCGTTCAGACTTTAACTAGGATGTCAAACATCCATTCATAACAATAGATAATGCAAAAACAGGGAATTTGTCGCTCAGTATTGTCAGTGGCAGCTCTTTCCCCCTAACGTTACCATTAATCCACTCGAGAGACCGCCCTCCTGGCAAAACTACATTTCCCAGCAGCAACAGCGGCGGGTCTGTGACATAACACGGTAGAGGTAAACATGGCGGTCGTCGGACCTCTAGCGAGAGTGGCCAGACTGGGCTCCAGCATCTGCAGGAACCACCGTTTAATACTGAACAGGAGCTCACAGAGACGAGGAATAGCTTCATGTATCGACCGTAAGTCCTAGAAAATGTGAACTCCTGGTTAGTTTATCTGACAGCTGTTGTTATGAAAGAAACCCTGAACGACACCGGGTGGTGAGCACGACGAACAAATGTAACTGAACTTTACAGCATTTTAATCGATACTCCGAGCGTTAAGAAAACAACATTTAGTAAACACACACGTTCAGTTTTCTATCGTTGAGTTTACCGAGCTGTCATTGGTCAGTTTTGGTCTCTCCCTGGTCCTCCAGTCATGAGGCAGAGGGAGCCACACACCCCTTCTTAACACCGCCCCTCTCTTCAGGCAGGTTGTGTGATGAGTGAAGGACTCTTACCAAACCTGAATTTCATCATTTAATACTTTTTGAGGTTTTCCTCGTTGTATCCTACTTAGTCAAGTCAAATCAGTTGAGAAAGCCCAGCACCACTCACACTACTAAGCTCAAGACTACCTCCATACAAAAACATTCAAAAGCAATCTGACATTTCATTTACTGTGCATTCTGTGCATTCCTCAGCCTGTGTTCAGTGACCGGCACCTCTGCACATTACTGTCTCTGTACGTACTTTGTGCTCTCTGCTCTTTGTTGACAGCTGCTCATGGACTCACAGATGAACAGAAGGAGTTTCAGAAAGTGGCCTTTGACTTCGCAGCCAATGAAATGGCTCCACACATGGCGGAGTGGGACCAAAAGGTATTTTTCAGCAAGGCGGTTGTACGGTTGTACTAAGGAAATGTGAAGGCAACAGACATGGGGCTTCGTCGTTTTTAATAATCCAGTATCTCTCAAATCACCAGCCCTAAAACTGAACTATTATTACGGTCTTACTGACAAGTGTAAAACGTCCCACTCACAATTCTTTAAAAGAGCAGATGTAAGGAAACTATATCAAGATTGTTTATGTTATGGTTTTACTATAGACAAGATTTGTCATCATATATCAAATATCTATGTGCTATGACAAAATAATACATTTTTCCTTTTCCAGGAAATCTTTCCAGTAGAGACGATGAGGAAAGCTGCCCAGCTGGGGTTCGGAGGGATCTACGTTCAGCCAGATGTTGGAGGATCGGGTCTCTCTCGGCTGGACACATCGGTCATCTTTGAGGCCTTATCCACGGGATGTGTCAGCACCACGGCCTACATCAGTATCCACAAGTACGAGTCCCTCACACACCGATAAAGACACGTACCTGCAATTAAAATTTGACAAAGAGATTAATTGTTTGGTTGTTTAGAAGTGGAGAGGATGGGATTCTCTCTTTAGAAAAAATGATTTTAAGTCTGGTCGTGCAGTTGAGTGCAGTTCTTTGCCTGACAGGTTCGCTGTATTCTCCTGTGTCTTTGCAGCATGTGTGCCTGGATGATCGACACTTTTGGGAATAATGAGCAGAGGGAGAAGTTCTGTCCTGATCTCTGCTCGATGGAAAAGTTTGCTTCCTATTGTCTCACTGAACCAGGTCAATATATACCATCACATCATCAAATTATCACTCCACTGTGTTTGTCTCGATGCATATGTCAATAAAGGACTGGTCTTTGACTTTAGGCAGTGGCAGTGATGCTGCTTCACTTCTGACCTCTGCGCAGCGGAAAGGTGATCACTACATCTTGAATGGCTCTAAGGTACAATTCTCAAGCACGTTGATGCTCACACGTGGCTTAAATTGTTGCATCAGAAGGAAAACAGTGAGCCGGAAACGTGTCTTGTCTCTTTACGGCTTTCCAGGCCTTTATCAGCGGAGGGGGAGACACAGACGTCTATGTTGTGATGTGCAGAACGGGAAGTAAAGGACCAAAAGGCATTTCTTGTGTGGTGGTGGAGAAGGGAACCCCGGGCCTCAGTTTTGGCAAAAAAGAGCAGAAGGTCAGAGTTCATCAGTGCTGAGACAACAAAAACAGATTTGATCTCATTATGTTTGCTCTCTGGAAGTGTTCACAGGTAACCACTAGATGGCAGAATTAAGTCATAGTCGCTCAGCTGTCGCCCAATCTGCTCCTCAGGTGGGCTGGAACTCTCAGCCGACCAGGGCGGTGATATTTGAGGATTGTGCGGTTCCAGTGACCAACCGGCTTGGCGAGGAAGGACAAGGCTTCAGCATCGCCATGAAAGGCCTGAATGGAGGCAGGATTAATATTGGTGAGGAGGAAAACGCAATCTAAGCAGTCAACCCTCAACTGCACAGCCCATATATGTCAGTTATCCCCACAGCTAGAGAGCTAATGGAGAATCCTACATCCAAGTATAGATTTTATAGATGTTTAAGCAGCTGAACTAAATTATTTTGTTGAATGGTAGCAAGTCAGCTGTGAATGAGCCTGTTGGCAACAGATTTGTGCATAAAATATGAGAATAGTCTCAAAAAGAATGGAGGCGTGAGGTGGTTAAAACAAGAAGAATGGTTTTGGAAGTTGACATTAAATCATCACTATGAATTTGTAGCTTTTAAAAGAGGAAATAAAACATTACTTCCTTTGTAAATGAAACATTGAATTCACTAGAAGTAAAACTCACCTTAAAAAAAAAAAAACTTACCCTGGTGAATGTCTCTACTTGCATTTACACACGGTCAACCATAAACAGTTTCTGACTCAGCAGTTTACTCTGCCGACAGCTTCCTGTTCTCTCGGGGCGGCACATGCCTGTGTACAGCTAGCGAGGGATCACCTGTTGGTACGCAAACAGTTTGGAGAGACACTTTCCAACAACCAAGTAAGTAGCTCACTTTTTTTTTTTATTACAGTCAACCAAAATTCACACTATTTAACCCCTCTGTCTCTGTCTGTGTGTAGTTTCTTCAGTTCAAACTGGCAGAAATGGCCACCAAGTTGGTGGCGTCTCGCCTCCTGGTGCGTGAAGCTGCCACAGCGCTGCAGGAGAACCGGTCCGATGCCGTTTCTCTCTGCTCCATGGCCAAGCTCTTTGCAACAGATGAGTGCTTTAATGTGAGTATTGGGAAAACAGTCTGATGGTGTGTGTGTATATATATATGTGTGTATATATATATATGGTGCATGTGTCCATGCTCCCTAAACAGATCTGTAACCAGGCTCTTCAGATGCATGGTGGGTACGGTTACCTCAAGGACTACGCAGTGCAGCAGTTTGTCCGTGACATCAGAGTACATCAGATCCTAGAGGGTGAGCTTTTCTAACATGACCATCTGTTTTGATTTGGACTTTCAGAACTTGACATTTAAAGAGCTGTCATACGATTTTGTGATGATTACTTTTTTTTGTTTCCCCTAAAGGAACAAATGAGGTGATGAGGATGATCATTTCCCGAAATCTCCTGACAGAGTCGTGATAAAATTAATTTCCCTGGATCTTTAAGTGACTTCAGTAGTGACCATATTGTTATGGTCTTCCTCTCTGGTTTGTTACTGTGTGACTGGTTTCCTGAGTTGCCCTCTTCACTGTAGTTTTTCCAAATTTGGCTAAAGTAATTGGAGAATTTGGGGTGAACTAATCAGTAAAATATAGGTTTCTCTAGTATATTCTGGGTTTTTTTGTTTGTTTGTTTTTTTTTCAGCTACACTGATGGCAAAGCTGTAGGGATGTAAATGCTGGTTCGTGAGTCTGTAGTCTAACTCTGGTCCAGACTGAAATATCTGAATGACAGTTGCACATATTTCCAAGAAAAATCAGGAGATTCATGGCTCAATACTGAATGAATGTCATGACCAACACTTTGTAATGAGTGATTTTAAGGTTAATAGAGCAAATAAAAATGCTTTACATTAGCATTTTACACTAGCATGCTATGTTAGCATACAGTTCGAAGCATAGCTGAGCATAAGAACAATGAAAGTAGACAAAGCACATTTTATTTAAATTCTGAATGAAACTGAAGAGCTTTGACAATGTCTGACAGTGCTAAGCTGAGTCTGAAATGTCACATCATAGCCACTGTACATGGGGGAAAATTTCTTTACCTCATTTCCTGTGGCGCCACCTCCAGTAGTGATGAGAGTCGTCACGTTTTCTTCTGACTTTTCATCCCCAAAAAAGTGTTTCCTGTTAAGCTGCTAGTGTGAATATAGAGGTTAAGTCTTGTTATTCTATAAAAAAAAGCTGCTCTGTACAACAGTTTGACTCTGTTTGTGAAAACAGGTTTGGACTCTGTTTTCCAAGTGTTGAAAACAACACTAGCTCGAGTGCCAACTCAGTTCTGTGGTTGTTTTATACCAATCAGTCACAACATTAATAACTGGTTTAAATGCTGTGGCTGATCATTGTATATCACACACCTCCAGTATACCACATGTAACATCAGTATCTCTGTCCCTATAGTGGCTTCTTAGATTGAATTTGTGTTCACTGTTACTGTACTTTACCCCAGGTGTGTAAAATGGCTGCAGTAAAACCTGGTGTATTATATATAATTAAAATGTCACTTTGCAATTTGCAGATCACACTCCAAATAAAATGATCTTAACTTTCACAAAAGGAATATTGTAGAATGTGTTATAAATGTGTTAATATGTGAGTGATTATTATTCAGCTATGGTAAAGTCAAACACTCCAGAACACTTTATTGAAAAAAAATAAAAGTGCTACATGTAGCCTGTCACCGCCACGTTATCTCCAGAGTTCAGTACAGTGAGGAAAAACAAACGAGCATCAGCAGGAAGACCCAGCTACTGGCCCTGTATGTTTACAGTCATTATATCAAATAATAGCAAGCACCTTGGAACAAAATCATCAAAATCCTTTGACTTAAACGACATTAAACTCACTATTTTGGTTACATTCCATCTACCATAACAGGCAATAAACCTAATATCTCAGTAGACACCAGTGTCATGAAATCATACCGACACTGCTACAGCAGGTTAAATAATCAACCCGTAAGTGAACACATGAAACTGCGGGTAAAAGAAAGCAAGAAATTCAGAAGGGAACAATTTGTAATACCTGAATTGTGATTTTGCTGGGTTTTTTTTTTTTTTTTTTTTGCTTTGAATTAGTGCAGTTAGCCTGAGAGAAGTGAGCTGAAAATAATCCTTAGCCAGGTACAGTGAAATAAAAATTACATTTAAAAAAAAGTTGCTTATATTTAGTTTTTTCATACATTGTACAAATGTAGCCAAAACATTGTATTTTGCAAGAACTGCAAAACTCTAAGTACACTCAACCGTTCATAATGGTTTACAACAGCCAGACGGACTTCATTAACAAAAATCTCTTAAAAACATTGGCATTTTACCACTATTAGGTACCATTTTTAATATTCTAAGGGTGTAAATAAAAATATATTTGTCTTTAGTGAGCCAGAATGCAACATACAAAAAAAAACTTACTTGAACAACATTGTACTCACTTTTATCAACAAACTGAAGAGCGAGTTTGTGCAAATGAAGCACAAATCACCTGCGAGACAAGTTTCTTCTCTCGCAACCTTTCAGGTCTTCACGGAGAAAGTGCTTTTCCATTTCAAGGCGTTCTTTCTCGCCATCCGTCACCGCTGTCCTTTTTATTTCCCATCAGAGATGCTTCTGCTGGCTACACCAGCGAGCCGGCTTGGCTCTGAGCAGGCACCATGACAGCAACAGCACCCATGCGCGTCAGAGTGGAGGAGCTGATTTGCGGGGACACGCTGAGCGGCGGCGGCACCTGAGGCTGAGCCCCCTCAGTCCTGTTGGGGACAGCAACCGTGGGGCTCCTGACGACCTGCGGGGGCCCCCCGTTCGTGCTGGGGGGCCGCTTGTGTTTACGTGACGGGGTGCCTCCGATGTTGTAACCGGGAAGTCCCTGTAAGGTGGTGGCTTCTCCTGGTCGCAGCTGGTAAGCGTTGATCACTGAGCCCGTGTCTGAGGTCGAGGTGGGAGAGTACGGATAGTGGAAGTTGGGTTGACGGGGGTCTCGTGGACGAGGACTTGTGGCTATGGAGGACAGCGTGCCGTTCTTGGACACAATATCAGAGCCGGTGTTGCTCTTTGCCCACGACACTCGCTTCGGCGCCTGAGCATCCTCCCTGTGGCAGAGAGAAAGGAGAGAGTGAGAGGGGAGCAGAGAAAGCAAAAACTCATCATTTATTAAAGTGATGAAGATGAAAAATGACACAAAAAGTAACTGGGTGAAATCTGTTTCCAAAAAGTGGAAAAATACATTTTACCTTCGAATTGAGCAACACTGTCAGTGTTTTGCACTAACACTGACTTTAAGAATGAAACAATTGTACATTACAGATTTTTGAATAACCCTCACAGTGTTATGCATTATTTATCACAAATACACAACAGTAAACAAAATATTCAGATTCTCTATATTAATGTGAAAACAATAACACAATGTAAAAATACTTACAAATTAAAGTCCTGCATGTTGAAGTCTTATGAGCAAAATATCTTTCATCACAAGTAAAATCACCAAATAGAGAGACTTTCAGACTGTAGTAAAATTATAATACACCTATGACACAGGAGTAACATTATTACTGAAAGCTTACCAGGTAGTCCTCATTTTAATGTTTTGCTTGGTCATGGTGAACCAACTTGTACAAGCTTTGTAAACTGTTTTCAGTTTTAATCTACGCTAATACGCTAAGACCTTACGCTTTATGAGATGATCATATGTTTTGTTAATAAAATCAGAATCTCTAACGTTACTAGAACTATACCTAAAAATTATAACATTTCTTTTTGAATTGTAGGGGAATACAAGTACTAAGTACATTTGAATTAAGAAATAAGTATTAGGTGCATTACTAAAGAGTCAGTTCCTTCCTTCCTTTTGTGCGAAAATATTAGAAAATACTTACGTGAGGTAAAAGTACCTTAAAATTACACTTAATTGCAGTGCTTGAGTAAATGTACTTTGTTTCTTTTCACCACTGTCAATAATAACTTGCAGGTTATAACTACAAGGCCTGTTTGAACGAACACATAGACTCAGTGGCCGCTTTATTAGGTAAACCTGAACAACCTAATGCAGTCCAATACACCTGCTTTACCACACATTTGAATGATCTGTTTTTATGATTTCTGCAGCGTTCTGTTTTTAACACTGTAACAGAGTTATGTGTTTTTGCAAAGACGTCAAAGTCAGTGCTGATGTTATACTGGACTGCATTACATTCAGAGGTGTTTCTAATATTCTGCTTGTCTCATGTAGGAAGAAAATTAGAAACCACTCTTAATATAATGTAGTCCAGAGCAACATTGCCTTCAACTATGACCTCAATAAAAAAACCTATGATTGAATTGAAAAAACATTTCTGACAGTGTCACCAACTGAACATCAAAGTGAACATTATAAACAGTGTTTAGTGTATTGAATTGTATTAAAGTGTATGGGTGTATCTAACAAAGCGGCCACTAAGTTTATGGTCAGATTCTCACTTGATCTCATTGGCTATCTCCTCCTCAGTGTCCCGTCTCCTCCTCAGTACGAATATGAAGAACAGCACCATGGCCATAAGTCCCACTACTGAGCCCAGTGTAGCTGTTGCAATCATGCCTGCATTGGAAGCTGGGAAACAGATCACAGTCAGTATTTACACTCAGTGGGAGTCACGGATACAGTGTTATTTCAAAACACACATGTTGAATACGCTTGTGTGTGTGTGTGTGTGGTGGAGCAAAAATAGAGTTTTTACTGTGTACGCACAGGTGATAACCTCCAGGTTAATGGAGCAGCTGTCAGAGCCGGCGGTGTTGCTGGCTCGGCAGACATACTTCCCTGACATGCTTTTGGTGAGGTTGCTCAGCCTGAGGGTGCCGTGTCTCTCGTCTGCAAAGCGACCACACAGTTACACACAATTCACAATCATATGTTTCTGCCATCTGTGCAAGTGGGCTAAACAAAACAAGCCAAGGAAACTGTTACTAAACCACAAAGTTACACATTAGGGGAACTATTAACAGACACAAATCTACCCTCCATAAGATTATATTGCAGTGGACTGGCAATACCACAGATCATTATTTCTTTATTTGACACCTAAGTTTGAAGATGTGAGCTGCAGTTCAGACATTTTTGTCTGTTTTACACTCATTATTTCTGTATGTTTTTTTTTAAAAAAAAGCTTAGCCTATCCATTCACTAATTCCTGATAATTTAGTCATTTTAAGTATGATTTCCTCTTTATTTACACAGATATCATGATCCATCAGGTATCATGATACTAATTCTCGCCCTTAATCCAGAGTTTAATCCGCCTGCCTACTGTACATACTGTAGTATGGCATTGGTTCAGTACCACAGCAGAAAGCTTTGCAGACGAATCAGCAGTGTTGCAACATAATGATGTCGGTCAGCAATTTTTGTTTTAATGTTCTCATGACACAGCAGTTGTCTCAGTGCTTCCACAACCGAATATTTCCATTCAACACAATCTGCTCTTAGCACATCTGGTTTAAAAATGCTGTGTTGTTGCAAACATAGGCTGTAGAGAAAATAAACAAGCTTTACGTGGGAATTATCACAACAAATCCCCTGAAATCCAATCTTAGACGTCAAATCACCGCATGTCTTCATCTGATGCGTTTTTTTTTTCTGCTTTCGTGGGGATGTGGTGGAGGGGAATGCAGAGGAGTCACCCTCGCGAAGCTGATGTCCAGACGGGTGGGTGTCCAACAATGACTCGTGCACGCCTCCATCGCGCTCTGCTCTGAATCAGTCCTCGAAGAGAGAAAAGTAATGCAGTCCAGGGGACTCATCCAAATCATCCCTGATGAAAAGTCAAGGTTCATATCATGCCAGAGAGTGACATACTAATGCAGGAGAGCAGAAAATCCTCCACAATCATTGTGTCCAAACAGCTGCCTTCATCTTAAAGTTTGGGTGAGAGGAGGGTGGACTGAGCTTTGTATTTTGTCTGCGCCATCTGCTGCTGCACCACCAGGGAGCGAGGTTAATGTAGGTAGTTGCACACAAACCACAGTCAGCAATAAAACTACAGTAAATCTCTTTTAGCTTTCAAAGTAAAACAAGTGTAACTGGGGGAAAAAGTTGCCAGTTGCCAGTCAGTTTTCTGTCACTGTGAGCACATGTGATCGCACATTAAGTAAGAATTAGCTGGCATTTATTGACAGAGCGTAGCTGGAATATTTTACTGTTAACCTTCTGACCAGATATTAAAATCATGCCTCAGATATCAAAACAAACGCGGGTGCCAAATAAAAACACTGCAGATGAGTGCGATATGCACCTGTCCCTCTCTCATTGTTTAATCCCCCAGCGGCTTGAAAACCAGCTGTGAAGAACCAAACCCAATTGTGACAGATTAGCAGAACATCAGCTGACTCTGAGCTTAGAGCGAGTTCAAGCCAGCACAGCGATCAGATTCCAGCAGCACCGGTAGCAGCGGTGGCGGCAGCAGAGCTGTAGGGGATCTGACGTTACAGTAGGCGCTGCTTCGTGGCAAGACAGGAGGCATTACTCATATTACGCTGCCATCACGGCAAGGTCAATGAGCAGCATTTGTTAAAGCTCTGACACATGACACATGATTAATGGAAATCTGCAGATTTTCTATATGTAGCTCATGGTACAGTTTGATACCTCACGTGACCTCAGTGAATATAAAACACCACACACACATTCACATGTCAAGAACATACCTTTTAAAACAGAACCCCTGTAATCTCATTAACATTAGTGTCATCTTGCAGGACTAATGGCTGAAGATGAAAAAAAAACTACATTTCAACTAAAACCTGCATACTAGTGAAAGCAACTGAGGATTTAAGGCACAACTAAAACAGGATTGCACAGGACATATATGTCTATTCATTCACTACTAATTGTGTTTTCATTCATTGCCTCCATTTACATGCAGCTGACTGTAAACTAATGATTGCACCAAAAAAAATTCAAATTAGCCCTATTTTGTCTTCTGGTTAAAAAAGACTAACAGGCCGTGAAGATTTGGAACATACAGGCTTACTGTGAGTCTAAATATAGTTCACAATGAAAAGATGAATGAATGCAGAAGGACGACAGCTAAATCTATAACACACTCACTATAAAGCTTTAAAGGAGAAATTCAACCCTTTATCACAAAATATCTATCTATCTATCTCTCTCTCTCTCTCTCTCTCTATATATATATATATATATATATATATATATATATATATACACTGTATAGCACTGTATCTCAGTGTGAAAATCCTACTCATAGATTTATTTACAGCTGTTCATTATTCCATATCATTTTTATCATTTTTTACAGTAGATTGTAATCACTTCTGAACTATAATCCCATAAGATCATTTATAAATTGGGTTTATTTTTTGCCTTTAAAGCTTTTCTGCAGCTTAGGGCTGTGATTCGAGGAGTGACATGTGACACTCCAGAGACTGTGACTCCTCAGGAGGAGGTCACAGTGTGCAGGTGAGGGTGGGATGGAGTTGGGGAAATCACTGGAAAATGTATAAAAATGAAAATCCTTACCCATGAACCCAAGCACAAGCATGGGCTGGGGGCAGGCTCTCCATTCTGTTTTTTTTTTTTTTTTTTTTTTTTTTTTTTGCAGAGGGAGAGATGGCAAAGAAAGAGTGAGCATGAATGAGAGGCAGGGAAGGAGTGGTATAGACTGGCGGAGAGAGGAGTGGAGGAGTGCGCCACACTCTCAGTCCCAAATCCAACTTATGCCTCTTAGGGGGGGTTGATCAAGTAATGACATGGGGCTTGTTAGATTAGGCACCAAGGTCAACAGGAAATGAGGAGAGCCGAGAGAGGATCAGCAGAGAGAGAAAAAACAGAGAGAGAGAGAGAGAGAGAGAGATTGTGAAAAGAGATAAGCAGTGAAGGCAGAGTAAAGTTCAAGAGTCAGAGAGAGTGCATACATCAGGGCAAATAAAAAAAAAAAAATGAGTGCAGGGTTTGAACTCGAGTGTCAATGGCATGTAAGGGTGATGATACACATGTGTGATGCACCAGTGTGTGCTATAAAACCCTGGGTCAATGCACAATCAGATGGAGTAGCTTTCATTTTATGAATCTCAGGACTTTTCTGCTATAAAGAGATGAGGGCCAGAGATCAAAGCAGTTAAGTCAATACTCAATCAAATCAGCCTAAGTTCTGTTGTTCAGAAGCAGATGGTGTTTTCTTTGCAGCAACAAACATCCACAAAATAATGCAACAATGGAAGTGTGTGTACAGCATGTTTACAAAAAAAAAGAAAGAGCATCTTCTTTCTCTAGTGCATGGACAGCTCTGTGAGAGGGGTGTGCTGTGGGTCTCAATCTGTAAAGAGGATTTCATGCTACATGTTGTGGCAGGATCGAGGATCTTCCTCTGAGGTGCATTTGGAACATCTATCAGCAAAGTAAAGCCCATAGGCTGCATCTGGGACTTAGGATCGCATACATGCTCTGAGGACATGAACTCAGCTCCATCTGCATGTAAGGTGTTAGGGTCAGCAGCAAGGTGCATTTAGACCTAAACAGGCTTTAAAGATCGTCACACTACCACTGTTGGTTTCGGTCTGATACTCCACTGCTTGCCGCTTGATAAGCGTAATCGCTGTGAGTGTGTGGTAATCAGGGACCTTAGATAAACTCATCTCTTTGCTCATCTAGATTTTGACACCTGGACAGTGTGAGTATAATATTCAGAGAAGTTTCTCATGAGAAAATCAAACTGAAACTGTAAAATTACATCTCTGGTTTTGTGGACAGCATGATACCCGTTTCTAGGAAATTAATGTGAATCATGTCTCCTGTCATCAGGAAAAGAAACAGTGTCTGTTATTCATTTATCAGGGGCTATTTCTTTGAGAGGAAATGTGTTAGATGACATTTTTCCAATGCTGATGACAACAGGAATCTCAAAGCCTGGGAAAATATATCAAAATCATCCATGTGAATAGATACTACTAATGTTAAAGAATTTTTCTTTTTGTAATTTGGATGAACTGAAATTTACATTCTCTTTATCTGCTCAGAAAATACTCACTTTGCATTGGCGAGAAGAAGACCTCAGATATGGGTGCAGCCTTGGTCCATTTGTACTGAGGGACAGGTTTTCCATGACTGGACTTACAGCTCAGAGTCACGTTGCCCTTCACCACTGGGTTTCCTGTTATGCTGCAAACTGGGGGAGAGGGAGGGACTGTAGAGAGGGAGAGAAAAAAAAGAAAGAAAGACAGAGTGTGTTATTGGGTTAATACACATGTAACATAAGGATATAGGATCAATGACCCCTTATTGAACTTGTACGTTAAGTTTAATCCACTGCCAGCAACATGGAGATTTCTCAGTGCAGTAGCCATATTAGAGAAAAAGTAAATGTTTTGACCCTCCCGTCCTTTGTTCCATCTGCTGCTGGAAGATGACATAATGACCTCAGAGCCCAGAGAAATCCCTAAACAGCAGATGAGTTTTACTTGTGCAGTGCTTAATCACATGAATATATGACTTTTAACAGAGACTGATCTGATCCAAAATCCTCCAAAATATGTTATTCACTCTGCCCGGATTTCCAAGTGTGAACTGCACCGCCGACTGCTCTGATTAAATCTGACCTTTGAAATTCTTCTGACGCTGGTGGTCCTTTACCTTTGACATTAAGGTGCACCTCTCCGGTAATGCCAGTACCTCCAGGGATGATGACGTTGCAGATGTAGCGTCCTGAGTCAGACTCTTGGGTGTTGTTGATGTAGATGGAGAGGTTGGCTGAGGGCATGGCCGCACTGAAGCCCACTCTTTTGGTGTACTCATTCTGGCCGTGCCCGACCTCACCTGAGCTAAAGTTTATCACCTGCACAGAGAAAACACACTCATGGAAACACTTTACGGTTGTCTAGGACTGTTACTGTTACTAATCTTTTTTTTTTTTTTTAATAAAATACAACATTTTGAAATGAAGACATTATTCCATTAAAATAATGGAATACTAAGATATGGGATGTTGATTTATGTTAGATTAACAACATACTAACATAAATCAACATCCCTCATAGAGATAATCCTGACATGTACAGATGGTGGATGTTGAATTTTTAGGCTGATTTTCTGTTTAAGCTAAGCTCACAGGCATCAGACACTGAAACTGTTTAGATTATATTAATCATGCAAAGACTCTACACACTCCCCCCCCCCCCCCCCCCCCCCCCCCCACACACACACACACACACACATATATGTACTGTATGTGCAGATATGTACAGTTTCACCAGCAGTTCGTGCTACATATAGGAGGTGCAGGAGGCGAAAAGTGGAGATGAAATGTCATTAGTGGCATCCTTTCATTAATAACACTCATCCTTCCACTATGTATTAGACATCAGCAGCGGTGTTGGCAATAATCCTAATCTCTACAGGTCATCTGTTCTCACCTTACACATCACTAGATGGGTTTCTCAGGACATGACAGAGTCAAAAACAGACTAATATCAAAGTTGAAATCGGCCTAGAACAGCACATATAAAAGACTCATGTCTCATGTCATTATCATGCCCACATGTCCATTGAAAACTGTTTAAACTCAGAAATATTTTAAATTAAAATGACGTAAAACACAGAAAAGCAGCAAATCCTCAAACTGGCAAAACTAAAACCAGAGAGTTTTTGGCAATTTTGCTTGAATTGTTTGTTGCAAAATATTGTTTCAGCTCATAGTTGAGCTCGTAGTGCATAGATGTGACACTTCCACTACAGTAGCATAAGGACCAGCAGACACACTGTATTATGTTTATTTTAGCAGTCAGAGCAGGGTTAACTATACAGCTGATCACAGAAGATTTATGTTTTGACCTTCTCACCTGCTCGGACCCGTTCCCCATGAAGAGCCAAACAACAGAGTTTTTGGAGATGTCCGAGTTGGGACTGTACCAGGCCTGTAACATCACCATCTGGCCTTTCACCACCTCCATCTCTCCTTTGGGGATCTCCACCTTCTGGGTGTCACCTGGAACAACAGCACAGGAAATATTTAACCACTTTTGTAATGTAACAGAGGCACAGCAGCTTTCACTGCTAGCTGAGGTAAAGTATTTTCATTTCATGTTGTGATTTTATCCATAACTGTTTATTTAGTTTTATTTTAGATGATGTTTAGATCATCAATTATCTTTCAGTTATTTAGTTCAGTTATTTTAACTTTCAAATATAATCAGTTACAATGAGGCAGAACAGAGAACAGCAAATTTCTTACATTGGAAACTGACATATTAAGAGAATGTTGTAAAGCTATTTTTGTTTGAAGAACAACTTCAGAACTGTGAACTTTTGGAAAGCGGTTTTACTTTTCTGTTCTATATGACAGAATCAAATAAAACCATATCAAATACTTTTAAATCCAATCATAAGGAATCTTTTAAAAGAAGAGCGTTGGCTGATTGGTCTGATGTACTATGAGAAGTGAAAAACACACCCATGTAGGAATATTCTGAAAATGAGTCTCACATGAAGTTGAGTATCATAAATGTGACATCAGTTCATCTGAACTCCTTGATAATCACAGAGGACCATTTAACCTCAAACATGCTTAGACTGTGCTTTTGGCTTCTTTACATTCAGCTACTAAAGCTGAGGCTGACTCAGAACATACAAGTATATCACATCATATGGGAGGAGGAGAAATCTGAATGATGGTCAAAAGGTTTTCTTAACCAATAAAGGGACACGTCATCCTTCTCTTTATTTAACATCCACATGTAGCACTGTATCTAGTAACTCTTTATAATGACACACTGAGAGTTACCATTCAGTTTTCCTTTATTCTATTTATTATATATATATATTATATATATATATATATATATATATATATATATTTAGTAGCTGAATATTTATTATGCGACACTGGTCTGCATGTAAAACCCAAACACATACAGCAAGGCTGTAATTTTCTAAGTGCATCTACCAAAAAAAAAAAGAAGCTAATCTTGATGATTTAAAAGGTCAAGAAAAACATCTCAAAGAAAAGATCTGAAAGCAATTTAGTTCAAAGCAAATACGTTGCAAGGATTATCTGAATAACATCAATTTCAATCACTCAATTCAAGTACTTTGTTGGTCTATAACGTGAGGAGTCACACTCACAAATGTCTAGAAAATACAAAGCAACTCCTCCTCATCTCTCCCCTCATTTCCTGTCATCGCTCTACTGTGGACTCACTAATTAAGACACTGTAGCTCAAAAATGTGAACAAAACAAGAAAATACAAAGCTGTCAAGGAAAGCTTAAATACATTATCATGCAGAGAGCAAGAAAAGTAAGCTGTTAAGGAGAAGGAACAATGATCATGACAATTATAATATGAGGGAAGCATGGTCATAAGAACTGATGTCAAAGAAAGAGGAAAGATGATAAAAATTAAAAATCTTAAAAAAAAAAGAGGCAAATGTCCAACTCACAGGGTGCCCAGTCACCTGAACTGGACAGCTGAAGCTGAAGCTGGATCAACTGATCCCAGCAGTCGGAGTCTGTCTGTGTCTCCAGTTTGAAGATTAGTTTAAAGAAAAAACACACACAAAAAAAAAACAAAAACAAAAAAAAAACACGCTCTCAAAAAGTAAAAAACTGACTGCAGAAAACACTGAGAGAGAGAGAAACACAGAGAGAGAGCATTATGATCCACAGACAGGCAGCTGAGATCTCCACATCTGTTCTGCCAGACACGCCTTCCTTCTTTCCCAGACTGAGAGCGAGTACAGGCAGGAGAATTAGGCGATGGGTGGTGGTAGTGGGGCTGGGCAGTGGGGCGGACAGATGATGAGGAGGAAAATATGTGTGTGTTTGTGTGTGTGTGTGTGTGTGTGAGATGAGTGTGTGAGAGAGAGAGAGAGAGAGAGAGAGAGAGAGAGAGAGAGACACAGAGAGAGAGAGAAGAGACTGTGTGTGTAAGAGCCAGAAAAAAACTTATTTTTGACTTGTGTTTTTTCTGCAGTGACTCTGTGCTTTCTTATTCCTCCTGGGACAATGTGACCCTGCTGCTGTTGCACTCTGGTCCCTTAATTTCTGAATCTTGGAATCTGGTAAGTCCTGCTGACTAATCCCTAAACAATCCCAGGCTCAATCCTCTCACCTCACGTGAGCAAAAGAGCTAAGCTCGACATGGATATGATGCAACACATGGTCACTTCTCCCAGCGACGCTGCTGTCCCTGCCATCAACATCACTGCTGCAACAGCATTTATATTCTCTAAATTACGATTAGCAGGTCACTTTGCTTTACATTTAATCATTTATGCCATGCGATCTCTGCTGAGCCTGTTTGTGGATTCCACATGTTAAGTGTTTGAAATGAGGCACACAACATGTCAAAAAAAGTGTACTTAGGGATATATGGCACAAAATGAAATGAAAAATTACAGAAAGAAAAATGTTTTCTTTAAAGTACAGTCAAATTAGTCTTCCCTCCAACAAAACTGTCCTACCTAAAAAAAAGAATTAAATTTCACTGTAAAGATTCCACTGTAATAAATAAATTCTTAGCAGAGTGACAGCACAGTGATAGTTGTGAACCATCTTTGTTTAGGATGTTAACAATGCTGAAAAAAATCACCAAATTTAATACAGTTCATCCTGAGGGGCAGAAGAGCATCTGCTTATCACAGTAAAATATTCCAATAGTTTAGTTTTCCCATTTTACTCAAAACACATAAATGTCAACCTCATGGTGGCACAAAAGGAAAAGTCAGGGGCTTGTTAAAGTCAGTAGGCGACTATGAATGTCTGTATAAAATTTCACAGCAATCCATCCAAGCATTGTTGAGATATTTCAGACTGACTGACACGCTGAGATTACTATCTGTGGAGCCATGCTGCTAGCTATCAGCTAACAACCAACTGATGGGACATCTACTCACGACAGAGTTCATGACAGTGCTTTTATCATCAACACATGAAAAGATGTCAAATCTCTGATGTATACTGAGACATAAATGCAAAAAATAAAAAATAAATAAATAAATAAAATCTTCCTCCATCTAATCATAAAGCATGTCTTCATATCCATCCTATGCTCATGTCAGCAGTGTGGAGCAGTAAAGCCATCTATCGGACATGCATGTATGAGATTATAATCACCATCATCACTGCTGCAGCTGTCATCATATCGGCCTGTTTTCAATTCACAATGTACAGCAGCCCAGAGTACATAGGATTTTTTTTTCAGAGTTGAAACATAGTTTTCTCTCACAAATCCTGTTAGTGCTCCCATTTCATCTCCATCAACTATTGTCTTCGCACCATCCAGTGAACTGGTGTGTGTGTGTGTGTGTGTGTGTGTGTGTGTGTGTGTGTGCTGTAACAATTATGCAACAATGCTCAGAAAAGAGTCTTGCTTGGGATGAGATTGCGTATACTTGGACAGTGAGTGCCTGGAATCTCTTGCCTTGACTAATGCTCTATAGTGCTATGCGGGCACTGCATCTTGATTAATACACACTGTGTACCAGGAACCACACAATCAGAGAGGATCAGGTTTTCTTTAGGTTGATGAGACTACGTTGCCTCTCGATGTGAATGAGCACCAGCTGTGGGGAAGCAGGCAGCTGACAGTAATTCTGAATGATACATAGATATTCCATGATGAAGTAGGATAATGCCCTGTAGTCTCCTCACTCCAGACTATTCTTCTGCTTCTTTGAGCAGGTTTATCCTCAGAACTGTGCCATTCAATTGTTTATTAAATGGAAGAAAATCTTCACTAATCCGCCCTGTCTCCATCTGGGATGTGTGTTTGTATGGCTGTAGACACAGACAGTTCAAGATGTGGATATGAATTCAACTTAAATCCTTCACTAGAGGAGAATTTTTTTTTTTGGAAAAGCTGCCAATAAAGGGGATGCAGATATGATACCATGTAGCCTCGCTAAACTCTGTCCTGATTATATTTTGCCGAGGGCTATCGCTCAGCCCAGCCACGCTTTATATCTGCTAATTGGATTCTTCTCTTTAGAATAAACAATGTTTTTTGTTTTCCTGCGGGGCATCCTGGCTTCGAGATATTGGCAGAGTCTCAGCTGCACCAGCAATTAAGACAGCAAGGACGCCGGACTCGCAAACCTGCACAGACTAATCAAAGGAAATCCAACCCCATCATGCAAGTCAGCACCGGGGCACAATTAAGAGATCAAAATGTGCATCTGCTGTATTATCTTGAGTCATCCATAGGTGGCAGCACATTCATATGAAAAAAACAGATCATCTGATAATGAGATAAACCCACAGTGGAAATCATCACATCACCAGAACAGATACATCTCTAAATATTAAACTCAACAAATTACTCAGTGGGTATAAACTGAGGCAACACGGTTAGTGCAGATGAGATTTTGATGATCAGGCTGAGCAGGTGTGACTAAAAATAAACAAATAGGTGTCTCATTTATTACTGAAATACATGTAATTTGTGTGTCTAACAAGGCATTTCAACCTAATTCTGCTGTGTGTTGTTGTGATCAAGTGAAGGATAAAAAGTCAGTCCCTCTCTCGAAGCCCTCAGGGAGCCATGTAGGCCTTTGTGAAGATAAACCGATCCTCTTTAACCAGCCCCACTCTATCTCCCCAAGTAATCTCTGCTTCCATCCATGTCTCTCTCTCATGTGAGTTCCACTCTCCATTTACACCTCTCCCCTGGCTCTCCCCATCATTACAGTGGAGGTGGGCCTGCTGCCTTTAAAATGAACTGATAATCTGAAGTGAAAGCAGCTACAAGGGTTAGAGGTCTTAACAAGGGATGGTGAGAAGGATTTTAAATAAACTTGCTTATTATTATGCTATGCTATAAAAGTTTAACACTTTCGGGCAAAAACTTTGAAGATACGGAAAACGTTTCATATTTTTAAAACCTTTTTATACCTTTTTTTTTTTTTTTTACCATATGTAATTTTTAGTCACCTGTAATCCCTTGAAAAATGTTAAATGCTACATATGTGAAAGGCTGAGGCAACATGTAACCAAATTACAGCTGCAGCTGATGCTGAAGTTTGTAGAGTGGCTGGAGTGATAATGAGTTTCTCTCATGCACAACCAGATCACCAAACACCTTCACTGTGGTAATGAAAGAACAGCTCTGTGAAGCTGAGTTACCTGCTAACATTAGCATGCTAACATGTTCACAATGACAAATGTTAACATGATGGTGTTAATGCTGCATTCATGACATATTGGAGTCATCATTACCAGTTTCACTCATATCATTAATGTCAGCATCCAGGAAAGCAGACATATCTGACTTGGCGCTAAAAAGTACACAAGTGTTTCTAAAGTCAACACTGAAACACTGACATTTAACAAATATAGTGTTTTATTGACCAAGCGCAGTATTTTTTAACCCTCTCACAGCCAGCTCTGACATAAAACAACTCTGACTCAATGTTATTACAATTGGTACAGAAACAAAAGTAACCATTAGTAGCTAGCAAACAATTTGCATTCTAGGTAGTATGAGGCTGAGCCTAATGAGAATGTCATTAGCAGGTATTTAGTTATAGACCAAAGTTCTTGACAAACTAAAATTTTGAACTAATGATGCCAATATCATGGATCATGGTGGCACTAAAGGAAACTGACTTAGACAGACTTTTATTGTCATTCAGTATGCAGCAAGTGTATATAGAATGAAATTTCGTTTGCATAGGCCTCAGTATGATTCATTCTCTGGGGACCATGAAAGTTTGCGCAAAATTTCACAGCAATCTATCTCATAGCTGTTGAGATATTTTTCTCTGACCAGAAGAATGGCTGATAACATAGTGGTGCTGTCACAGTTTAATTAGGAAAAATCATGTTATATCTGATTCGACCTGACGGGTGAGAAATATGAATAAAATCTCTCTTTAATGGAATGTGTAATTTTATGCTGCGTTGTTTATCATCTGGAAACTTAATTGATAAATTAAGTTTTTGTTATAATATCTGACAGATCAAGACACTCCAACATAAAGAGTATGAAAAAAAAAAACTCAGCTGACAAATTTCTATTATCTCATGGACTACTGTGTATAGTGATATCATACAACCCTGTGCTTCATCATTAATTGAAGAGGATATTGCAGTTCTCCACTCAGACAAACACTGTGGATGAAACTGTGCTTGTCTGAGCTCTGCAACATGCTTTGTCGATGCTGAGCTGGGATCTGTGTCAGAGCAGTGATAACAAAGTCTTCAACTGACCCCATAAACGCCTAGCCACGCAAGAACAGATACTATGATAATAAATTATTTAAGAATCAGATTTCTCCTCCTCATTATTATCTTTCATTAGCGTAGCTGGTAAAGAAATCTGAATGACCTTGAATTTTATTGTTATTAAGGAATTGAACAAGTGGGGAACTGACTGCAAACTGATTTTCCAGATTTGTTGTTGTCAAACGAGGACAAACATGGACAAAGATGATGACTGAGCCAGAAAAAAAGGGGTTATTTTCTGACTTTTTGACAGACAGGAGAGGGAGGAATGTAGGACAACAAAATAGCCTTGCTGGTGTAAAACTGCATATTGGACTGACCCTACAGGCTTCAAACAGATGGTGCTTCAATAATAAATATTTGGGGAAGGCTCCTTTAAATTGGATTACATTAGTGTAATCTCTGCAGCTATTTTAAACCATTTTGAGTGTGCTATCTCATCACAGCCACTTTAATCCCTCTTAACTTTTGATTGTGTTTAAATTGATTCTCCTCGCACACATGGCTCCAAACTCCCACAACCTCCCTCTGGTTCTCACGGCAAACTCGCTCGTTTTGTATAGTACACGTATAGTCATGCTGAAAAACAAATATACATACATACAACACATACCTGAATATCGTTTGTTTTTCCAGTGTCACCTTGAGGTCATAGCAGATGTATCAGCCCACTCATGGCAGTAAAATGGCAGCTTATATCAGAAGTGGAACCAGTTACTGTGGTACCAGGTGGAAGGATTTTCAAGTGACTTATTTACAAACTAAATTCAGTTTGAGACAGGAAAAATATTTTCTGTAAGTAAGTATTAAACATCTAGGTCTCTAAAGCACTGAACAAGAAGTGAAAAAATGTCAAAGTCATTTTGAACAGCTTATAAAAGCTCTCGAAGCTGTTCACAGATCAAGCCAAACCTGTTTATGAGCACCTGACTGTTGTCTCAGCACAGACCTTTAAAGCTGCATTAATTAATTCTTGGCCACTTGGGGGCAGCACAACCAGCTGTAAACATAAAACTGCAATATATGCATCTTATTAAGTTGATATAGTCAAAACATTAGCAAACAGTTGGGTATTAAAACATCCAGCACTGAACAATGTTAGCGTTCACTTGAAGTTATTTTGTTTTAGCTTTATTTTGCTCTCTACAAACTCCTATCTGGTTCTTTCACAACAAAATGCTCTACACTTTTAACCCGCTAGTTCCTAACTTTTTCTTTCTGTCATTTGGAAAAGGACAAAACAGCTACCCGCTACGTTTGGAGACGACACTGATCATCAAAGTCGAACCAAAACATTGAAATGAAACTCACTATAAAGCTCTGTAAAGCTGAGGATGTCTTCAGTTGTCTGTGGGTTTGTCTCGAAGAGGAACCCTTCTCATAAACAACTGGTCACATGATCCACTGTTAATATAAAATGACTTATCACAGCACTTGTTACACCTGTTCTGCAAAAGTTGAGAATGATACGGACTTATATTTAACACACAATGCAGAGAAACAAAAACAAATACCACTGACTCTTCATTCCCTTTCTTGCTGCCCTCACAAAGGTGAAAGGATGAGGCTTGGATGAGACATAATGCGTTGAGTCGCATTATATTTTGTGTCAGCCAATAGATTTCTTATGAAGCTACCCTGTAATTTCTCTTAACTATTTATAACCTTTAATTCAGGAACATTAACTCATCAGAAACATGACTGCTGCCCTCACAGTGTCTGATAATCATCTTTTCAGAACACTCGCATCACTGAAAAACAAAGCAAAGACATTTATCCATTGCATAACTGAGTGCATGTGTCTTCTCTACTTTCCCTCCTGCCTAAAAGACCTCACTACAATTCAGCAACCTTTTGAACGTTTTCACACACTTGCCGCTTGTCCTCTGACTCTCCTTACAACATTTATTTACATGCATGATTATGCATTTACAGCCACAGAGGCACGCAGCAGGCTTGTATGTTTACGCTGAATGCCTTTCATGTCCTCTTACATTTCTGACATCCGACACATTTAAACCACAATGCCCTCGGAGCTGAACACAACACGAGACAGACAAGTGGGAAACAGAAAAACTGGTTTCTATAGTCGGTGAGGGAAAGAGGGAGCAGTGGGCTGCAGCTTTGATCACATGCAAATGCCACACACAGGGGATATAGGTGTTGACGTATAAGAACAAAGACTCCTGTTGTGGAACAACTTTGCTAAATTATGCAAGTTGGGAGGAAAGGTTTGTGTGGGTATTACTGTGTGAGCTGTATAAATATTTAAAACCCAAGAAACAGTCTGTACAGTGGCTGATGTCTTCTTGAGGTTGGTCAGTCTGGCTTGAGGAGTGAATGCCAGTGGCCTTTTCATCCCAGCTGTCCATCACAAGTCCCAGAGTGCCCTTCCTACCCCCCTTCCTCCAGCCAGCTCTTGGGTCCTAGTGGCAGGGAATGAAAGGCAAACTGAGAGCTTAAATGGGTCTGCAATGTTACACCACAACAGAGCCCACAACCACCCTGCCACCCCTCGCACCGTCTCGGGTCTTTGAAGAAGATATTTATAAACCATTAGCGGTGGCAGTGGGGCGAGGGTTGGCTGTTTTATCTCCCAGATCTGTCATGTGTTACCATGTGCGAGGCGAGCTGTGCTGACAGAGTGACAGGGTGAGGGGCTGATAGGGCCGCCGCCACACAAGTCCAGGGTCGAAAACACGGCGGCCGAGGCCCACTGCCCCCCACCTCAACTGCCTCGCCACTTCACCGCCTGTGGGACACAGGGAGGGCTTAATGCTGTGAGGCTGTAATTAGGAAGTTGAGTGATCTGATTTCAGACTTCAACTGAGCTCTCATCAGAGAGGAATTACAGGATGAGGCTCATAATCTGTACGCAACATCAGATACTCAAATGCCTCCCAAGCTCATTGTGAGATGTTCCAACATCTGGAGAGTGTAACCGTTTTCCTTATTAACTGTCCGCTTACTGTCTGTTTTGGAGGCATGTTCATTCCCTGTATGTTTCATGTAAGGATACAGCCAACAGGCAGTTAGCTTAGCGTAGCGTTAAGTCTGGAAACGATAGGGAACAACTAGCCTGGCTCTGACAAAATCATAGCCAGACTGATACTTTACTTTTGAGGCTGTTACCAACAATAATATTTGGAGTTTGAAAGTATTTTGCAAACATATCCTGACAGAACTCTTCTTTACTTATGATATATGATCATGATACAGCAGTATGATATAGGTATGCTATGTAAGTATTATATATTTATGAGATATCAGTTTTTATCCATGCTAGAAATTCACTCTTTAGAATATAAAGGAATGTGTTTCTTTCTATTATACCTTTGAATTGGTTTAATATTATGGATAGTTATTATGTTCATATATGTTCAAGTATTTTGTGGTATGTATTAGAGTGTTCTTTCTAGCATGGGGGTTTCCATAGGTCTGGAGTGCTTCCAGATGTTGGTTATAAATCTGCCATGATTTATAAGATAACCATCTCCTGGCTGAAGCTCCGTATCTGCAATACAGTCATGTGTGATATCAATCTTCTGCTCTAACTCACCCCAGAAAGAGAATGAGCATATTTCCCCCCTTGAACAGGACCAGAGAAGGTCTGACTTCAGCTTTAACCAGGCACTCGAAGGTTAAATCCTGGTCCGTGTGCCCCTGTGTTAAACCAAAGCTCTGGGCGAATCATTGGTTTCCACAGGTTAAAACTGAAAACACATTATATATGATTTTATTATAATCAAAGTCTTTTGGGGATTTACTACAATATAGTAAGTCAAATGTAACAGCGAGTGAAGCACATGCTCACTGCACACCTTACATCTCAACCTCTATCTTTACCTTAAGCACAGAAATTAGGTTATTAATATTTAACATCACCTGATGCACAAGCCATTACATAGGCTAAATCAATATTTCAAAAAATCCTAATTATAGCATGCCATTTTAACATGTATTTAGGACATGGCAAGCATAATTCACTGCACATGTCTTCACAGAGCAGGAACAGGTATGGGTGAAGAGTGAAGTCTATTATTTAGTGAAAAAGGAAGCCTTTTTGATTTATGGCATCTTTAGAGAGACACTAGTCTTGTAAAAGATAACTACCTTTGTGAAGTTAGAAATGCTTTGATGAATCTCTCTCAGGGAAAGTGAGTAATTGAGTCTTCAAAGAGACAGACATGCAAGAGAGAGTCGGGCTCAGATGGTCAGTGGTGATGGTCAGTGCCTGCCCTCATCTCTACTGTACATTATATCAAACAACCCGCTACACGCAGATGACCCCAGCTGACCCCCTCATCCACGCACCCACGCATCTACCTATAGTTTACCTGAGAGGCCTGACCGAAGGTGAGAGCCTAGAGGGACCACAGGAAATAACATGGCCTGACACATCTCCCACCTGAGTCCTAGCGGCTGCTCCGCTCTCCTATTTAGTGCGAGGACACATTAAAGGATCAGTGCACCCAAATCATAAGACAATTTCCAACTTGGTAGATGCTTAGACTAAAAACAGCATTGCGAACATGCCAATGCCATATAGTGCTGGTGGGGTTAACAAACAGAGAAAACTTAAAAAGAAGAAAACAAAAACAATTTTATCATTTTTTATATCAGGGCATATTACTCAACTGTCATATCAGATTAATCTGATCTTTCAAGGTTGTGTGACTTATTATTTATCTTTATTCTTTACTGAGTGTATTTAGTTACTGTATATAATTTAACCTTAAATGTGTAGTTTGTTACCTGCTTCTGTGTTTTGTGATTTATCTGACATGGCTGCTGCAACCCTGCAGTTTCTCACTGGGATTAATAAAGTTCTAATACTTATGATACTATTACTTATGATATAGGGTTTTACTGCTCTGGAAAGTTATCAGGCTGACAACAATTTTAATCTTTTGATGTGATTATGGTTTACAGCAGAAATATCCATTCATAATACAGAGTAATCTACGTAGTGCAGCACCTTTCCATACAATGTCCACAAAGACCACATTACTCCACAGACGTTTCTGTGGATGGATGGATGGATCGTCATAGTTTAAAGTTCTAAACATATAGTATAGAACAAAAAAGTTACCAATGATAGCTACTGACTGTAAGGTTTGTGGGTTATCCAGAGTGAGTTTCAAAGTGAACAGGTCAATTTTGAAATGTTTTTAATTTTGGTGGAACTGACCCTTTAACAGCTGCTTTACCTTTGTCCCCATTTTTCACCTGGTGCACATGGTGCAGGTCACAACAAACTGTAGCTAAAATTGCAGCTGTATTGTTACATAATCAAAAGAGGTGACATGAAGAGATTATTTACCAACTGAGTTAGATTTTCACAGAGCTCTGTCTCTTTCTAAAATGTTTAGTCTGGGTTGTCTTCCCTCTGAGGAAGAGCTGCCATTTAGGCAAATACAGTGTACCCCAATAGCTGAGCGAATGTGGGTGTTATGAATAAATTTATCCTTACAGTGTTCTCAGTGAAACCACAAGACCTACTGTTGTTAATTCTGTATCTATAAATCATAAAATGTCAAATGATTAACTCACATAAATGTGTAATTCATTATGGTTGGGTTGAACCACAACACAGGGGATACAGTCACACTGCGCTTGAATAAAACCAGTTGTTTAGTCTGTCAGCCCTCCAGATTCAAGCAGCAGTTATTACAGTCCACTGCAGCTCTGTGCCTCTGCAGCAGTTACAGCCAGCAGTGTTCATGTGTGACATTTTACCGCTGAGTGAAGTGGCTTGTAGTCGTCTGTTTGGCACGTTCGCAAATCACAGGCATGATTAATGTGGCGCGGTGATTTGTCCAGGTAATTTCGCTCTTTCGCTTTACTTCCCTGCTGTGCATTACCGTGCTAATGTGACATTTTATTGATCCCTGTAGGGAAATTTTCTTTTCACAGCAAGGTCTAAGTGCGGGGTCAGTAACAGGAGAGCAGCCCCTGCAGCTGGTAAAGATTCAGTGTCGTGTTGAAGGATGTTTGCCGTCACAGGGGCTTAAACTCGTGGCCTGTGGTTGAAGGACGGTCACCAACCTCAATTTGCTGCCAAAAGCTGCCTGTTGTTACAATTTCAGCATATTCCCCCATAAGTGAAAGCAGAGGTACAGTAATATTGCAGCTTTGTACCTGCACACAGACTGTAGGATTTATGTAAATGTAAACATACACAGTATGAAATATACAATGTACTTCTACACAGAAATCTGAGCTACAGTCATTTAAAGGAAATTGCAATTTTTACACAACCTGGCTCTTATTTTCATTCTTTGGGCCATCATTCCTCTTAGTAATGATAACGCTGTATTCACAAAAACTCATTGCAGAGGTCTGGAGACGCAGCAGCATCAGTAAAACACCAGCAAAAGAACAGTAAAAAGTAAATGTTTAAGTAAAAATACATCAGTAAAACATCCAAAAGGACACGGACAACAAGCTGACAAACAATCAGATGAGTTGTTAACAAACCCCCGACTTCTACCATACTTTTATCAAAGACAAAACTACAATTACAGCCCGGAGGTTGTATTCCTCCTCCAACCAGCCAAGCTGCAGGAAATATGGTCATAATCTCCACTTCTGTATCTGAGTTATGGCTTCAAATAATGATCAGAAGAAGGTTTTCTCAGAGCATTATTATGTCATGCTGAAGCTGACCTTTTACCTTTTGGATATAAAATGTTATCACCTCATTTTATCCTATTAAACATTTGTGTGAAACCTTGTCATGACTAGTGAATGAATCCTGGTTGAGTTTTGATATACTAACCACAGAGTGGGCCACAGATTTTAATTGGTTTTGGTTTCACTTCAAACTTTAGATCAGAGTTTTCCAGCTGGGCTGTTTGGATGTTATGACACACATTAGGCCTTTTATCTCCTCTACCTTTTCTGACAAAACTCTCCTCAACTTCCTCAGATTTTCTACTCATTTTAGATAGCTAGCTGCAACAATGATAGGAACACAACACAAGCAAAACTGAGAGGTCAAGCAGGTGATGATTTACCTACGACCTTGTTTCCTTTAGCAATGAAGAAGCATGCAGCACAGACAGATCACGTCAAGTTTCACACAAACGCCAGAAATAACCTATAAAGTCATACAGTTAAGTGTCTTTTACTGGCTTTACAGTTGAAACAATTAAGTTATTAAATTAGGTTTGAAGGTAAAATGTTATCTAAAGAATGTTTTCCTTAAATTCATAGCAGACTGAAGAGCAGCCTGGTCTGACAGAATGACCAGCAGTAAGTTAGTGAAGCATGGGCTGAGTGATTAAGATAAAAAAAAGCTGAAAGGCTTTTTGACAGACTCCCTGCAAATAACAATAGATTCATAAACACACAATAGAGAGAGGTTGTTGCACTGTCGTGGACCAAATTATTCAGATATTGTAACTGTAACGCTGCACCTTCTATTTCAAAGAAAATTCAATAAAATGGTGCCCAGTGTGTACACAGAGAAAAAGAGCTGCTACACAACAGAGAGACAAAGTCTATGCTTGTTTGCATCCTTTACAATTAAGAGCAGCAGTAATTTAAGAGAGGTGAGAGGACTGTGATCAACATGGATTATATCAGAGTGTAAAAGGATTCGATGGCTCCCACACCCTGACACGATAGATTAAGCGAGAGAGGCTTTTAAGGCCTCTCGAGGGTCCGCTTGTGAATGCATTATATACTGTGCTTTTGTCAAAGTGCTCCCTTCAGTGTTTGGATTAGACAGAGAACAGTTGCTCCTTTGAGACTGACCGTGCAGCGTCTGTGTAATGGTCAAAGATGTATGAAAGAGATGCTTTCTGGTGTTTGTGTAATCCTCTTGAGCTACTTTTTACTTTTCTCCTCTGCAATAAGTTGATAGAACAAAAGCTGGCAGCTTAATGATAGCAGACGTAGCATTTACCCTGAGATGTGGGCCAGAAGGAAACAGATGAAATGAGTGTATGCCTCAATCTAGGACTGCAACTAATAATCATTTTCTATATCTACAAAGGATCACTGTCTTATTTTACAGATTTACCGGAGATCATGTTTTATTTGCAGAATTAAGGTAAAACAGTTTCCAAAAGGTGCTATCCCAGTCTGTTGCAACATAGCAGTAGTATAATAAAAGTACCATACAGACCACATGCATACAGAAGAAAACACTAAACAACAGACTGACCTGGCTTAATAAACTTTTCATTCAAGGCTTTTTATGGGGTCCCTCCTATGTTGGGACCTGGGTTTTTCCACCATTCCCTCCACCACTACGCCCCTGAACTTCTGCATCAGAGCAGCTTTTTAAAATTAAAAACCAAACCTATTGCATAACTGAGTTTAAACCTCGAAAGCTAAGAGTATTTTCATGTGGTTGTGTGGCGGCTTATGCTCCACAACAGAGCGCTTCCTCTAAATCTCTGGTTCTGTTAAGATCTTTGTAGACAGTTGGCAACAAAGAGGTTAAGCTTTTAATTCTGCCACAGTTCAACAGAGCATTGATTAGTTTGGATGGGCCCCACTCGTGGAGGCGAAAGTTGCGCTTGTTGTGGAGGAGGTGATTATAGATGGTAAACAGACTATTTGCGTGCTCATAAAATAAAGCATTCATTTTATCTTTGTGCATCATTCAATGTCACATGCTTGTAACTGGATATGGCTGTAGGTGCTCTGAGTGTCTCCTGCTCTGCCAATTAAAGCCAGGCACACATGATTTTATAGACACATTTGTGCAGTGACTGAGCGGCACCCGTTGCCCTTTAACCTCTGCAGCCTCACACCCACTCTCTGCTCCCAGACCCCTTTTCCCTCAGCTGTGTCAATCTGCAGCAGCCTCACAGATAAACGATCACTGTTCCTTAGGCCAGGTCGCTAAGCTGCCTCTCCATGCTCTAATCTTATTATCAGCCCAAGCTGGCTTTAGCAGGGAGGGAGACAGGATAGTCAAGAGTCGTACACAAGAACGCATCATAACACGACCGCTGTCTTTTGACGCAGGAGTCAATCGCATTATAGTAGAAAAACAAACCTGGTAGTGAGCACGGAGAGGCTGTGTGTGGAAGTTTTTCAGATATTTCATCCATCAACTCCAACGTTTAAAAGTGGAATCAATTCAAGATCATACAATCACTAATTTTGGGTAATTTGTTGTTTATCCAGTCCTTGAAAAAAGTCAACTCAGTAACATCTGTGATTCAAATTTCAGGTGTTGCACAACATGCAGAAATGCAGCCAACAGCCCATTCATTCTGGACATAATTATGTTCCTTTTTTTCTGACCACAAACACTTTGGTGTTAATTGGGATGTGAGAAATAAAGCTGCTGCTGCCATTCTCAGTGTTTGTGTCATGAAACACTAACCTGGTTAAATAAGGAAAAAACTGCCGTCCTAACCTTTGTTTTAAAGCTTTTTCAGATAAAACAGTCTTCTAGGAAGGAAAACAAGCTCCTACGGGCACAAACCATTGTCCAGGCCTTCAGTTAAACCAATTAAGTCTGAGTGTTGTGAAACTGCTGCTGTCCCCTCACCCCACCCTGCTCTCTCAAAAGAAATATTACTACACCTGTAACCGCGTAGAGGGGTGCACTTTTACTTTCCAAAAGAAAGACATAAACTTTTAGTAAAGAGCAAAGATATTCTCCTCTCCAATTTAAATCAGACCTTCTTTTCATTAGATTTGCCTTGGGGGCACTTAAAATGACCATGACTAATGAAACAGAAACCATACATGGTCAGTAATCGTCTTTTCTTTTTCTTCTTTTTTTGCTCACTGTCAGTGGAATAATTATGACCTTCAGGTGACTGGAACTTAGGTGTGATATAGGGCAACACTTACTGACAGTTATGACAATGAAAATGGTTAGTTAGGTAAGTGCAGAAAAAGAGTATAAAAGTGTAAAAATACTGACATAATGTCTGTGTTTTCATTCCGTGACATGAAAAACTGTACTTGAAAGTGTCACAGATTACTGTGTTGTGTGTTTAAAATAAACAGACAGCAATATCTGTGACCATTACAACTGCATAGATATATCAGCCATTATTAACTTAATGCTGCTATACTGGTACCATATATGTGAAAATCAAAGCAACAAATATCAGTACCAACATATATCAATACTAATGGAGCTATAGTAACCACATACAACTCTAAGTTTGTTCTGAATGCAACTCAGACATTGAACTGGTCTCACAACTATGTAAAACAACAGGAAGCTTGATCAGTTATTACTAATGTCACAGCTAATACTAACACAACACAGCTTCTTCAATAACACATTCATGCAAGCTTGTGAATGCCTATGGATCCATGGTGTAGATGACTGTTGATCTTCACCTCCTCAGCAGGCTAACAAACAGCAGGACAGCCAAATGTTTTAACACTGTGGCAAAAGGTGAGAGTCAGCGATTCAAATGCACATAGTCTGGCAACCAGCTTCAACTGGATGAGAGGTGAATTTCAGAAAATAGACTGAGGCTGAGATCACACTGGAAAAAACTGTTAAGACTGTGTTTCAGTAAAGTACTTTAACTGTGCAATTATTTTAAAAAATCCTGACACACTTTGGGAGTGTAAAATGATATATGAATAAAAATATAAGACTAAAATAGTAAATAAAATACATAAAAACACCCCTCTGGAATGGGAGGGAAAGTTGTATGAGCTTTAACATTGCAACTCTATTTCTGTGACTGCAGCAGTTACACTGATTTTCTCATTTTGAATCAGTAAGGACATACAAGTGCACTGATTAGAAGATCTAAATGCACGACGGTCATCTCCACTATAAGATTTTCCTGCAAACTCCTGCAGGATCTCAGTCAATACTTTGTTCCTCTTACGGGTAATTGGTTTCAGTGAGGAGGAGAGGAGATGAATAATGAAATAAAGCCTTAAATTCTACAAAACCAGGAAATATTTTACTCTGAATCACTGATTAATCACAAACTGCCTATGACTCGCTAGAATATGAAAATGGAGCACTGATATTTTTAAGGATATCAAGTGCTATTTTTCACCTTAACACTAAATATAAAAGCTTCTCTGTGATAAAATTTATTTGCAGCAACTGACAATTAACTTTTATTCTTACAAGCTCTTAAAAGCAGCCGTTAATCTCTACTTTGGTTTCGGTCAATATTGTGACTCCAAATGAAAAAGAGAGTGTAAATCTGAAGGTGATGCCTCTGTAATTGCTCAAAGCCCAAGAGCTAAAAACAGAAGCTGGAAAAATGTTTTTGTCTTTTATCATCCTTGGTCTCAGGCTTATTTTTTTAAATAAACTGTGAGAATTGTGTCAGCTATATTTACAAAACAACAATTTTTGAGCTTATCTTCACAGCTGTAGTCTACAAAAATCAAATGAATTTCACACTAGTGTTTAATTAAGTACTGAAACAGTGGAACTTAGAATACCACAACAACAAAAGTCAAAAAAAAAAACAAAAAAACACTAAATACAAGAACAGAAAGGTGTAAAGTCTAATCTTGTGAAGTTACATCTCTACACACTTTATAACACATTCTGTTTGCAGGTCACTTGGTCTGCAGTCATCAGGATCAGTGCCTTACCCACTAGAATCTCACTTTATTTTGTGGAGATTTTATCCTGAGTGGCTGAGGGCTTTCAGCAAAGATCTGGTACATGTTCAGAATTTAACTTGGTAACATTATTCAGTAAAGCTCCTGGCTCATTGTACTGTGAGGTGAGCCTGCTTGTTTGAAAATGTCACTAGCTCTGCCATTAAAAGACCTCCTCAACAAGAAAGGCTCTTTTACACAGATTTTCTTTGTGAACCTCATTGAGCTGTCCCAAAAAAATACAGTCAACAGACAGTACTCTCACCCACTCTGTAACATATGAGGAGATGGCTAGAAACAAACTAATAGCCTGCTTGTGTGAGGTTTTAATGGAGTTCTTCAAGGCAGAATCAGGTTTTATCTATCTCATGTTTCTCTGAATCTAGTGGGGGATATTTGGAGATTCACAGTGTAAGTTCAACAGCTAACAGATACATGTGCTAAGAGGGCTGATATGTTAGAAAATGGAAATAACTTTAAATATCTTGTGTGCAGAGCATGTCTGAAATCTGAAGCAATGGCAGGGTGAATATAAGAGTCTGTAGTACAGTGTCATTACTGTGGCTACTGTACAGTAGTTTTCAGGGCCGAACCATTTCTCCTATGTCTCACCAGTTTCAGGATAAATTTGACATTTTAGTGGTAGACTTGATACCAGGGAAAGTTTATGACTGCACCTTCCCATCTGAAATGAAGCATATTTGATGTCTGAGCTTTGCTGGTATAGGTGCCACAGCTGCTGTGCTTATCAGGTCTGAGCAGGTTTCTCAGAAGCAGCTGTGTTCGCCAGATCAATTTAGAGGACCAACCAACCTCTGGGTTCAAAATAGAAATGAGAAAATTCCCCTCCTGGAAGGAAAAAAAAACTATATAGGTAAGACTCACACTATAGATACTAATATATGTAACTTAATGCATGACTGCCTGCTGCCACTTTGCTGGCAGAGATACAGGAGAGGGCTCAACAAAGCAGTTCATGTTTTTGGATACATGTCAGGCCAATTTAATTCCAGCTAAGATAAATAGTATATCGTTTTAAAAAAAAGAAGCTATTTTCAACACTCACATTACTATTGAGGCCATAAAACTGATGATTCAAACTGCTCGGTTACTGTGTAAGCAAACTGTCTGTTTATACAGTTTCAAATGATTGAGTCAGAATTTCATGCACGCATGGTGCCAGGGACAACAAAGTGGAGTTAAAATGGATATGTGTTTGTTAAAACATCTTGACATGTCTATATTCAGTATAATCCATGTATGCTGTAGCCTAATGGATTCTAAACAAGTTCTTCATTATGTTTGTTTTGTCTAGGTTCAAGAAAAGTTCTTGATATCAAAATGTTATGTATGAAATACTTTGTTAAAGGAATTTCACTTACATTTTTTTTCAAGGTTTCATAAATAATTGTATTGTTATGTCTTAATATTAAATTATTGTTCATATGCACTGAATGCAGTGTCTTTATCACTGAAATGTGACTGTTAATAAGGCTGAAAACATTAGATTTTACAAGTATGTGTCCAGTATGTACATATCCATGGATACAATTCAACCATAAATCATCAAAAGTTAAAGAAGACATATATTTGAATAAATGTATCCAAAACAGATGCAAAACAGCCATTTTCAGTCAACATGTGAATTTTGTATGTACAATATTTAGCTGCCACAGGACTCTTCATTTGAAAGCAATGGTAATGAGGTGAACAAAACACAGGAGTACATGTAACAGTTGCTGCTAATGATTAATGACAATAAAGCAAATGATCATTTGGAGAGCACATCATCAGATAATGGTGAAAAACAGCATACGCAATTCATTCAATCTACAGTCCAAAACCCCCACAACATAAAATCTACACTGATGTAAGATCAAGAAAAGTTTCATATTTGAGAGCCTCATACCAGTAAATGTTTTGCTGCAGGACAAGTAACTATGTTTCAGTAACACATAATAATGTAGTTGTAAAATAGATAGAAGCGTTATAATATTTAAAGTGTTAATACATTTTAGTAATTTTTAAAAGCAGAAGTGTCAATGCTCCAGATTCTCAAAGATGTGGATTAGATGCTTTTCTTTGTGATAGTTAAGTGAAAATCTTTGGGTTTCGGACAGTCAATTAGACAAAACAAAACATTTACAGACATCAGCATCTGTAATTTGTATTATTTTCTGACAAAGTGATTAATGGGTTAATCAGGAAAATAATCGTCAAATTAACTGATCATGGAAATGATCATTAGTTGGAGCCCGATTACAGTCAGTTAAAAACCAGCTATTAAATGTTTATACTGCTTGTGAATGCTAAATAAGGGAACTTAAAGTGAAATGAACTTCTACATCATCTTTAGTTCCATGTAGAAAAACACTGTTTGATGCAAAATGCAAATCCTTTTCTATTTGATCTAAATGCTTCTCGTTTGAACTCTTGCATGGCAGCCTCCATGTGATTTTTGTGTGTTTTGATCATATTTTCTGTGTAGAAAAGTTGGTGACAGAAAACAGTGTGCAATATAGTTCTGTTCCTCACTCAGTGGAGAAGAAGAGGACAGAAGAATTTCCTCCTAAACTTGCTGGTGTCCAGGGGAATAAAAAAGATACTAATGTCCTGCAATATGAATTTCACCTGGACAGGCGCACAGTCCTTGCAGACAGGCTAATATTAGTGATGATGCTGAGGAGCAATTTCTCTTATCAAACCTCCCTGGTCATACTAATGACATCTGGAGAGGCTTACAGACAGGAGTGTCACTTCAAGTGATGGTAAGGTCATTACTCTGCCCAGCTTCAATTCTCAGTCATCCCAAAGAGCCAATTATTCCAGGGTTTGACAGATCACTGAGATTATAAAATACTGTTTGGCCTCGTATTCTGCTTGGTAGGTTGTTTCTATTTTGAGCATCAACGCCCGAGGTATTAATTCTAATGGCAATTGCCTCACCACCACCAGAGGGACCAAACAGAATGAAAATTTGATCCACAAACTAAATTGATGTTATAGCTGCAGTAAACACTTGAGGGTTGGAAAACTGAGCGAGGGGATTTATGGAAACAACAAAGGCCATTTCAGGAGGATTCATTGTAACATACATGGTGAGCTGATGAGGTAAAACCCAGAATATCACAACCTAAGAATTATAATCTGACTTTTTGTCAAGAATTAGTCAGCCATGTGAAAATATACCTGACAGTTCTATGCATGAATGGCCCAGAAATCAACCAACAAAGTTATACACAGTGAAGCATTTAGCAGCTAAAGAGCTGGATATTTCCCTCAGGAGTTGATAGAGGCCAAAAGCGTGGATATATTGGACTTGCAACTCAAAATGAATGATTATGTTGCTCCATAACTATTGGATGTGTGGATAAACTTTACACCTTTTTCATTTGCTATCAGGTTCAACTGCCCCCAAGTGGCCAAAAAACAAAAATTAGACACTACAGGTTGAAGTTTTGAAACCTGAAAATGTATGATTTTATCAAAACCATTATGAATGACACTGGTACAAATGACAACAAAGATTTTAGTCTTTTTTTTTTTATTTTTTTACCTTGTTTGAGCCATTAGCTACTATGCCAGACAGCCAGCTTTTGGAAGTTAATTACACAGCTCATCCTGTTCGTTAGTAAGAATCAGTTTTATTAGTAGTAACTAACGTTGCTATGGCTGCTACAAAGATTACTGACTTAATAAAAAGCAAAGAGAAACAAGACTGAGAGTACAGCCAGGCTAGTGACTGTGTGAGGCTGTACTTTGACACTGTCATGTTAATGTCAGAATGCTAACATGCCAAAGACTCTAAATGAAAAGTCAGAGGATCAAAGTTATCACAATTCATTTCATTCAGTGTGGACCATGGATGTCAGTAATTTCATGACAATCCATCCAGTAGTTGTTGTAAAATGTTAACTTAATGGAGAGAAAAAGTCAGGGGATCACCACAGTTATTGTCCAAACAACATTTTATAGCTATTCATACAGTATCTGTTAAGATTTTTTAATCCGGACCAAAGCAGTGGACCAACCAACACTGCCTGCAGAGCCAAGTAGAGCCACTAGCATGGATAAAAATACCACACACACCTTTAACACCCACTACAACCTCATGCCCTCCAGATGCCAACATAGGTCCCTGCACCTCTGAAACATGAGGGGCACAGCTAGTTTTGTACCTGCCTCCATTCGTCCACTGAACTCTTAACCCTCCCCATCCCCATCTGTTCCCTTCAAAGACAATGGACTAACATCTGATTAACAGCCCCAGTTCTGCTATATAAGATACTAAACTTTTAAAATATCTAAAAACCATTCAGATCACAGATAAAACCTTTTAATTCCACTGTGAAGATTAAGGAGGGTTTTCACTGAGGAAAAATAAAAAGGCAAGCTTTTCTTGAAGAGTCCATTACATGATGGGGAGTAACATTACAGAATCACAGTGTAATGCAGTTTTAATCTGTGAGGAGGAAAAACTGCGATTGAGTGGCCTCCCCACTGAAGGATTGACCTGAAGGACCTTCTTTAGTCTGACATAACCACGCCTGAAGCCTGTGAGGCCAGGTTACACCTCAAACCAGATGACAGCATTAATCTGGCCACAACAACCCTCCCCTCCATCTGGCGAGACAGTCGAGCAACAGGAGAAAGGAGCAAGGATGCCTCTCACTCCTCAATGAATACTAATCTCTCATCTCTGCTCAGACAAAAGCCATCCTGTTTCTAAATGCACCAATTCTGTCCTCTTACACATTAAAAAAAGAAACCACCAGTTTCACAGAGCTATCATCTACAATTTTAAAAATAACCTATCAACAATACAGCTTGGCAGGAAACCCATCCAACCCGATGACACCAAGTAAAAAAAAAAAAAAAAAAAAATCCCATCTCTTTTTGCTTTACTATAACCGCCAAACACGGCTATAATCTTCAGGCGTCTTAGTGCAAAACTCATCTGCTGCCACCAGACAGCCCATTTCCTACCTGCACTACAAAGTCAAAAGAATAAAGGCATTTTTCCCCCCCCTTTCTTTACAGACGAGCAGTTTTCACGCCTTTTACCCCTGAAAACCAATCTCACTCTCTGGATAAAAGCAAACATTTTAAAATGCTGATAAAACAGGGTTTTTTACAGTCATACTGCTTTCAAAAAAATAGCCTCTGTGTTACAACATCTTGCAATTACAGTTTTGACGCTGCTTTATAGCAAAACGAACTGAGTAATTGTGATGCACTGCAGAAATTGCCTGAAAATTAATTTCAGCAGGTAAACGCTGCCTTCCTGAGCCATGAACACAGCATTGGTAAGATTTCTTTGTCTCTAACCTCAACATGAATGCCTCTTGGCAAATCAAATGTCACCGCCAACGGAAGTTAGTGTGCCTGGTCTCTGAAGTTCACACACTGTACGCAGAGCAAAGGTCTTGTTTAAGGAGGGAATGTACCTCATTAGTGTGTGCCATTTTCTCAGGTTGCACCTGGTCTAAATCATCACGACCCTCGCCTACGCCTGGGGTGTAAATGACACACTCCTCCGAGATGCATCATTTATGGCCTACAATCAGCAGGGAAACCGGCAGCTAGTTCCAACTCAACTCACCTCATTTGGAGGCTTTTCCCTTTGCAGAACGTCTGTGATTCAGATGCTGAGAAGGTACTGCAACTGAGGTGAGACTAAAGGGCAAAGCCACCATCTGATTGGCAGAGTGGGAAGTTTGAGGCGGACCAAAGCATCCTGACAGTCTCATCTCACAGATGGCCAAACTGGACTGGTCACCACCACTGGCTACATCATTAGTCTCATGAAGATGGAGCATGGATTTGGTGATGCTGCTTTCAGCCATTATGCTCCAAGACGACATCTGTCAGGCTGCAGCACCGCTCGCTCAATCAGCCCAGACTTCATTATGATTCACTGCACTGAATATTTAGGTTTAATTATACAACAACCTGCACATGACATAGTTACAACCTGTAGGTAGGTTTACCAATGGATTTAATTAACTAACCAAGCAGAACAGACAGCAACTGCATTTTAACAAAACCTTTGTGGTAGTCCAATACATCTTAGTGAGCAGTGAGAGTTAATGAGGTAACATGCTGAGAGTTATTTGGGTAGCTGTGGTTGCAGCTAACCTGGCATCTTCCTTAATAACGATTCGTGCTCAGAGGATCTCAGCACCTCTTCTGATTATGTGACGACACATTATCTTTGAAGTATCTTTTTTGAAAAACAGTATCCATTTCATTTTCACTGATGTTTAAAATAAAATGTTAAAGCAGCTGAGGTTTACTGCATGATTCATTTCCAGCAGGTCAATCATCAATTTCTATGTCCAACTTGCTTTTCTTGTTTCCTTGATCTGCTTCATTTCATACAAGTGAAAAGCTCTTGCTTACAACCTGTTTAGTTCAAATGGAAAAAGCCACAACCACACAAGATAATGGTGTATAGAAAACAGTATATCATCCTACTGTCAAGAATTAAATCAGCATTTCGGTAGATATGTAGGTAGCATTTACGCTGTTACCACAATGACAGTGATCATCAAACTCATAACTAAAACAATTATGAAAAAGTATACACAAATCAGCAACAACATTAAAAGCAGTTACTGGTTTTAATGGTGTTTGTGTGCTGTATATGTTTTTTCATCCTGGGTATTTACCACATACTCTACCTCACTCTGTCTGGTTTTGACATATAATACAGGATGTCTCTTTACAACCTGCCACGTCTGTTGTATTTGATAGGAGACGCTCATTTTAAGCCATTTTAAATGTTGCACTGTATCAGTAACCATCACTTGGCATCTGTTATCTGTAACTGCTGCATAAAATTATTAATATCTGATCAGATTAGGAAAATTCATCCTCCAGGGTTTTGCTACTGACGTAAACATGCTTCCTAGATAGACGAGCTGGTGATTGTCAGGAATAATTTCCTCTCAGTCCCATTTACAGTGCAACTCCCTTGCCACATGTGATTTGAACATGTCTCTGGATTGACAACTAGAGATACTGTGTACAGTAATGGTACTCTACTTTTTGCAAATGTGCTGTTGCTGAGCACCATGGCCAGATTACTGTGATTTTATAGGTTTCTTAGAGCAGTGGAGGCAATTTTAAAGTAGCCAAGGGACACTGCTGTTGAATCAAAGACAGGAAAATACAGCACAGTATATGACTGTGAGTGGTCCTTTCTTCAAGTAATTTCAATAATTCAAGTGCACCATATGAGGGCTGGAACAAAACATAAGAGTATAGAAACCTAACTTTATACAACTTATACATGGTTTCAGCTCTGGTTTTGGCTTCTGATGATGTGTACAAGACTGGCATCATGACTGGCATCCTATAGTGAAGTTTCCTCAGTAAGACAACACAACATGAGCCCTCCACGCTGTTTCTGGACGGTCACTTAAGGGGCAAAACCTTAAGTTGCATATTTTGAGACCCTCGTATTTTATTTGGGGGGTTTAGCTGTGCAGGGGGAGGTTGGGATGTGTCCTGATTTTACCTTTAATTTTCTTGTTTCCACTGTATTTTGGGTATCTTTAAGGGTATGGTATTATTTTTCTTTAGTATAGTTAAACAAAAGCTACCAGCAGCTCATTAGGAGACAGGTACTTGTTTATTCTTTTCTCATTCTTGAGGTCTGTGTCAAAATGGCTATAAGTGCTCCTAAAGCTACACTGCTGTACAGTATCACTGCTGTGCACAGACACATATATTTAAGTTATTTAAGTTAAGTTTGTTCCAGATATGCATGAGATAAGCTTTTTGTTTCCCAAAAATTTTGTAGTTTGGGTGCACACACAGTTTTGCTTATACAACATCAGGTAAATGGGCAGATGACATGGACCCTCCTGTGTAAGGGTCAGTTCCTGTGCATCACTTTAGGTCAACTAATTTCAAATGCAACCCCACTGAATTTATAGTTTATTAAACCTATTTAACTCATTAATAAACATATCACATGCGACTGGTTAGACTTGGTTTTTAACTGAATTGTGAACTCTGCTACCTTGTAGATTGTTGTTACCTTTCAGTTTAAACACAAAGAACTTTTACAGTCATGGTTGGATGAACTGGTGATTTTACATATGATGCCTCCTCTTCTAAAGAATAAACATTTTCTTCAATCAGGGTTTAAGTTATTGCTAAAATGATTCAAAGTCATTCCTCACTGAGCAGTATAATGTTGAGTGTTACTGGACTGTTAAAGTGTGCTGTGGACAGCAAATCACTAATGCACTCAGTGTACCTAACATCAAAGCGAGCCATCCAGCCAGCAAAATGCTGATTAGTTTGCAGCATAATGGTTAACATTGTGTGCCATATTTTTCTCTCTGATGCAGGGGAAACATGAACCACTCATTTAATGTGCATCAGCTAAAATGTGCGTGGCTAAAATATAATGATATTCCTTCTATAACAGCAAAGCAAACACAACCTGCAAACTGAAACAAAACACTGGAGAAATTTGCAAGTGCAACGGCAGCACGCTCACAGAGAATGCGATTCAATACTATTTTCACCGTTACGTGATGTGTCGAAGAATGACGGAAAACAAACAGTAAGACCTAAGTACATCAATTTATTAGCATTTATATCACATTTTTGTCATTACTTCCCAGTTGTATATAATAATTCCTTGTACTATAATGTATCAATTAATGTGTCCATGTATGGATTACCCCCTGTCCCCTTGGGCCCTTGGGCCAGAGCCTCTGTATGAAGTGACAGTTAACATTTCTTGCATGAAAGTCACAGAGCTCAGACTATAAAGACAAGCAAAACTACACAAGTGACTCAAAGCAACCATAAAGGCACACCTTCCAGCTCAGGGACCCAATATCTCATTATCCATCCATGCCGTGTCAGTAAGTGGAAGAAAATTATGGAGAGATTAACAAATAAAAATTGTTTATAAATTATTTGTTAATTCTTGTTAGGACTTTTCAAGATTGCCAGACACCTGGTGATTGTTTTCTACTATCATGTTGATGGGAAACACATGAGGATGAGAAAGACTGTTCGCTCAACTACAGCTAAATTCACTGTAAAATCTGAGGAGGTTATTTAACACAGTGTAAAAACCTCTACTGTGTCACTGACAACATACTTCAACATCCATCAACATTAGCTCAGTACATTCAGGCTTTGATCACCTGCCTCAAAGTCACATTAGCTCAATGAGCCAGCATGCGGAGCTCCAATCAACACCTGTCAGCCTCCACTACTGTAACTGTCACTGGAAAATCAAACACAGATAACTTGATGTCTTGATGTCGTCAGTGTCGGCATGAAGTCGAACAAGCAAAACTACCCAAGCTCTGGTGTTGTGTGTAGGAACATAAAAATCTGAGCGTCACTGTCCTCTTTATTGTGTGGTGAGCATGAACCAATTAATTTGACCCAGTTTTACATGAGAGAATCCTTTAGGTAGCTTTGGCTCTTTCTGCCTCCAATCAGTGTCTGTACCCTCTACAGGGGTCCTCAGAGTGTTTATGGTACACAGAGTGGACTGTGGTCAATTAGGAACACCCACACTAAGGTATGTGTCAGCCTAACAAATGCAACCGCGTGTGAAACTGGCAGCAATTTACCAGTTTGAGCCAGAGAAGATAAATTCAGCTCAATGAGGTGACTCAGAAGATGTACAGCATCAGGATGTTTTCTCAGCAGCAGATCGTGATGGTGACAAGGAAGAGAAATGACTAACACATTTGCTTTTAATGTTTTTTAGCTTATTAGGCTGCAGGAGGCGAGAAAACTGAAGCACTTTTTCTAAATGACTCTAGGAAACAATACAAATTAGATTGGAAATTAGTCGATTAATTAGACGAGCAGAAGAATAATCAGCAACTATTTTGATAAACAAATGATTTAAGTAATTTCTGAAGCTAAAATAGAGATAAAATTCTCTGTTTCAAGGTTTACAATTGTGAAATTTGCTGCTTTTCTTTATCAAATATCATTGTTAACTGAATATCTCTGGGGTTTGGACTTTTGGTTGAACTAAAAAACAGCATCTGAAAATGTCACTTCAGGCTCTGGGAAGTTGTGACGGGTATTTTTTCACATTTTGTAGACAAAGCAATGAAATAAACAGATTTTAAACAGACTTTGTCCAGACAATCCAAGACACCAGAAATATATAGTATGGTTTGTGTGCAAGCCATAAACAGCGGGTGTTCTGCTGTTTTATTAACCCCACCATCATTCAAATTCTTTGTTTTCTGTAAGATACTTTGACTTTGACTTCCAGATATCTCCCAGATCTTGGAGACTCTGTATTGACATTCTCTGGCTTTGCACAGTGAGTTAATTCTCATGCAGAAGCCTGCCGGGAACACTGTTTGTTCCAAGGCTGGACCACAACCGTTTAATTTCTTGTTTAGTTAATCATGCGATACATAATCAGAATTACCCTAAGCTCTGTGAGTTATTCTGTGAAAAGGGATATAGCTGGCTTGGCTCACAAACATCAGCTTACACCAGAGCTAAGTGGCTCCCGTCTCATTATGAAGCAGCCATCACTGAACACAATCAGCTGAAGACATGACAATATTCGAATAGCCGGGGCCAAAGAGAAAGGCAGGGGGGAGGGTGGCTGGCATGCTAACCTGACTCTACATTCAGACTACTGGGCGCCAAGTCACCTTGTCACTGTCCTCAGGCCAGTTTGAGCTATCTGATGGGCAGCGGTCATGTGTTACGCCATGGAGTGTGATTTACTGCAGGAATAAAACTTTAAAAATGTTCAGCGTCGGTCTCAGATCATTGGAAATGAAAGGATCCTGGAGGCAGCTAAGCATTAAGAGATTTATTTATTAATGTTTAGTAGCCAATTAGCTACAGTATGGGTCTCCTCTTATAAAGGCAACGAGCGGCTGTGTTTCATTAATACAAGCTGAGTCTTTCTGGTTCATTTGAAGTTGTATCGGTCAGGCGGGCACTACGGTTTAGCGCTGCAGTTTCTCAAATCACTATTTTTGACAGGCAGGATTGGCTTTTGACAGGCTGCTTAGCTGCTGTCAGAAATATAAAGTGAAATCCATCATGCAAATTAAGAAATCCATTTGGTCATCAGAACAAGGAGCTGCCATGGTTGCTTGTCAGCGAGCCGCAAACTGAGATCACTCATTTGTTTCATTCCATTTAGCAAGTTAAACCAAAGCAAAGGGCAGCAGATGTAACGTCACGCCACAGTAGTTTCCATGCAGAAGCCCATAGAAACAGCAAAGACTTAAACTCAGGTGTCCTCTGCATTGTTAAAGAACGAAATACACATGCTTTCTGAGTAATTTCATCATCCAAAAGTAAGTTAAAGTTTGACACACTGTCGCCTTCTTTCAAAGCTGCTACTCAGTGAGTATGAACCAAACAAATCCTGACATAAAAGACACAAACTGTAACAATCTCTGATTTCCACACTGGGGGAAAGCCAACATCTGGTAAGAATTGATGCAGCAGCACAGTTGACAGCAACAAGATTGGCCAAGTCAGAAGAGCCTGAAGGGCTTTTTGGAATAGAGCCTGAGTGATGCAGAATATGTAATTTTTTTAAAAAAGTGATTGTATTTAACACATCTTGTCAATATTTGTGTGTTTGATTATGTAAAGTAATAGCATCCAGATGGAAATCTGTTCTTGGTTTTGGCTCCAAAGCTTTAATTAACTGACAAATATGACAAATCTCCTTGTATATCTAATTACTGTACAACTACAAGCGATAGGAAAACATTTAAATAGTAATGTGTCATTTTGACAAGCATAATTAATGAGTTATTCTGCCAGTTTATTTGGAATTACTTCAGTTTATCACTGTGTTTCTTGATAACTAGGGGCAAACAAGCCATGCCAGTGAAAAGCCCACACTGGATGCTTTACTGTATGACCATTATGTTTCAGGTGGGATTTCTTGTCCAGAATCCTTAAAATGACATCCTGCGCTTTCAGGTAGGCTCATGCTTTTATGTTATTTTTAACCTCACAAGGGACAATAACCATCAAAAGAAAGAAAGAAAGAAAAAAACACTTGACTTCCTTGAAACTCATTTCAGAGCATTCAACCATGCAACAACATTATGCCCTCTTAAGATGAAGAGTAGCTGTGTGCCTAAAAGGGGACCTCTAGTAAAAACACAAGCAGCGGCAGCCACTGTGGAATTCACAGCAATAAAAATTACATATTTCATGAATTGTCAGTGTGCTTGTTTCTGCATTTGAATTCAGAATTTTTTGATGGAAGAAATGGGGGGGGGGTACAAATCTTTGGCATCTCAGCAAGTTAATAGCTTCTCATAACTGCCAGTAAGTCTTCTGGGAATGAATCTGAGTAAAGAATTTACACTGCATTTACACGGGATTTAAAGCAAAGTGGATCAGAATCTGGTGCTAATGTGAAAGGTACTGCCATGCATGCAATACTCGCTTTACTTTGACTTTATTGACTTAATTAATAACAATTAACCATTAAAACACATTGTTCTGTATGGAGTAAGTCGAAAAAGTGTGTCGTTTTTTGACTTTGAAATTGGTTCAAAAGTGGAGTTTGGTGACGCGAAAGGCTTTTAAGAGAAACGTATTGTCTTAACTTTCAGGAGAAACCACGAAATGTTTCGTCAGAAATGTCGTAAATATGTTTTGCTTCTTATTCTAACAAACTACAGGTGGACTGTGGCTTGACACAGAGGTTCTGGCTGCCACAGGCAGCAGCTCGCGGCTTAATGAGCGTCGAGTGAATTAATTAGCTTACCTGGAAAAATCCACATTAACATCAGCACAGCTTGAAGTCTCGTCTTTATCTCCATGGCGCAACATCCACCGGCGTCTCCAGCAGACGGGAGCTTCTCTAAAGTTGACACCGTACACTCGCTTCACTTCCCAAAGCTGCCACTTAATTATCTTCAGGTAGCAATTAACTGTCCATTAAAGGCAACGTCTGCACATAAAGCTTCCTCTCCTCTTCCCATCCCGCCTACAAACAGCGGCTGACATCGCGGGCAGCACCGGCGGCTCCGCTCTCCTTCACTTCGTAAACCGGAGGAAGGTGCAAAGCGTTTGGCTTTTCTTTTTCTTTCATGCCTAGCTCGACTCCAGTCTGTTTGACTTTTGCTGCTGCCCGGCTTGTGCCTGAGCAGTTTGTGAGTCGCTCCTTCGTGTCCTCCTCACACAGTAAACTGTAGGAGCTTATTCACCTGCCTGAGCTGCTCGGTGACGCCCCCTGGCAACAAAACCTCAACTGCACTTCGTCAATGAACAAATTCAAATGTGTTAGACGGGAAAACAGTTCTCTATTAAAAGACTGAGTCCTATAGTCAGAACATGTAGGTGTATTCAGATCCTCCATTCAAGTAAAAGTACTAATACTCTACTACCTGCACTGAAATTGCTTCTTAAGTATGTATAATAAGAAAATACTTAACAAAGTGCTCAGTGTCCTCTGTGAGTGTTATACTATGGTACTCTATATCATTAGATTTTTAGTTCTCATACAATAATCTGTAAGCAGCAATTTACTGTTGTAGTTACTTGAGGTGAAGCAAAATTTTTATTTGTATTTGCATTTTATTTAAGGCTACAACTAATCATGATTTTCATTTTGGATTAATCTCCTGATTATTTTCTCCATCAGTCAGTCAATCAATCAATTAAACCTGAACACAAAGTCGTATCCTCATAAGGCTCATTTTATCCAAACAATAGTTCAAATCTTAAAAATAAAAAATACAATTTAATATCAAGAAACCTTTGGCAGTTTTGCATGAAAAAAAAAAGACTCAAACAATAACCAAAAATTGCCAATTAATTTTCTGACTAATCAACTAATGGTTTTGCTTCTACTTTTATTAACTGTAGTTTAATTCCCAAGTGTCATATTTATAAACTCTTCACTCTATCTCTGATACAGTGTAGGCACATATACTCATTTAAATATACATCACATGTAAAATAAATAAATAAATAAATACCTGAACAGAACACTGTTGAATCACAAAAGGTGATTTTGATGACACTAATTTCTTTTTCAAAGCTGAAATTCACAGTTGCTGAGGTGTTTGGTGGTGGTTTGATGTGTGTAACTGAGAAAGTTCTACATTATTATATCATCTGTGTATCATTACACCGTTTCGACTTTACGTCTTCATCAGGTCGTATTCAGCACATGAAGGTCCACATCTAGACTTCAGTTAATCAAACAAACAAGTGTTGCAGGTAAAATTCTCACAGGAAAGTCTCACTGTGCAACCACTTTTACAAGACAACAGGAGCTTATGTAAGATTTTATATTGTAATGTAAGTCTGAGGTCCTGGCTCAACTCACAATAAATGGGTCATCAGGTGAAATATTAATGTAGGTGTGGCAATGTGTTGTATTTTTAATGCAATATAATGGATGTATTACATGATATTTGGCTTCACATGTTTTCTGACAGCAACGCCTGCTCCTCTGCATGCACTAAGGTTCACCCTCGAACACACAGGAAACCACCAAAACTCATTCAGACACATGAAGAAATATATGTAAGGCTGCGTGTGTGTGTGTGTGTATTGTTATGTTTTTTCATCTGCTTCAATAGAGTTACTGTCTGACAGGCAGTTACACTCCTGACTTATTTATGTTGTTCCCATATTGTGGAACCTGCTGTCCCCTGTTTTCTCTTACTGTTGTCTGATTTTAAGATTAGACCTGGTAAAGTTTTTACTGAAAACACTGTTGTTTTTATCCAGACAGAAGTCAAAGGTCATTATTTATCATGCAGGAAATACCATGTTTATTCCTGTAGTCTCAAATATGGAGGTGCACTTGACCTGAGCTGACGTTAGATTCCAGACCTTAATCATTATCCCAGTCCAGTCCTGGCTGTACAGTCTGTCTGTACCCTGTAATTATTTAATATGTACTGGGTGAGTAAAAAAGAACTTACAGTGTAAGTGGTATTCCTAAGGCACCACCTGAATGCAAATCTAAAGTGTTTCTTATCAAAATGTGACCTTTATGTCTCTGTTGGTGTGCGAGTGTGTGTGGAAAAATGTGTAAATCTTGGACACTTGAACATTAGAAATTTGATGTCACTGCTGTGTGTGAATAATTGATTGCTTCAGCGTGAAAGAAGCACCGATATGAAACTGCACTGCTTGCATGTTTGGCCCCTTCCCAGCCCTGTTCCCCTTCAATAAGCTGCATTTTCTGTAGGTCAGGTGGATTTTAGAAATTCATTCAGCAAAAAAAAGAAAATGTTAAAGACTACACCAGCGCTTTTCATGCAGAGCATACATGATAAATTGCTGCACGAATGACCCTGAAATGACAGAATCTAATCTTCGCTTCGGTTGGAGAAATGTTTCTGTGGTGGATTTTTTCAGTATCACTCTGATTTGTGTCACTTTCAGCAGTTATCTATATGTTAAAAAACACTCCCTGCTGTCTTCCTGAATACATCCATTGTTAAAGTTGGCGGAGATGTTGTTATCTTGCTACCAGATGGCAGAAGATGAGCTTAGCCTTGACAGTTTACACCTAGATAACATGACAGGACTTCTTTGTGGAGACAAGTTGTTTGTACCTTTGTTCCACTGTATTCCACTGCAGACAGATGGCCCTTGTGACTGATGTTATTATACATGACATTATTAGATTGTTAACACTGATGCATCAGTGTGTAAGTAACTTTTAACAGTTGTAGCAGCTCAAGGTGGAGATGGTTTTAACTACTTTATGTACACTGTTTTAGTCCAGTGGTTACTAACACAGGGGCCGGGCCTTTCTGATGGGTCACGAGATACATCTTAAGCGTTGTTAGATTAATGGGGAATTTTTTTGGACTCTTTTCAAAACTTCACTGTGAATCTTTTTTGTGAAACATAATTTTACCTCTTAGGGTCTCAAACAGTTTAAATGAAACCATCTGAGCAGTGTGACAAAGGGCCCTGAGTAGACACCAATTCTTGTAAAGGGATTGGAAACCACTGGTTTAATCTTTAACAATATGTTGTATTTTATAAGATTATCACAGGTTTTTTAAAATGTAAAATCAAAGGCACTACATCCTTCCTCTCCTTCCTTTTTGTGATATGTAGTGTAGTAGTAGTATAAAGTAGCAGAACACAGTACACTAGTTGAGCAAATGTACTTAGCTACTCTCAAGCTCTGTGTATTTTACAGTGTCTGAAGACAACAGAATGATGGATTACTTGTATTTCTATAAAGTGCAAAGAGTTCAGATTTATGTACTCTTTTGTGCCACCTAGTGGTGTACCCCTGATCAGCCTTTGTGCCTTTACTCATCACCTCTACCTGCTTTTTATTTATTATTATTATTATTTCTACAGGCTGGTGTGGGTGTATAGCAGTTAGTTGGCTGCAGGAGAGAAACTGTGGACAGGTCAGCAGTCCCTCACAGGGACTAATACACATTGACAGACAATCATTCACACTCATGCTTGTCTACCTGCCAGCAGTTTTTTAGTCTCAGCTCCTGACCTGTGTGCGTGTCTTCGGAAACACCCAGGAGAGCATGGTGAGAACATGTGATGTCCTCTTAGAAAAGGCCAGAGCAGGAAATCAAACCTGTGGATCTTAATGTCAGAAAATGTCAGTCTGTGTACATTTTCTGAATAACTTAATGTAACTTAAGTTAGCTGAGGGTGGAATTGATTCTCTTTAATAGGCACTGACACCTTTATGTCAGCTGCATGTTAAAGGACAATTCTGCTGTTACTCTATATTATTCTCATTGCTAGTACATCCTGACTTCTCTCCTGTCTGTATCATCCAGCCCCAAGTTTAAAATTTAAAATGCCAAGTGACATCATAGTGTCACCTGGCAATTTTCAACCTACACATCTACGGAAAATTATGAGGGCTGAGGATGCATCGCTTGATATTAACTTAACAGGACTCAGTATGTAACATAGGTGTTCCAGGGCCCCTTTTCCTGGGGCACATGCCCCAGTATGTCTAAGCTGCTCAGCACGAGCTTGAGAGCCAAATCAAGTTTCACAAATACAGTGTCACAGAGTGAGCTGTTGGTGCAAAACTTAAGGGATGAACAGGATGCCCTCCTTCAACAGATGGTGCAGGAGATCAAACTTGTGCAGAAAGACGCTGCTGAGAAAGAACTGATTTTGCGGAAGGAGCTGGAGGAGCTGAAAATGATCAGCTCTCATGCAACCTTGAGCTCTCCACGGAGCTCTGCTCGAGGTTTCTTCCTTCCAAGGGAGTTTTTCTTTGCTCTATAGACTATAATTAAAAAAAAAAACTTACAATAAAATGACAACAAAAAACATACAGCAAAATACTTACAGTAAGTTTCTGCTCCGTGAAATCAGATTCACTTCAATTAATCTCCATTATTTCTTTACGTTCTGTCCAAAACCACAATTACATTCTCAGTGACACCTTGACAAATGACTGACCAGGAACCATATATACTCGGCACTTTTCTCATGATTCCTGGCCAATATTCAACTTTCACAATTTAATGTGTTTAATGCCTCTATTAAAATATGTATTTCATCTGATATCAATGCAAGAAACCATGGGGGATGAGTGGGGGACCTGTGCCCCAGTAGAGCTTTATACCAAGCAACGCCCCTGGTATGTGATAGAAATAAAATTTTTATTACACACTTAGGTGACTGGATCCCTTATCTCCATGAAAAGTCCAGTTAATTGACATTTTTGGCTCTACCTCTGGTGGCTCTGGTGTATATTTACAAACTCTAGTTTGTACCCAGTCTGTGTTGAAAACAACAAAACTTTAAATTGCAGTGGTCATTCCAATGTTTCTCCAAAATACTGAAGAAGCAAACTTGTTGAATAAAGAACAACTTTACTGTTATATTGTGTAAGCTAACAGTATGGAAGAAGAACCAATACAACAATGGAACGATATGCCATTACAAGTAAATGTCTTGCACTCAAAGTCCAAACAACGTCATTACAGTAAGTCATCTGGAAACCATGAATACTGGTAGCAAATTTTGTGTCAATCCATCACCAAAGTCTTTATGAATATCTGTGCAAAATTTCATGTAAATATATCTGACACCTGTTGACATATTTACCATATATGCACCATGCTGCTCACAGGGCTAAAATACTAAATATATCAGGATGACTTTTGTGGGAATTGTATAAAATGAGGCACGATACATCTCCACCTGTTGTAACAGTGCTGCTAAAGTGTAAATAAAACACTGTCTTATCTTTGAACATGGTATTTTTTTTTTTTTTTTTTCGTCTACAGTTAAAATTCAGTATGTAACCTCAATAAAGTCTTGGAAGAAGCAGATAAAGATCATTTTCAGTTTAGGATACTCACATACAGAGCAGGAAATGTGTCTTTTAAGCAAATTTTCAAGGGGGAAATTGGGAGTTTAAGAGTCTAATGAATGTTTCTAGAACATTTCATGCTCTATGTTAACACAGGACCTCAAAACCCGAGACAAATTCACAGCAACTGTGGCAACAGAAGTGCTTTCTGAAACCATGCAGAATCAAATTTACAGTTAAGTGTCACTGATCATAGATTTTCTCTTTTACCATCTGTAATGTTGTTGACTTGCTTGGTTATGCTGTGTCATATTCCTCATGCACCAATGAGTTAATGTATTGCCAAATACTGTAGCATTTTCAGAGCATGGGTAGTTATTTTTACTTTTCTGTGGATCAGTTTTGACCTAGTTTAAGTTTAGAGGAGCTGGTTTTCATTGATAAGTGCTTTTCTGACAAACTCACCTCACCACGCTGCCATTTTACATGAAAGAGCATAAATGAAGGTGGTAATAACAGTGTTTTTTTTTCTTTTCCTTTTTTGAAGGACTTGAAAGATTTTGAAGGTTGACATTTGGATGAATGACATTAAAATCCACCTACACCACATCTCAGCAAACATAGATGACAGTTACTTAAGTGACCCTGTCGATAAATCACATCCCGTGGTGAGTGCAGCTGCCAGCCCGTCATAAAATGAAGGTGACACTTTGAATTTATCCTAACATGTGAAAACTTTGACGCCTACCTACCTAAAGTTATCAGAAAGAAAAGCTCACACAGGAATATTGGCGAAATTATGAGCTATCAAAAGACTTAAATTAGAGATGCATATTTGCGTAAATGCCAAACAAATAAAAGAATGAATCACTTTTTCCCCTCAGTGAAATGAACTGGAATGCAATTTAAAGTTTTACCTCCATATCTTGTTAGTGAAATCTTTTAAATTAATTCTTCTCTGTGTTATAAAAACCTTCTCTTTCACACAGAGTGTGCTGGGAAACATCTGTGTTTAAAGGTGACAGCAGTTTGAAGAATTCTCACTGTGAAATCGGAGCTATTAGTTTGCTCTGGACACTGACTGCTTCCTTCCTACATTTCCATTAAAAATTTAGGAGTCACACTGACACACTCAGATTGTGCAGCGGGGGGACGTGCAGCAGAGAGCTGCGACAGTCGAGGCCAGTGAATAATCTCAGAGGCTGTTTGTATGTGAGGCTGGATGTCTGCCACATGTTTGGTGATATGAGCCCTCTGTGTAATGAGGCCCCCTGTCATTTATCAGTCTTTACCGTCATTACAGAGGAGATTAGATTTGGACGAGCATAAGGGATATGAAAATGACCTCGTCTGAGCCTGAGACATGCATTAAAGATTTATTTTTTCAGGAAGAGATAACACAATTCTGCTTGTGTGGCACAATAACACACATTCTCAACCACTCCCTTGGAGTTGAATCTGCAGTTGCACATTATGAAATTCCCTTTTTAGTCAGAAGCAAACATCAGTCCTCTCAGGCTGCTCTAATGTGACTCAGCAAAAATCATGCTGTGAATCTGTCCCATCCTCGTTCTGTCTCTCTCCAAAGGCTTAAAACAGTCGCAATTCTGCTTTAATCTTAATTGCCAATTTACTTCATGCCAGCATTACATCTGTTTTATGCTCTCTCCACGATACTGTACATGAGGACTGTTTTGTAGCTCAGCATGACAGAGAGCCTGAAACAAAACACAACTGTTTTGCTGAAGATTTACCGCCCTAAAACTGAACCTGAGTCTGTGTAAGGAGCGAAATGTTTTCTCACACAGGCAGATGAACCTGGATTACAGCCAACAAAAAGGTGCATGAAAAGAATATATGAGAAATCACAGCTGAACCACGCCAATGTCATTGTACACCACAGACGAGACTCTTTCTTCATTTTTTTTATTAATATCAGCAGCCTGGAGAGGGTGCTCTGACTCGCCCTCTCATGATGAATTTCTTTCAAAGGATGGTGACAACAAGCTGAGAGAGATAATGAAAAAAAAAAAAATAAGAACAGAATTTGGTGCATATGTACAAAAAGATGTTTGCTGTTTATGTTGATATGATCCTGGATAATATTATACAGTGATGCAGCACAGATGTTGCTCCAGCAACAGGAGAGAAGAGCCGTGTAGTCCAAGTGGTCATTTATCCTGGGCGGAAACACAGCAGTGATTTACCTGAGCTGCTGCCATTATTTTCATTATTGATTAATTTCATTATCTACTTCTTGCTCAGTTCAGCCATTAGGCGATTAACTGTTTGGTCTATAAAATGTCCAAAAATGGTGAAAATGTCAAGTCAAGTCAAGTCAACTCACTGCTACTGGTGGTTGGAATGTAACTACGTACATTAACCAAATGTACTTGATTAGTCAATTGAAAATGAATCAGAAAATATTTTTTTATAATAGTGTAAGTCATTTTCCATGTAAAAACGGTAAGTATTTTGTTCTTTTAATTGTTTTAAATTTCTTTTTTAGGTTTATTTAGTCCCTGTCCTTTGTAAAACAGCTAAAAACTGCTCCATCTCAACCAGTTACAATAGTAAATGCTGTTTACACACTGGTGCATGACTCATAATAATATATATGTAACAGTGTGTTATATATCATTAGATTATATCACTTTTACTTGTACTGGAGTATTTCTACAGTGTGGTGTTAGTACTTTTACTCATGTAAAGGATCTAAATACCACCTCAACCACTGCCTACCAGGTTGATGGAGTAAAGGATAACACTGAGCTACACCGAATTAAAACATTACACAAAACAAACACAGTAAAAAACAATATTACATTAAGAAAAATATAAACTTACTTATTCTCAGACTTGTTGTGCTTCAGAAACACTGCATATCTCTTACTGTTAGATGCATTTTGTGTGTGTGTGTGTGTGTGTGTGTGTGTGTAAGACATCTGACATCTGATGTGAGCACTGTGGCCAACCTGCAAGCTAAAACTCATTTTAAAACCTGTATCAGAGCTAGCACTTGTGCAGCACTGGCATCTCCAAGGAAATTTGTGTAGTTATATCTTCAGGTCAGCAGAGGGCTCCCCTGAGCCTCTGCTGCGATCAGCTGCTGCTCTGACCACTGTGCTCTGTCTACAATTATCATATTGTCCCTTTGTAATTCACTTTTTTCAATACTCCATCTTTGAGCATTGCTGGAAAAGGTCTTTATAACTGTCCATATGCGATTGTGCTACCTGCTGCACAGATTAAACTGCACACAATGAAAGTACTGAACAGCATGAGCACAGAATGTTTCTTTACACATACACAACCTCAGTAGATGAACTCTGTTTCAACTCTGTTTTAGCGATAGCAGATGCTAAACATGTTTGGTATTTTCATCACAGAAATATGGAGGCGAGGCACGACTTGAGGCCTGTGACGTAATGCTGTAGAATAGATAAATGGGCTCTCAAGCATAAGTGGCAATTACATGAGAGATCTATTTGTACCAAGCAATCAGGGGCTGAAGATGTGGAAACTGAGACGTCATTTTTTTTCTCCTTCATTTCTGCAAATATCAGAATCACTGGATGTTGTTGTTAAGTGGAGCTCATCTCATTGAGATTCTGCATTCCACAGCTCCACAATACAAGTTACACTTTAACTGCTTTCCCATAAAATGCATTTCTTTCCCCCAAAACAACACACAGTCAACTATCCAAACAAAGTTCAATTCTCTGTAAAAACAGTAAACACAGCTGCTTGAAACTACACACATTATCATTATATAAATTACAAAGCCACATACTGTAGTGTGATGTTGACAGATCACCAAGACTTAGCAGGAATGAAAGGTTGATGATGCATTAGTCATTTAAAGTTGAAAAATACATTTGTATACATTAAGAAAATAATGATGTATTGTGTCTGATATCCCTGCTTTTTCTTACTGCATTATAAGAGACGGACATTTTCTAACAATGCTCTTTATAAGCAAAAATGATGAGAAATAATGGTCTCATATTCATTTTTTAAAATCTTGACAAAATTATGAAATAAAAAGTCAAAAATTAAGATAGAAATAAATCTTTTCATATCTTAGTTTTGACTTACTATCTCATAATTTTCACTTTTATCTCATGATTCTGACTTCTAATGTACTTTTTTTTAATCACAACTCACTTTTCACTTATTTTTTTTCTTTTTCTAGCCAAATGACTTTCTACACTTTACAAATGTAAAGCACAATAAACAATAAAATATTCCATGTTATGACATTTCTAGAATCATGAGGATCTGACCACTGTGGATGAAATCACTTTAAAACTTAAAAAGTAGACAATGAGACAACGGGAAAGTATTTTTCTGCATTTTGTCCTTGATCTGATGATTTTGACTTACAGCTTCAGAATTTCTGACTTTTTTCCCCCCTCACATGTATGACTTACGATCACGACATTATTTTGAGGTGATAATATTAAGTTTGACTTCTTATTTCAGAATTTTGACTTAATATGATTTGGACTTGGTTAGAATTTGGGATTTTATCCAATAATTTTATCATATTTACTTACCACCTCAGCATTTGCACTTAGTAAGTGAAATTTCAACTTTTTAATCTGATAATGTTGAGACACTAATCATGGCTAACGTTTCATCTACTTTTTTTTCTTGGCAAAACTGGTCTTCCATACTTAACAAATGAAGAGCACAATGAACCACAAAAACTTTTCTTCTGCACTAGTAACTGTCTCGAGAGCATGAACCATCATTTGGGAGAAAAGTACATGTCAAATGAGTAGAAAGGAACTGTAATATTTACCACACTATGTACTGTACTGTAAGCAGCCTCATACAGGCTCATTATATCGGTTTATCAGATGCAGTAGGAGTCAGGGCTCCTCCAGGGCTCTTCCAGCTCTGTGCACAGCTCAGTACAAACAACTCTTAGACAATGTGACACTGCCATTTAAGAGCATGACAAAAGGGGAGAGGCATTGCCATGTATTGCTCCCTCTGCTGGCAAAGGTCCCGGGAAACATGAGAAAAAAAAAGCTGAGCCCTTAAGCCAAATGGTGCAGCAATAGTAGCTGCTTACCTTTGCATTCTGGTGCATTGGATGTAAATGACTTGCTGCTGCTGGCCCTGCGCTTCTGTGACACTCAGCCTATAAATAAACTCTGGAGTCCTCCTGGCTATCTGAAGGTCCTTTGCACTTGCTTATACACACATGCACACACTCACCACAGGGAAACAAAAGCCCTACTCTTGTGGCTACTGAAATCTGCTGACAAGGTATCTTAGCAGGTCAACAGTTAAGACCCACGACCATGTACAGAGAGATAACAAGAGGTCAATTAGTAACGGCAGACAAGTCCTAAGAGGTTTCAGCCTTTATCAGTGCCATGAATGCCTTTTAAAAAAACATTTGGGAGTTTTTTTTTTTGTTCAGTAATTGTTGCAGCTATACTGTGAGAGTGAAGCAATATGGAGTTTGTCATAATGAGACGGAGCCAGACGGTGATCAGAGACACATAAGGTCAGAGCCAGGGGGGTGAAAGGCCGACAGCTGAATCTCACATTCTTCACTGCACTGCAGTCAGACAGACTGCCACATCCCACCATCTGTACCTCCCTGTACTGTCAACGCACACACTTACACACACATACACACACTACCCTACCTACAGGAAGCAGAAACAAACAAATATGTGTATTTGTTCCTTGCAAGATTTTGCTGAGAGGAGAGGTCACTGCTCCCAGCCAAGAAATATTCCAACACATAACTGCTCATAAAATGACGACCACATTGTTTTTACTCATTGGTTTTTATACATGTAGGTACTAGTTGAGCTAAGCTAGCTGTTTCCCCCTGTTTGCAGTCTTGATGCTAAGCTAACTGTCTCCTGATGCCAGCTTCATACTTGATGGACAGATCTCTGTTCAATCTCTACATCTAACACTTGGCAAGTAAATGAATTTAAAAACCCTGAGAAGAAACAAATACAACAAAGTGCATTGGAAACAGATTAATGAACAAGTCATGAGGTACATAAAACATTTGACTTACAATAAATGTCCACTGAAGCTTCCTCTTCACTCTAGAGACCAAAAGTAGGGGCAGACCAAAGCATCGGTGTCAATGTGGAACAATGAGAAGACTGCAACGTTCCTCAAATCAGTTTTTCCACATGGTTTTCCACAGATTGAGGTTTGACTGACACTCTCTAACTTACACCATCATGCTGCACCCTCTTCTTCTGCAATGTTTTAATGGCACCCAACCGGAGAATTAGCGCCACCAGCTGCTTATCTTAATGAACTCCTTTCATTTGCATATTAGCTGTGGATGGAAATGCACATTAATTCTTATTTCTTTTTGGGAAGTCAATTCAACTTGCACTATATTTGGATGGAAACCTGGCTAATGTTGAACTATTCCTGTAAAATGGTTTTTACTGAATTAATCTCTCTATGCATAATAAGCACAATACTGGACTCTGATTGACTGACAACATCTGCTGCTTTAATTGAAATGCTGCAAACCTGCTGAGTTCTCCAGCAGGGAGGATGCATGTCCAAATGGGACAAAATCTGAAGGTTGGAAAGACTTAATTGAATGGATAATAGCAATATGTCAACTAGAAATACACTAAAGCTGGACAAAAGACCAATTCTTAAAAACACTTTCAGTTTGATACAAGATCCAAATTCAAGCTTTATTGGAAAAGAAAACAGTAGCAAAATTGCATCCAAGATGGGTGCCATCCAAAAAACAAAGAGAGGGGCATGAATCAAATCAAAGCAGATCCCCGTTAAGAGATTTTAGAGTATCTCCTGATGGCGTCTCTGAGGTTTTTTGTTGAAAATACGACCACTATTACCATATGACACCTCCAAGACTCCAATCGCTCTCCTGTTGAGATGCCTCTATTTTATGCCTGTTTGGCTTTTGTGGCCCTTAATAATGTCCACACTTCTACTGAAGCAAAGATTGAAGCCATTGTGGGCCCTTCTTTGTGTCATGCCTTGCTACAGACATCTGGACTCCTCTTCTGTTGCCCAATTTCCAATCCTATTCAAGAGGGACAAAGGAGAGCAGGCATCTGACCGTCCAAAAGTCACTCTCCATCATGTTGGGCTCTCGCAGCCTGACACAGAGACAATGAGGTGGTGGGAGAAGAAGCAACAGCACCGAGGAACCGGTCTGGTCTGAATTGGAGGAGGGGGAGCAAGTGAAACAGAGCTCATGAACCTCCCCTGGGAGCAGTGTGTGTCCACAAACTCCCCCCCAAGAGGAAGGCCCGGACGGCCAGGCACCAGAGGCTCCAGCAAAGGGGCCAGATTGTGGAAGAGTGGGTGTGAAACAACAGCTGCTCGGTAAATCAGCACAGAATCAGACACTGGATGCTAAACATCAGAGCTGCAACAATGTGGAGGGGTGAGGCGTTAACACGCACAGTTAACGCACTCCATCGTCATCATCAGCAGACAGGGACGATGGTGACAACAACGATGAAACTGGGAAAGTAATGATTGTGTTGAGGTGTTGATATTGCTATTAATGAACAACAGCAGTTGGCGGAAATAGATTGGCGAGGCAAGCAGGCTTATTTATGCAACACAATATGACAAATATGTCTCGGAAAGCTTCACCATCCTGGAACATTAGATCTTTAATTATGAAAATGAAAAACTTCCTCTGACAGAAAAAAAATGCAGCTACAAGCTGATCACACAGGTGCCTCACTCATTTTTCAGCCAACCTCAAATTTACTAGATAAAAGTAAGAACAGGAACAAGACAGCCAAACTCTAAAGAGCAGAGATTCATGTACAAGCTGCAAAAAAGCTGCAAATAGTTGTATTAATAGATATAATAACAGAATATAAAGAACATGGCACTGTTTCTGTTTAGTTGCCTGAACATCCAAAAACTACCAGGGCTTTATTTTAGATGCACACATTCTGACCATAAGTAAACATCAGACTCTGATGCACAGCGCCACACTCTGCGGAAAAAAACTGAACAAGATTCTAATTTCTCTGCCACCGAGAAGTGAGTATCGGCCTCGACCTGACCACCCCTGTGAAAACTGTCTGGCTCTGCTACTGGACCACTCTGGTGTCCCAGTCCTTAAGTTGGAATACTGCCCTAATCTTGGACCTAAACCTAGCACCATTTTTAAGGACTGCACACCTCTTCCCTTTTCCATCAGGAGCTGTGTTCAAACAGAAGAGTTTAGACTTCTTAATGACACTTACTAACGCTTAAGCAACTTGCATTGATTTGCTTCAATGGCTTGCAGTCCTTATAAAAGTGCACAGCTTTTCTTTTTGGCTTTAATGACTTTCCAACACTAAATCTTGAAATCACATCTATTCTCAACTTAAAATGCAAAAACCTGACCCTTTAGGTTAAACCTAAGCCTCACTCTAAAGCTTTCATAGAACCCTGTCCCTGACCCAGAAGTAACTCTATATAAAATAGGATCAACAAATATGTCCCTGTTATGTAAGTTTTATCTCACTCGTCGTCTTGAGAGGACTGTCTGTGTCTGGTCCTATAATATACTCAGAGATTAAGTTAACACACACACCACACACACACACACACACACACACAGGGCGCAGATGTCGTGTCTGTCTCTTTAAAACACACTCCTGGAGGTTGGCGAGGATTTGTTGCGGATAGCAGGAGAGGGAGTGCGCAGCTCGGCTCGGCTCGGCATGAGCGGCGCTTCACATTCACACAAAACTGACGCCGCAACCTACAACTGGCCGGAGTGAGAGAAAAGAGGAGAGGAATTATTTTATTTTTGACCGAGCTGAATTTAGTTAGATCTCATTTTTGTTGTTGTTGTTTTCAGCAGCAGCGACAGGGCATCTTAGAAATAAGTCTCTTGTGTGTGTGCGTGTGTGTATGAACGTGTGAGCGCGCGCGCGTGTGTGTGTGTGTGTGTGAGAGAGAGAGAGAGACAGAGAGAGAGAGAGAGAGGGACCATGCGGGGACGAAGAAGTGATGCTGCTGAGTTTTGTTATTAGGTTTCTCCGGGGCGGTGCTGCCGCTGCTGATCCTGCCTCTGTCACGGGCTTCTGGGAGTGACATCAAAGTTTTTTCGGGGTTATTTTACTCGCTTGAAATATTCCAGCTGAGGCTCGGGCTGAAAATCGGATCCGTTTACCCGGGGTTTTTCCCAGTCAAACACGGGGGTCCGTTGAACGACCGGAGTTTTGATTTGATTGATAGTCTGACACTGAGTGTCACCTGCCGAGAGGCTCCAGACTGCACGGAGGATCTGACACCGGGAGAGAGTGTGGAGATGAACTTTGGAAATTTACTACTTGTGACTGTCTCGGTCATCACCATCGCTTCAGGTAAAATATGACCATAGATAAGCAGAAATGTCTTTTAAAGGTGACTCTCCTTTCTCTCTCTCTCTCTCTCTCTCTCTCTCTCTCTCTCACAGTCCATATGGCGTGACTGCCTCGTAGTGTATTTGACTTGTCTTATCGTGTTTTCTGTCTCTCCAGATGGATGTAAATGTTGTGTTTAGCTGGATTTCAACCGTGTCTCCCTGACAGCTGTGGGAACTGAGCGCATCCTCCAGACACACACACACACACAGACACACAGAGGGGGAGAGGGGGAGAGAGAGAGAGAGAGAGAGAGAGAGAGAACATGAATTACAGAGGGAAATGTCACACATGCATTCATTTGTAATATTTAAATACCACTGGTGAATGCCAAGAGGATTCGCATTTTCTCAGATTGCCCCCCCCCCCCTGAGCTCTGAGGTGGTCACACAGGGAGGCCATTAGGCAGCAGGAGAGGTCAAAAGAGGCTTCTCTGTGGCAAAGAGTGAAACCATTTAACTCTCACTTTTAGCTCAGGAACTCTCAGGGTGTGTGTGTGTTACAGTCTGACAACACCCCCTCCACCACCACCACTCCCCCTCCCCACCCTTCAGAAATGTTTATGGGGCCCACACACACAAATGCTTTTAAAAGCCCTTTTTTGATGATAGGGATTACATATTTCCACCATTGCTGTAATAACCGTTTAAATTTCCAAACCTTAATCCCTACAGCCCTAAATAAAAGCAGGGCTCAGAAAGAAAACAATTCATGAGAGTGCAGATTGTTCATTCGCAGATTAATTGACACTAGTCTTAATGTGAATATGTTATGTAGTTGGTGATGCATTTAAGGTCTGAATTGTGTGTTTTAGTCTAGAGCTTTAAATTGAGCTTAACTCAGTGAATATGAAATCAAACCAAGAAATCTTCACTGTCATATTTCACATCAGAGCCTGATCAATCCTGGCACAGATCTTGATATTTAAGAGTTTAAAGATCTGAAACAATGTATTACACGAACGCATAACATACACAAGGTCTCCTGTACAGTCTTTGTACCACTAGTGACGCTACAGAGAAATGTTTTCATGAGTGGGTCAGCATACGTGTTTGTATCATGCATGCACACAATTATGTGGCAGCAGGATTTACGTCCTGCCAGTGATCCCATTCACTGATTGAGACTTGGTGGCATTAACAAACCAACAAAAGCAGAAAAGAAGAAGACTGCTAGCAAGTAAACACAAGGTAAATGGCAGAAGATTGCCACGTACATTGTGATCTATGAAGAAGGAAATGCACTCATGTTTGCTAGTCCTCAAGAATACACAAGTTGATATGGCTAACTTTTTTTTTTAGCATAATTGCCTGTCTATATATCCAGCAAATACATTACTACTTTCATTCATACATTCATTTGTGTTTCTGGCTACCTGGCAAATGTGAGTTCAATATTTAGTTTCTTCGTCTTCTTCTTTTTTCTTTCTTTTTTTTGGTTGTCTTCATCCTGGGCAAAATATCTTGCTCTTCAGCTGCTAAATGGTCTGCTATGTTCACAAGCTAGTCCCTGACTTTGTCGGTCTCCTAATATGTGCTGGTCAGGAAGTACACAGTAGATTTTTAGAAGGCAGTGAGAGTGAACCAGAACATTAAAGCTGCAGCCCAGAAAACCAAAACAATAAGCTGAAAGATGATTTTAAAAAAAACGTCTGGTAAAGCTGAGGAGTACTGTGATTATTCTCCACGATAGCATCAACGTATGAGTAACCACTTTCACACAGAAGTTGTAATCTGATCCACTGTTAATATGATAATATTGATTATAGCGCCTTTAAAAAATCACGACCAAGCAGCTCAATAAAACACTTTGACAGTCCTGCACTGCAATTTCCTGTTAGTCTGCCAACATATACACTAATTCCAATACATCAACAGTCAGCTAATACCAGCTGATATATTGGCACAGTCAAGTTATTGGTCTAGCTCTATTTTACACTTTCTTCAATGATAAACTATAATTTCACCATAAGTCCTGAGCTCCCTGGCCTCTGTGACTCCTCTAATCACTTGTTCTGCTTCATTATTATAAACTGGTACCACCTCTCAACATTGAAGGTACTTTTCAACACCCACACCATCTGCCTACGTCTGGAGTGAGTATTTCCTCTCATTCTCACCTCGATTTTAGTGCACATTATGGTAGGGTGATGTGTGCTTTCATAAAAAATACTTGAGAGGATTCAAGCATGACCTTTGTGGGAGCTGTGCTGAGACAAATACCCCACTTGTAGATTTTATTGAGTTATTTTTATATAAAAGAAAGAAGAAATGTGTGCTCTGCAATGAGATATGTTTATGTTTGTGTTTGTGCGCCCAGCCTCAAGTTCCTCTCCGTCGGTCTTGAGGTGGGGGGGGCAACCTTCACAAACTGCATTCAGTTTAACACAGCAGCCCCTTCTCTCTCATACACACACACACACACACACAGAGACACACACAAACCAAATCTCAATTAATACGCCATCAGTGGAGACTCTAATATATCTCATTGAAATTTCAGTTATCATGAGCTGCATTCAGACTCAGCTGTGGAACTAATTGACGCTAAACAACCTTTAGCTGGTGATTTGTGTCCACCCTGTCCTCCTGCTCATTATTTAGTGACAAATATGGCTGAAGGCTGACTCAAGCCTCTCACAGTCCCTGTTGATGGAATGACCGTGGATGATGAAACCGCTGCAGACACTGGTTAGTCGTTTAATGTGCCACAGGCTTGAGTCATGTCGACCTGATCTTGATGATGTCCCACTTTTGGTACAGTCACCGATGACATCATCTAGAGTTAAGATGATGGTGGTGAGGGGGACAGTTGCCAAACAAAGGCCCTAAAACCCCAGACCAATGCCAGAGGAAAATCAAACCTGACTCCTCTGCTTTGAAATTTAGTTTGCTGTGGCACGTTATCGCCCTCCCGCAGAGATTACTTGGCAGTGTCACAAGAGCTCTTTGAATGTTTTTGGCCTTTTTAAGTATGTAAATGAATTGAAATCGAAAAAGACACGAGTAAATCTCAGCAGACAGCCCCGCAGACAAGCTGCCAGCCTTCTGCTGCTGTCTCCCTTGTAAAGTGAGAGCACGTAAAAGCATGTAAAGTTAGTCTCTCAGCTTTCTGCCCAAACAGGTAGGTAGTTTTGTTTCACGGCAGATATCAAGCTGTGAGCTCAGACATTTCCTGGGTTTCTTTGTATGAGTCTGGCTGTCACTGAAAGGCACCGAGATCTGAAGCAAAACAGGACGTCCCTCTGCGGCTTTGTTGTTTTCACACATTAGCGTGACAGGAGTACACTTCTGCCCCCGGGGAGGATGCAGGGTTAATATTTGTAAATACTAATTAATGAAAGCGGCCACCATAATGCAACAGCTAGGAGCCAAGAAATGCCAAATATAGCCCGAATCAACAGGGTTTTTCAAGACGTGATTTTGATCACCCCTTCAGCTGTTACCCTGCTAACTCTGTGTGTTAGATGAGGCAGAAATGTATAAAATGCCACGAGCAAACATGTGGGCGTGTGTCAGAGTTTGCAATTAGGACCAATGCGATAACTTGTCTATCAGAGCTGCGTGTGGCACTAATGGGCTTTCATTTGACTGCGGTTGCTGTCTTTGCTCTGGATGTTTTTTTTTTCTTCATCTGCTTTGTGAGTAAATGGAGAAATTCTCACAGATCAGATGCAATCATTTGACAATTACCACATCCAATCAAGCATACACAAATGATCAGATCGAGTCTGTGGCTCTAATTCTATTAATAGGACTGAAAAAAAAGAAAAAAAGGATTGCGCTCGCTGTTCATCACTGACTTTATTGCCGATGTTTCAGTACTGAGACCCTCATGATGAAGTTGAAGACTTACACCATCATACATATACTGTACAGGCTATAGGCTCTCACCTGGTAAAAAGCCAATCACAAGACACCAGCAACACTTCCCAGTGTGTGTACAAATTAAAGCTGCTATAATCCGCAGTGCATCAAGTGACAATGTGAAAACAGTGTGAGGGGTTACTTGTAGTGATGAACCCACAGGGAATCTGCAGCTCCACTTAGCTTTACAGATCCCTATAGTTCATTGTTTGGGCATGTGGACCACAACTTTACAGTTTTGGTTCACTCTCACTGCTCTTGTAGCATTGTACTTCACAGCTGTTTTCAATTAAAAAGCTCTAAAAACCCACTGTACACCACCTGCTGGTGAACATAGTGGAGTATTTAGCAGCTAAAGAACTAGATATTTCCCTCAGGGGGTGGTGGAGACCAAAAGCCAGAGCTAAAAGAGAGCAAGTATTGGACTAGTTCACCATTAGACCTTGAAATGTGATGATATGTCAACGTTTTTACAACTTGTTCCTTCCAAGCGGCCCAGAGATTAGTCATTGCAGACTGGGAGTCAAGGAGCTCTTTCAAAAACAAAAACAAAAACAAGCTTGCTACTGAGCTCTTCCAATTGTGAACAAACTTTGTAAATTTACCTGAACCAAATATCAGCCTCAGTTTTTAAGAGTCAACACATATTGAGTGAGAAGAGCTGTTGAATAAAATTTACTGTATTTCTCTCATGAAAAAGCATGTCTGCCCCTCACCCTGACATGCTCATTTGTGCACAGGATAGCCTTGAAAGTACACAGAGCGATAACCCTGCATGAGTCCGGCACACTGTCATTCACAAAGCCCCCCACCCACCGGACCCCTCCATATTGGATGACAGCTCAAGGTTGACTGCCATTCACTCTTCAGCTTATCTCAGCTCTCTTCTGACCCTCGCATCGAAGGTCTACAAGGTTCATAGAAGTGACGATGTGTTTAAAAGGGTTTCATTGATTTGTCTGCCATGCTGCGGCTTGAGCACATTCACAATGTGTGTTTTGCAACTACTGTGGGTTTAACAATGATTTGTTTTGTATTGTAACATTCAGTACAAGGTTCTTGAGTGATCAGACATGTTGAATTGGACAGTTTCTGCCTGTATTGAACAATGCAGTTCTGGGATTGTTCAGCTGACCTTCCCTGTTTGCTTCCCTGTTTTTTTTTTTTTTTTTTTAGAAAAACACACCTAGCTGTATTTGTTCATTGTAAAATACTGGTTGTGTGTTTTATTTGCTGCTTGAGAAGCAATTTGAAGCAGTCAGACGTGACCGCAGTCTCTTATTCTGAAGTCTCTAAACTAATGCTTTCGTAAACTTGAACATACAGTAAATTGCAAATATTCTCCCTGTCGGAAATGCTGTAATTTGGCACTACATATCTATGAAAGCTGTGAATTCTCTTGAGGCAAACAGCTTGAATTAACTGAAGCGGCAGTTTGTGAAACATCTCTTCCTGTGTTTTTGTAATTTGTTCTGAAACTTCGCTACACGAGTGGCCAATGTCCTCCCCCTCTTGTTCAGTCCTTGTAAATTTGAGAGTCATTTCACACCAGAATGCCTCAGATGAATATTTTTCACACAAAATCGAGGCACACTCCAAATTCCCATACGTACTTGGATATCTCTGAGGAGCCAACATGGGCTCTAATGGGTTGTGTTTATGATCTGACTTTACTAAAAAGAAAAAAAAAAAAAGGAAAAAACATATCTTCACGAGTCCCCCGTTATGGCCCGGGACCTTTATTTGTCCATGTCTGACAGAGTTTTCTTTTTGCTGAAAGGTGCTTTCAACCACTGCACCACAATCTTCCTGTCATGAAGGAAACATTACCGTGAAAATATTCCGTCTCGCAAAGAAAATGTTGTTGTTGTCATGCTCACGGTGACTTAGACTTTTTACTGATTGCACACTTGTCACAGGAGCAGATTGTTGCTTGTCACTTTGGCCACCTGAAGCTGTTTGCTTTTTTTTGACAAGGCTATTTTCTCTGTAATATATCAACTGCATTGATTCTGCTGCATGATAGCTGTGGCTAAGTGCCCATTAACTCTCATTAATAATCCTAAGTGACAAAAAAATGTTTCTGATACACTTTAAATTTTCAACTATGCCTGCATGGTTGGAGTGGTGAAATATTATCACTGTTATACTTTACAAGACGTCCCTGACGCTCATCAGGAGAAATAAGTACACAAGAATCTTGTCAAGGTGACATTTGTGCTATTCAGAACAACTCAAAGCAGCAGGACCTCACTGTATGTGCTGACACATGGAACACAAGGACAGCTGCTAGAAAGCAAACATTACAAAACAGAGATCCTATACAAATGTATGTAGAAAAAGTATTAAATTTACTCATTGTTAGTTGCTAATGGTGTTGTTAATGGCAGATTGATGGTTTTATTGGGTTGTTGAAGTGATGAGGTAACCACTGAGCTTAGCCTGTGTGTTCTCATGAGTAAATACAATGTAATTTGTTGATATAAAAGGAGTCTTTAACATAAAGTTTCTTTTCTCATTTTCATTGTAGAGTTTTGGAGCCCAAAAAACAGAAATAATTGGAATAATCAATGACTATGAGAGACAACAACTGTTTGGAATACAGGTAGCTTAAATGCAATTGTCTCAAGAGAGAGCCACTTGAGTGTATCAGGGATTATACAGTGATTAGTAAAGAATACTAAGACAGATCTACAAATGGCTGTATACTACTATTAATCAGGTAAGTTTTATTTATTCAGGATATCTCATTGAGTTTAAGATATCTTTTCCAAGAGAGACCAGGTCCTGCATTTATCTAACTTTTAGCAAAAAAGAAACGTTTTGAACTGGAAGTGAAATATAAAAGTAAAATATCCTTCCTACTCACATGATGATGAATGCATAATAGATTAACTGTAGCAATATAATTAACAATAGAGCACATTTTGTCTGTTATTTGATGTTACATCACTCTTTTTTCTTTTTTCAGTTATGCTGATTTTATCAAAAACAATATGATCATTTATCAGAGCAGCAAACTGACAATAATGAATAACAGTATTTGTTTTTGTGATAAAATCCAGTCATAATTGAAGAGGAAGGGAGCTCAGTGTGATGTAACTGTATTACATGAGCTGGGATTTGAAACGTCCAGCGAGTCCTTTTGCGTGATTTAAAAACACAGGTTCAGCGCCAGGACACTTCCGGGTTCTGTGGAGACGCTTCTTCAAAAATCCAAATAATTTCCCCTGTGGACAAACAGAGTCAGATGTGTCAATGTGTGCTATTCACAGATACCATACAGATTTGATGAAATATAATCTAAAGGAAAGTACATTATGGTATCTGAAAGGATCATCTTACAGCACATAGCATGATGTGATTTACTGTGTGCTTGTTCTGTTTCTGTAAACAGTGTGTGTGTTTACGTTGGGACTAACTGGAGGTGCTACGGCACATTTCAACAGCTCGATTAGTATTCATCCACATCCTGCATTAGTGTTTTGAGCCATCCTGGCTTGTGACCCCGGGGGTGTTAGCCTGGAGCGCTCATATCGCTCTTTAGATGTTTACTTCAGGTTTATGCCATGATGGCGACTCCTGGCCCCCGCGGGGATGAAATCAGTTCATGAAAAGACATAAATCTGCTTACAGCCGAAAAGCAAGGGTTTATCCCAATGCCTCAGATTTAAGTATAATGTAATAGCAGCATGTGCAACAACATGTGTGTCATTAGGTTACTCCTGACTGCTCCTCTGCGATGATAATGGAGGACTTTCACGCAGTCTAGAGATTATGTGCTGAAAATAATTTCTCAGACAGAGCAGCACAATAATCTGCGGCACAGTGACCATTTCATTTCATCTCCTTGTCTTCTTCTTTTTTTTTTTTTCAGCGAGAGCGAAGGAGAGACCATCTGTTCCTCAGAACCTAACTAAAAGCAGCGGCATTTTGAATTATTCATTTTTCTAACTGTAACACATTGTTAGAGACATTTGGTCTTGCTCTAAAAGCTTACCTTAGGTCTTGAAGCAGTGTGGCTTTTCCTCACAGCCACGGGTAGATAGTAATGGATCCCCAGAGAGAAGGATATGGGAGTTATCTATATCTCTCTGCTTTCACTCTCTCAACTTAGGTCTCTCTTCCCTCAAATGCATAGGAGTGCCTGCCTTATTGTCACCTTTCCGCCAACAATCACGTCTGACTCTGCAACAATCCCAACTGACACAGAGATTGGCCATCACCACATCACATGGGTGATTGCATCCTCGGTACAGGTGGTGTCTTTTGTGAAAATACTGTTGTATATACTCTTTACCACAAAGTAACAGCAACCACTGTGTTTTTCTGTTAGCAGAATATCGAAGGCACAAATGGATATTGCAGGTTGTTATTGGAATGTGTGATGTCTCGCCCTGAATTCAGAGTCAACCTTCAAAGAGAAATTACCCATGATTCACTGCCTCGCTACACACAAATTTAGCCAACCCGCGGCCTGTGTCTTCTCCAAAGAGAGATATATTCTTGCCTCTCAAATGGCTTTGTTGCTGTCTGCACTGTTACAAAAGGAGACGATGTGTTTTCATGAATGGTCTCGTAGATAACATCTGTTGCTCATCTCCACCTTAAAGGGTCCCGGGCACGGTTTGAGGACAGTGCGCCTCGGATAGTGGAGGACCCCTCGGATTTGATTGTCTCCAAGGGGGAGCCAGCCACCCTCAACTGCAAGGCGGAGGGCCGGCCTGCTCCCAGCATCGAGTGGTACAAAGATGGCGAGCGCGTGGAGACCGACAAAGATGACCCCCGTTCTCACCGCATGCTTCTGCCCAGCGGCTCCCTCTTCTTCCTGCGCATCGTACATGGGCGGCGGAGCAAACCAGATGAAGGCGTCTATACCTGTGTGGCCCGCAACTACTTGGGAGAGGCCATTAGTCGTAATGCTTCACTGGAAGTTGCCAGTAAGGCTTAATATTATTGATTATTGTCCCTAAAACTGTGTGTGTGTGTGTGTCTGCTACTATATGTTGATGTGTGTGCATTTACAGTATACAGATGCTTCACAGTGTGTCCCAGATTTTGCAGCCGTCTGGCAGCTTTATGGAGGTCCACTGGAGAGTTGGCTGTGCTTAAAAATAATGACATGAAACAACCAGACTGTAGGAAGCAATGCTAGAAAAGATGGTGCTATAGGTAGAGATAAATTCAGTAATAAGAGCTGGGCTGTGGATTTGTTCCTAATTTTAGGCTTCTGTGACAATAAATGAATGTGTTTTGTCTTTAGTCTTTTGTTTTCTAGCATTAGGTACTTAAATGCGGCGTGTATACTCACGTTCTTGCTAACTATTGCTAACTTTCTAAGAAGAAAGGCTTTTGTAAGAGAGGTCAGTGCGCTAAATTACATAACAAACTGGAAGCTTAGTGGTGGCAACGTTGTTGGTCACGGAGCTTATTTTCTACAATAGTCCAAAAGCCAATGAAAAAATTCCATTGAGTTGTTTTTTCGAGGGAACCAGGGTGATGCTAACTTCCAGGCTGGCCTACATGTCATCCCTGCACCACTCCAAAAGTGTTAAGTGTAGGTGTCATGTGAAATGGGGCATCCCTGTTGCTTTGCTGTTAAACCTTTGTTGAATCTCTCTCCCTCATCTCCTGTCATATTTCTACTTGATCTAATAAGATTTTTTCTATAATTGTAACACGTTAAAGATGTCTTTCCCTGGTATTAGAGGATATAAAGTGAAACAGTTTCCTTATTACAACAAAGGGACTTTCTGGGTGTCAATACTGACTCATTTTTGTCCATTTTGAGTATTGGTCGTGATATACTGCATAGGTATATGTGCCAGCACTGACCAAATGTATCTGCCTAACTGCATGTTGACTTCCATAATAATAGAATTAAATAAATGTAAAGTGCACAGATTTTAAATTAGGGAAGTATACTCATACATGGATGAGTAATAGACTGGTATTGGATCAGTGTTTAAGTTTATGCAGATACCATGAATTGAGGTAAAGGAATTAGGATCAGTTAGAAAAAGTTGGATGTGTTCATTTAACTTACCTCTTCTGTTGAAGAGATTTTGGAAACACAGACTCTGACACTCTGTCTATAAAGGAGTGTAAACTTTCCAAAACTCATCAGTTTAACAGACAAAAAGAAACTCAAACACTTGTCTTTGTGCCGTAGAGGATCCATAATAACAGTGACAGAGATGGGAGGTGGAGGTCACTTCCTGCTTTTGCTTTCAGTCAGACTCAATGACAAGTGCTTAAGATGAGTGTTTTGGAAAGCTGTAGGAGGCTTGTGCTTCTTGCCCTAATTGTTATCTTTGTTGCCAGAGTCTGAGTTTCCCAAATCTTTATAATGGAGGTGGTGACTAAAATGTTATCATGACTAACAGAGAAAAATATGAGAATAACACCCAGGCTGACGCATGAAAGAATTTACCTTTAAATGGCTTCTACCTGCTTGACCCTCATGTCCACATTATTAATGACAGTTTGAGGAAATTTTTCGTGTTTATGAACATTTTTCACTAAAAACACTGAAACTTTTCTTGCCTGGATTACAACACTATACAGTAAAACACAAAGTCCTGTGATGTATAGTTGAGTTCTACAATCATCTTCAGACAAAGTCATAAATGAATGCAGCAACTATCAATTATTCTCATAATCTATTACTTTCACAATTAATTGACAGATTTTTGTCCATAAAATGTCAGAAGATTGTGAAAAAAATAATTTCCTGGAGGTGATGTCTCTAAATGTTTTATTCTGTCCAACAAACAGTCTAAAACCCCAAAATATTCACATTATGACAAATAACAGCAGCAAATCAATATCATCATATTTGAAAAAAAATTTACTTGAATACCGACAGAAATGGTTGTGTGAAAGCTTCACTTTGAGCTCTGGGTAATTATAATGGCATTTCTCAGTATTTTCATAATTTTTACAAACCAAACAAATCAGTGAAAGGCAGATTTCATCACAGAGATATTGAAGGAGACTTCATGATAAACTGTATCAAATATATGCCGCAGTTGATCAGTTTTCTATGAGAGTATTTTATTAACAGCACTGGGTCAAATACCATCTGATCATGCTACCAGAAAGACTGATAAAGGAACAAATAAAATGTAGGTATATACAGGCTAAGAAGCAACTTAGATAACACGTGAATATTAACGAAGCACTAGGTTGCATAAGGAATGTACCCTATATCTGAACCACATCTGGAAGCAGTAAACTTATCTTAGCACATAAATCACATAGGACTTAGGGCCCTAACCATAACATACATCGATCAGTCAATGACAATGATAAATATCGACCCTATGTAGAAAGTATGGAGACTAATAAAAAGTTCAACTGGTGGTCAGTTATAAAATCCTACCACCAATCAGCCGATTAATCCACAATTAAAATAATCACTGGTTGCAGCCCTACATAAGACAGTCATAAATTAGCTCCACTTCAACCAACCGCAACACTAAAATGCTGCTGTAAAGGATGAGCTTCCTCATATCTTGGTGAGCGCACTGAAGTAAAAAGCTCCCACTAGGAGACGTGTCTATTATTTTCCCTCCCTGGTCCAGGACACGTGCCATTGTCTTCCTTCCCTCCTAATTGTGCCAGTGCGGTTCGGCCCTGGGCTGAACTGCGGCTCTCTTTTGGCATGAGGAAATGGATTAGTCAGTGGGTTGATTAGGGGAAGGAGCGTAACAGATTAGCAAGGTCGAATTGTCCTCGTTAAAAAAACAACACACACACACACAAAACAGCAATTTGAGTGCAGCCTTATCTACCACCATATTGAGGCTTCCTTACCGACAGTGTGTGTAAGTGCTCATGGCTGGCTGACCTCATCTGTAGCTCGTGTCCAAAAATAGGGACAGCCTGCTCAAGATATACTGTATGTTGGGATCCACAAACAGCTGCATCTAATGCAAATATCCAAGCTGGGAGAAGATATAATGCGTATACTGTCACATTGCTTCTTTTAAATCGTTGACAATGAAACTTAGGTTTGGGTGTAGCTGCAGATTACAGCGCAGTCATGTCGGTAAAGGGATGATTCACCTGCAGGCACTGAGTGACTAACAGTATTAATAAGTGCCTGTTTTGTTCTAATCTTGCCACCTCCGGCTGGCGAGGGCATATGCTAAGACAGCATGGGTGGTGGTCTTAGACTCCCTCCCCCGTGTGCGGTTGTGCTGACTGTGGGGTAAATAGTGACCCAATTAGCTCTGGCAGGGAGGTGGAGGGACTATGCAGTGTTAATGAGGGGCCAGTTTTAAGCTGGTGGTCTTGCAGAAATTGGTTGGTGGCGGCTGTGTGTGAGGCATGAGTCTGAGGGACAACAGGTGGGGGTGGGGGTGGGGGCTTTAACCTCCCACTGAGCAGTAGTTAATACCAATGCATCTGTTCGACTGTTAGCACAGCTCTGAGTGGGGAGCAGGCACTAACCTGGTTTTAACCACATTAATTACACATTAATTGCCAGTGAATGATGCATAATGTATTGTGCTGCATGACTAAGACTTTTCTCTGCAGTGTACTTACAGGCTCGCACTTCACTCACTCTGTCCACGTTAAGCTGGAACTGCACGCCCGTCTCTGCAAACCTAGGTGGCCTGTGACTCACACTGTACTCATGGCATTACAGCCCAGTTCACAGTCCAGAGAGATATCAGGGCTGAAACACATTTAGTTGTTTTCTTTAAAACAAACAAACAAAAAAATATATTACTTTTTTGCGGGGCATTTCATGTCTTTAGTTGATAGAGAAAGTGGAGGCAGACAGACAGGAAATGTAGGGGAGAGAGAAAAAGCAGGGAATAATATGCAGCAAACGTCCAGCCAGCCACCGAAGCAGGGAACTCTCTGCTCAGGGCATTTGCTCCCATGTGGTAGGCACGGTAACCATTTAGCTATCAGGTCGTCCCAGAGCTGAAACACACTGAGTGAATGCCAGACGATTATATGGACAGTATTGTCATAAATATGTTTTGCACAGATAAGAGTAGTAATGTGAATTTGGGGTAACATACAAAACTGGGATATGTCTATGTTTTGGAAGTACAGTTAGATGTTGAATGTATACCAGCCTCAGCAGTTGATATGGTGTCATTTTATAGTTTTTACTGTGACCTGTAAACTGTGTTTTGTGTAGGTAGATTGTGTAAAAGTTGAGAACACCAGATATAAACCTGTCGAAAACTAGGTTTTATTACCCAGCCAGACTTGGTATTGGTGTTAGCTAAGCTACAGGATCCAGCTCAGTGTTAAAAGTCTCATGGGAAGTTTATAGCAGATGTATATCAGAATCAGAATACTTTATTAATCCCTTCGGGAAACTGTTGGCGATTCCAGCAAATCCTCATGAGTGAGAAGCTGAAACCAGAGTTTCAGCATTTTTTTTCCTGATGGACTCCACAGACAATAAACCCTGCAACACAGCCGCTGCTCCTGACCTGTGCAGAACGACAAATTTAATTTGTCTCGATTGCTGGTACAGTCATGAACACAGCAACTCATCCCTGGACTTTGTAACATTTCAGCTAACACTAAGCTTACTGATTTTCTTTTTTACCTTTGTCCAAGGCCACTTTTTCAGGTCGTCCTCTCGTCCCTCAGCTGTAGAAAGCAAAGGCATGATTGCATTATCCCATTTAAGGTAGAACAGGCTGTGTTTCCAAAGATGTTTCTGTATTAGACTCCAGTTTGGGTGAAAGGAATAATAGGAAGTCGTGCTGATAATTTACACACAGTACTATACAGGGCTAGGAATAAGGTGGATATGGCACTGTATAAATAGAAGAATACTAGCTACAACAGATGCTGATCTCACCTCTGAGTCATTGAGGGTTGGTTTAATTCCTCTAAAGGATTCAGCAACCAAGATAGATGTCTTTATTCTGCTCAGTCAGTGAAGTGAAGTGAAAAATGAAGTATTTTTTAAAACTTACTTTTATGTTCAAATGCTCATTGCTAGGACCAAGAGGCGTTTTTTGTATTCCTGCTTTTGCTCCCCTCTGGAGTACCTCGTAGTAGGGATGACACTTTTCTTGGATATGCCAGCAGCAGTCATTATTCTGCCAGTGAACAGCTGACTTGTCTGACTGTTGAAAAACCCAGGATAATGAGACGGTACAAGTGAATGAAATGAAATACATTCCTCTGGTCTTCCGACGCAGTGTTTTCTGGCTTTAAATGGAAATTTTGGGGGGGGGGGGGCTAGTGTTAGTAGTGTCCATTACAAAATTGTGAATGTCTGCCTGTCTCAGTGAGGAGACAGTCACATGGTGTGGTGGGATTAGAATAAAGTAGGACAAATAAAAAATAAAACTTGCTTAAAAGGCTTTAGAGCCAGATGTTCCTCTTACTCTTGATGAGGGATTATGAAGGAATCAAAGTTCTGGTCGCAGCTTGTTTCCTAGCTTCTTCTCCTCTTCCGATCTCTTTTCACTGGAGAGAATCTGCAGATATAGATCATCCCAGATGAACACGGTTTATACTTGTAGTTTCGAGTATCCGTTTCTTGTTGCATTAAAATTGTCAGCCTAAATTTCACTCTGCAGTTGTGCAAATCACCACAGCTGTGGCTTATATGAGCCCTGTCAAGGCTTACTAATGATGTGTTGCAATGTCTGTTTGTAATTGAAACATCATTACATTTTTGGAAAGTGGAGGAATTTATGTCCAAGAGTTTCTCATAAAGACCATTTGCCCCGGAGTCCCTTCTCATCCTCCATCAACACAATCAGACAATGGATGGATTAAAGCAATCTCTCTTCTCTGTAGACGAAGCCTCCATTAGCTGTGACAGGGCAGTATCATGGCAATGGGATTAAGCCACCTCCCTAACGGGTTTTGCTGCTCTCCAAAATAAAAGAACAATAGCAGCCAGGCACAGGGGGTCATCTCAGGCTCTCACCAATGCATGCGTCCGCTGCATGTAACCTCTCTTTCCACCCCTCCATACCTGTCAGGAAAAAAAAACACACACACACACTCAGAGCCTGGTAACTGTTCACACATCTGCCCTGGCCCATGCTGTCTGCTTCCCACACTCACTGTCACCTCGTGTTTAGCACAAAAGCTTTTTTTTTTTTTTTTTTTTTCCCTCCCTGCTCTGCCTGTCGCACTCAGCCATCATTTTTCTTTTTAACAACTTGCTGGGTATGTAAATGGTCTGTGAACTGTTAAGTAATTTGCCCTGTGGCTGCTTGTTTTCCAGCGAAATCACAATCAATTAGGCAAAAAAAGCACAGTCAACAACATACATTCATCTGCCCTATATGTACAATACAAAGTGTACAAATGCAGCACACACCATTTTCAGGTGATAAATCCCCTCTCCCTCCTCCTCTGTTCATTTTTCCAAAACACCAACAGATGGCCTTTCTGCAGCTCCTCCCTGCTAAACACTATATTACAGAGATAAATGTCACTTAAAAATCAAGTGATGAATATTCTCGGGGAGATTAAATCTCCTAATCTGTATATCCCTGCAATATTAAAGTTATGAAAATGAATGGGCGCTGTCGGAATGGAACACCCACAGAAATAATGATGAAACTGCCCAAAGTCATTTAGCCCTTCTTTTGCCGTTATTTGAGTGCACAGGAAGTGCCTTGGGGAATATGAGGATTTGTCTCTGCAGAGGCAGGGTCAAACCTCAGCTGGCCTGCAGTAAAAACCACGCTTCCCTGGACCGACGAGAGTGAGACAGAGAAAAAGAGAGAGCCTGGTTTAGGAGATTATTTGGCAGGCCTAGTCGTGTTATGTATGAGGAGTTAAGTCGGGGACAGTAGCCCCTCGGGAGCAGGTGGAGGCGGGGGGTGGGGGTTGTCTCTGTGTTTCTGAGGAGATTGGTCGATTCTGTTGCGGGGATTGTCATCACACACAAACATCCGTGGGAAACACTGTTTGGCACGGCAGGCTTTAAAGTCGGAGCAAGGAGAAGGATCACATTAACTCGAACGTGGCTTCAAAGAACATTTCGGGGGCCTTGCATTGCACCGTGTTTGGGGGTAGTGATATCAGGAATATATTCTGCTCTCTGGCATGTGTTTCAAATGTCCCACTTTTTTTTTTCTCAGAGTCTGTCTGCCCGGGGACTTCACTGGGTTTCAAATGCTAAAGGTGTGTGCGTGCACGTTATGCGTGCATGCGTTGCCTGTGTGTATTTGAATCCGTGTGTGTGTATGTGTGCAGTTCAGGGATTAGCTATTGCCCATAACTTTTTCACTTCAGTCACCATGGCAGTGAAACAAAGGTCTCTGCGCACCCATCAAACCAGGCCTTACAGACGGAGGTCTAAAAATAATGCAGTGCTTTCAATTAGCCCTTCAGCTCTGCAAAGCATTGGAAACAGGCAGCCAAGTGAACAGGGTTGGGGTTATTTGGTGAAAAGACCTTTGGGAGGAGTGTGAGTGCCTTTACTGGTTTTAGTCTTTGCTATTGCTCCTTAAGCATCCTGTTTTGTGAGGTTCTTTTAGGTGTTTTACCTCCCTGCGGTGAGATGTCCGTGCTATAAATGCCTGCAGGCTCCCCGCAAACCTCTGGTCAGCTCCTCTGATATCACATCACCTGCTCCTGAGATGTATTACAGTGTTTGACTGTGAATAAGAATTAAAATATCACTTCAGCATAATGAGAAATTTAAATATGTCAAAAAGGTTAGGAGTTCTGCCTGAGTCTTCATTTTGTAAAGACTTCTCACTTCTCCTTGTCAAATGTCATAGCATAAAAAGAAAAAAATCCCATTCTCCTGAGGGGTAAAGAGTGAACTTCCACTTGATTTCAAGAAAGTTCAGTGGAAGAAGGTAGTGCAGGTAGTGCGTGATTGATTAACTCATATCATGGAGCGAGTTAAATATAAGGGAGAGTGATGCACGGATTGACAGATGTCCAATTCAGACCTGAGGGAGAACTGTCTGCCGCCTCACTAAATTTTGGAATATTCATAGCTGTTTACCCAAGACAATCACAGCTGTCAAATAAGAGTGAGGAATGATTTTCTGTCTTTAAACAGCTGTGATGAAGTCATTTCAGATGAGATTTTATTCAAGCCTAGGTGGGTGTGAATACTGATGTTGTATTAAAGGCCAGGGCTGCCATGTTGACTCAGGCCTATCAGGCGAACTGGTGGATAATTAATGTGGCGTAGACTTAGTTATGTACTCAGAGTAATTGGCTTAGAACCTAGTGCTTAAAGTTGATTTAAGGTGGATTATTGTAATGTCACTAAAATCCTAATTAGTAAAGACTAACTGAGATTACACCACTTGATTGATCGCTATAGTTACTCTTCCTACGCCAGTCTCTTGCTAAGCCCTCTGTGCTAGCAAGATGAAAATGCAGTTCATAGTGATAACCTCTGAAATTAGTGGTAATATTTTAAACAACAGGTCTTTGCTTTAACAAGACAAATAATAATAATGGGCAGAAGTAGACCAAAGCAGACTTCTAGCTGAATATTGTGGATTTTGCCAGGTCAAAGGACAAGTCAATAGCAAAATAGTTGGTGTTAGCAAATGCTAACTCTTTAACTTGGCGGAAAGCTTTGTCTCCAGTTGACTGGCTGACAAACAAGGCTTAAAAAGCGACTTAAATGTGGAATTGGTGGTTGCGTACATGATTGAATACTAATTCAAAGGCTAAAGCTGTTTGCTAGGCAGTCAGTATCCCCACCACTTGATGCTCCATGTAGATACGGAAATAAAGAAGGACAGTTTCACTGAAGTTCACTGAGCATAGACAAACTCTATTGATGTAGCATCACTTTTCATCAACCTGTAACCTCTTAAAATAATATAGCTAACTAATTGGCCTATTTGCCTTTAAATAATGTGAGGCAACTATTTTAGGTAGTGCACCAGATGGCTGGGCATGCTTATGTTTGCAGCTTACATCAGAGAAGATAAACACATTTGATCCATTCCTTGAAGTTTTGGTTTTGGAAAGTAGAAATAAGACCTTATCCTCCAGACTCTTGACTCGACAGGCCTGCTGTGCCTAATTATGGTTGGTAAACTCATGAAATAGTCATGAAATATAATCTATTGATTTCTTTCCCATAAACACGAAGACCATGTTGTATTATCAGATACCTGCTTCTTGGGGTTGAAGTTTAGTGATCGTTCAACTGATGATTGATAAGTGTGTAAAAAGGTTAATGTTTCCTTGGATTGTAGATTGACAGAAAAGAAGATGATCTTTCATCTTTGTCTCTGTGAAAGATTGCTGAAATATTCATTAAAGTGTAAAAGGAGATCACATTGATTGATTACGCTGCAACAGTATACTTTGGTCAAGGAAAAAAAAGAGCCTGTAGGCTTTAGCTACAGGATGTGGTCCAATATGATGAGTGAAGCCTGTTCGTGTGTGTATGTCTGTGTTTGAAAATGTGAGCCTGTCAGCATCCAAGTATGAGTTTTCATTGTACACGAGGTCTCTTGAGAAGGCTGTGGTTCACAGTTCACACTGAGGCTTTCATCTGTCAATCACAACAAAAGATTAGAAGATATCAAAGGTCGCTGTGTCAAACTTCTCATCCTGTCTTCATCCACAGGGTGGCGGGAGTGCAAAAACCTCAGGGTTGATGTGGGGATAGGCTCTGGCTCGTTTAGTGCTGATTTCATTCGAGTCAGAGCTGTGCTGCAGATCTGTAAGATAGCGTTCAGAATCAGAGACACAATCCTTTCATTAATGCAGAGGCCATTTTTTCTCCCTCACACATGAGCTAAATTATGAATGCCCTGTTATTTGTTCACTCCATGTTGGACTGAGAGATGTGCATTATTCATCTGCTCTGACAGGAGAGACAGCAGAGTAGGACACGGGCCTGGGAAAACAATAAAGCAGAGCACAGACTAACAAGGACGTTGCTAGGGATTTGAGTAGTCATGCACATGTAGGCACAATAATCGACTTTCTCTCAATAAGCTTGTTTTCAGCCAACTTTAAGCGAGAAGATGGTTCACTGAAGGAAACAAGTCGAAATGATTTCCAAGACAAATTGGTGTTTCTTTTGATGATAGTGGTCGTGTGTCTGTGCTGCCACTCACCGATCTGTGGGTCTGATTTCCAGTCTTTGTTTTAAATACATCAGACAGACAGGGCCTCTGAAGCTAATTAGATTTCCTTGTGTTTTTTCATCTTAGTCCTGAGAGATGATTTCCGACAGGCCCCAAGCGATGTGGTGGTGGCTGCTGGTGAGCCTGCTGTGTTAGAGTGTGTGCCTCCACGTGGTCACCCCGAACCCACCGTGTCGTGGAAACGCAACAACGTCCGAGTCAGCACCAAGGACGAACGCATCTCTGTGAGTCTTCACAAAAGCACTGAGCAAGGACTCTCGAGTTTCCATTTCATAATACTGAGCAAATACAAAGATAGCTATTAAACCTTTAAAAACTCATGTTGTTGCTAACTTTTATTAAAGTTGATATCTTAGCATTTTCAAATATCCCAGTATATGTCTTAAGGCTGAATGTGGGGTAAATCTCTATAAAATGATGTGCAAAAATACGACAGTGTTTTTGTGCTATTGAACATTTTAATCACTGTAAGTGTCATATAGCTCCTATGAATGGGTAAAGTATGGATGACTGGTGACATTCTATATTTTTCTCATTATTGATTAATTCCATGAAAAGACCCATGAACCTAACAAATATTGTCAGTGTATCCAAGGCCTGATATAGCTTATTTATTTATGCTGTAGACCTACAATTTTGTTCAGAAACTATTAAAAATACATCATATGCGCTATGCTGTTACACTGGCTAATGTTCCTTTTTTAAAAATGAACACAGCCACTGTTAATATTGAGCTGATCCCGCATACACAGTGCTGCTGCCGTAGGTGCTCTATAGCAACAATTCTAGATGAATCCATGACTGAAAATAGTCCCCCAACAAATGCATTGTTTACTCCTATTGGAGTAATGTTTGCTAAAATCTACAGTACAGATGAACTAAAGCATTGTTTTGTTTTTCATTATTTTGGCCAAACAGTAGCTAGAATTAAATGCCTTTTAAAAAGTGCTGCGGTAACTGTAATCTATTCAAAAGCATCAATGATAAGAATCTTTCTCCATGACTTCTTTATAAACCCACCATTTATCACCATCATTCAGCGGTCCAGGACATTACAATGACAATAGTTTCAATAGCCCATAATGCAATGCAGACACCTTGGTTTTCTATGGACCAGAAAATGTCTCTGATTCTGCTGTCACTTTTGTTCTCTCCTCTCATGTGTAAAATCAACAGCTGTACACAATCTCTGGTGGTTTTGACAGGCTTTTTTTTTTTTTTTCCAAAACAGAGCAAACGAGCTGAGGAAAGACGGATTTTACCTCAGTACAGAGACAGTGGTAGAAAATGTATTTAGACAAAAAATACCACATTATACAAACACTTAATTACTTAATTACATTTGAAATGAATTTGAATTTAAATGAAAGTGCATGAGTGTCACTGGCAGTATGTGCTTAAAATATCAACAAATAGAAACACTCTTCAGAATATTGGTCCTTGTGATTTGTGACATATTTTAGGGTCATGTCATCACAGTGAGGTAATCGTATGTTTTGTATCTAATCTTCAAAGTAACTAGTAACTATAGCTGTGAAATAAAAGTAGAATATAAGTAGAATATTTCCCACTGAACTGTATATATGGTATAAAGTGGCAAAAAATGTAAATATTCAAGTAGATTACAAGAACCTTGATACTTAAGTAAATAAACCTAAATTCCACCACTGTATTCCACAATGACTCATACAGTGCTTTGGATATGAAGGACTAATGATTTACAACAGTGCAAAGGTATCCAAATGGGATGATATCACTGAGATGCATCTATCTGGTGTCTATCTCTGGAGCTGTCACTATGCTGTTTTTCAGGTGCGTGGGGGCAAACTGATGATCTCTCACACCAGAAAGAGCGACGCTGGCATGTACGTCTGTGTGGGTACAAATATGGTCGGAGAGAGGGATAGCGATCCTGCAGAGCTGGTGGTGTACGGTGAGTTCCTGACACTCGTGCAAGTAAATGCCTGTGGTGTCACATCTTTTGAGACATATTTGAAACTTTCCTCCTCTCCTGCCGCAGAGCGACCCGTGTTGGTACGAAGGCCAGTGAACCAGGTGGTCATGGAGGAAGAAACCGTCGACTTCCTATGTGAGGTCCACGGAGATCCCGCTCCCACAGTGCGATGGCGCAGAGAGGAGGGAGAGCTTCCCCGTGGAAGGTGAGAGTCACGGACATGAGCACAGACAGAGAGATGCAGAGAGGGAGTCTGAGAGTCCGACTGGTGACGCACATACAGCATGTTATTAGGCTGAATTAAGAAATTCAGCTTCACTAGAGACAAATTGTGTGTTGGATTATTAGATATGTGACCCAGAAAACATATGTGGAGTAATTGTTCATTAATTCATGTCTGTCTATCAGTCTGCTCATATAAATTCACAAACGGAAGACACCAAAAAAGATTCATTAGTTGTCAGAATCCTCCTGCTGACCATTTTCATCCTTGTCCCATCAAAGCTCAATATAATACATATTTAGCCAAGCCTATTAAATAATTGCGTTTTTTCCACTTCCCAACATTACATCACTCTAAAAGTTAAGACTATAGACCTATAAAAATTATACTTTATACTAATTGCATTGGACTAATCACTTATGCACCACAACCAAGAATTATATTACGTACCATGGTTAAAAATAGAGAGGATAGATATCACTCTCATATCTGTGTATTAGATTTTAAGTGCGAGACAAGAGCCAATTAGCATAGCTTAGAATAAAGACTGGAAACAGGGGGAAACTGTTAGCCTGGCTCTGTCCAAAGGAAACAAAATCCACCCACCAGCACCTCTAAAGCTCACTACTGAACACATTCAGTCTTGTTCGATTAACCCTTGCAAACATTATTTCAGACCTCAGACATTATGTAAAATTCACACATTGATTTTTAATGATTTTAATGTTTAAACTACGTAATTACATACTGTTATGATTTTTTTTTAACTCAGTGTATTTAATAAATAATTCTATGTCTTATTGTTGTTTTCAGTACTTTCATACTTTGGCCGGCATGACTGCGAAACTGGCATTAAATTAGATTCCTCTGGTATTAAAAAGGTCTTGAAAAGTCTTTTATTGAGCTTTGTGATTGCTGTAGAATCCATTTATAAAGATGTTTACCTGTGTAGAGAGACTGTACAGTGCTAGTGTGGCCACATCAAGAAACCTAGTGTATAAATGTAGGTAGTCTTAGCCAAATCCAGACCAAAATACAGGTACCACAGAGTCATGGTGAGTTTATTTGTCCACTTTGAGAACAGCTAATTGAGATGATAACAATTTTATGCAATTTTTCAGTTTTTATTTTGTGTGAAGATATTATATTATGTTCTGTCTTTCATGAGTCCATGAAATAAAGAGAATGAAAGTGATTTGATTCATTAATGCCTTGCATAAACAAAGACACTGAATTAGCTTTCTGTACTGTGGTTTTACACAGTAATTTAAACAGTTTTGCTCTGCAAAGTCCACTTATTTGAGCTACATTCAAGACGTAAAGTGTGTTCTCCAAAATCAACTGAGAAATCCTTCAGTGAGCTAAGATAATCTTACTTGTCTCTAATTGATTTTCAACAGTTTTGAAACAGTTTTTTCCTGGAACGAGTGGCGATATCTAAGTCAGATAGGCACGCTGTTCTACTCGTTTCAAGATAACGTCGCCTGATTAGAATGAAATCCTTACAACAGGCTGACTGACAAGGAAAGAAATGACATTATCTTGTGCCACTGGCAGATTTTCCTCACTTTGTGTAGATTGGTATGGCCATTTATTTATTTCTTTTGCTATGCTTCCCTGTTAGATCTTTCATTATCTCTGTTTTTCTCATTCCCAGGTTTGAAATCCGCAACGGCAACAACCTCCGTTTGTTCCGCGTGAAAGAGCAGGATGAAGGGACGTATACCTGCACATCTGAGAACAGTGTGGGCAAGACAGAGGCCTCAGCCATGTTGCAGGTCCACGGTGAGGAAGACATCATGCATACTGCATATGAGCACAGACACACACATACATACTTAGGCATGCATGAAAAAAGCTCTCATACTTAAGGTAACACACGGCCACATACAGTCACATGGCAACAGCATCGTACAAAAACCTGTTCCCATTTCCTGTCCAATGCTCTGTGTTTTTATATCAGTGTGCCTTAGCGAGTCCCTGCCCAGTGGTGCTGCCAGGAGCTTATGCTAACCCGTATGGATTACGCCATTTGACAGATGTTTGGGAGATGTGTGCTTTAACTCACTGCCAGAGAGCAGTCCCAGTATTAATAAGACATGACTCTCTCTCCCTCTCTCTTCCTGTCTCTTTATCTCCCTTCTCTCGCCACCTCGCTCTCTCTGCCCCCTTTTTTCCCCTCCTCTTGCTGTGTGTGTGTCTTGGTTTAAATTGTCTCAGATGACTTCATCCGCTAATGCTTTTATCAGTGTAAATGAAATCCAAACCGAGCAGTTTTCCATTCACTCTGCTTCTTCTACTTCTTTTCTTTTTTCTTTTTTTGCTCTTTTCCACTGCTATCACCGGTTTTGTTTTGTAGCTCAGCGATTTCATCCATCTCATTAATTTTCCATCTCTCTCCATCATGTTTCAAACCCTATCATCATTCCAGTTGGCCCATTCCGTAAGTTTTCTTTCCATCTAATTCTTCTCTCTCTGAAAAAAAAGACATTTGTGTTATTATGCTCAGTTATTTTGAAAAAACACAGCTCTTTCCTGTATGGTCTTCTTAATGGTTTTTAAACCAACAATCAATGCCTAATAGCGTAAATAAGTTCCCCCATTAGGTGCTGACATGTTGACAACATGCCTGTTGCTGCAGTCAGCCATTAAGTAAGCCTCGGACACAGTGACTTAATGTACAGCAGATTAAGGACTCCTATCAAACACACATCTGCTGTGTTGAGGGGAGTGTGTCAGGATAGTCCGACACCATGTAAATCCCTCTCTCATTTGTTGCTGCAGTAGTTTAAAATGCAGCTGAAAGGTTTTTAATTACAACCCAGTGAATGTCTTTGCCTTCACTTTTAAATGAGGACATGGTTTGACCTCAGGTCACATTCCTGACCACTTAACCTTAAACATATATTTTATTATTAAACTGTTATTAGTGCTATTGCTGTTATTACTACTATTAATCATTTTGATGGATACACACGTTATGTACTGAATAACAATATAGAGTAATTATTAAAGGAGCACTCCATCCATTCAGTATTGCTCTTCTATGACCTTGTGGGGTGCATAAAAGCTAGATGAAAATAATGGTTGAAATTGTTGCGGGAAAGGCTGAGATATTCTGCCTTTTACTCCCTTGCATGGGTTAAGATCCAAAAACACTGGATTCTTCATTTCCCATGAAGCAATTCCATAAGAGTTTTTCATCACACTCTCCACAAATGGTAAACTGCCATATCTTTCCTCCATGTCTCTCCAGAAAACACTATACAATGTTTAAGGGGCTGATTACCAGCTATACTAACTTTCATTTAAAAAATAAGTGGAGTGCCCCTTTAAGTAGTAGTACTAGGAGTAGTAGTAGTAGTAGTAGTTGTTGTTGTAGCATCTCTAGTGTTCATTTTACTATATCTATTGTTCTTCCATCCTTGGAAATAATGTGCAAGGCTCTAAAATATCACACTGAAAAGCTTCACACATTAATTATAAGTGGACTGAAAATATGTTGAGATTTCAGATTGTGCAGACTTTTCCTAAATGTGTTATAAAACATATGCGTGGGCTTACCGGCCGATTCAGTTACTTGTAGGCTGCAGGTGAGATGATGAATGTATGAAAAAAAGGTTAGGGGGTTCACTTGATGCTGCTCCACTGAATATAAAACAAGTAACATAACCAAAATCTACAATGACAGTGAGTTAGACAAACAGACGGCAGCTCCCATTACAGGAGGGTGTTTAACAGTCGGATCAGATAATGTCCAAAAACAGCAGATAAGCAGTAAATCAGATACAAAGTCCATGGAGAATGATAATGCTTCCCAGTTTAGGAACCGTTTCTTATCATGATGTCTCAAATTGGGAAAGAAATGCAAGGCCCCACACCACACTAAAAATATTGTCTACATCTGACTTGTCTACAACAACACAGAGTATAGATCTCAATCAAAATGATAATACAAATTCTAAATTCACAAGTACAGAATCCTCTATAAGAGATGCCTTATGCTAAAAGACAGTATGTGTATGAGACTAACACAACAGATTTGTTTAAAGAAATTACAGCAGCTCAAAGTAAACAGACTTCACAGAAAACATAATCAAAACACTTTGATGCTGATGAAAGTGTGAGACATCTTCAGTATCTGGGAACATGCTCTCAGTGAGAACATTAAGACACGACATGGATGAGTCAGTTTTCTTGTGTATCGAGCCAAAATGTGTTGTGCGAGCTCCTGTGTGTGTGTGTGTCTGATTTGTAGCGAGTATGAATCCAGGGTGGGGAGGGACCTCATCTGATGGTGGGGCGTTGGAAGGGAGTGTGAGCCAATTATTCAGATGGGGAGGTAGAAAGCAGTGGTCAGTGTAAATGTACAGAGGATGTGATGATGTGGATAACGCAGTGATCTGACCCGAGCTGGAAATTGGCAGCTCTGCCCAGACCTTTCCCGAAATAACTTGAGTAAATGTCATCAGGATGGCGCTGCCTTGTGCTGCGGAGATTTGTTTTTGCTGAGGATACAGAGGTGTTGTCTCTCATTAAAGATGAGAGGGCGATGAGAGTGTAGTGAAAGATCAAAAAACCTTAGAAGGTTAAAGAGACAAGTCTTAAATCTAGCTTGTTAAGAGCTAATGAGGGCTTTATCGATACAGATCACATTTAAAAGCAGTGGTGGAAAGTAACTAAGCACATCTACTCAAGCACATTCAGTATGATATACTTATAAAACACACTGTTAAAGATTAAACCAATAATTTCCAACCTTTTTGACTTGTGACCTCACAGAAAAACACTATCTAGTTGCAGCTCCTTGTCACATTTCAGATGTCTTTGAATTTTTTGCAGATTCATCAGACATTTTTCCTCTCATGTGGTTCAATTTAAATAATTTAAACAAATCCCACATGTGTATATAGTGAAAACTATCTCCACTTTGACAAGTTACAACAGTAAAATACTGTTTACACACCAGTGATTCAGTAATCTATCTGAACATTTGATATATAATATATCAATATTTTCAGTGGAATGAGTTCTTTTACTTTTGATACTTAAGTACATTTGCATAGTCAGTCTTTACTTTTTACAGTGTTGTGCTGGTAATTTTAAGTAAAGTATCTGAATAAGTAAATGAATACTTCATTCCACCTCTGGTTTAAAGGTGTTGATTGCACAGTTTGAAAGGCAGAAGTTTTCATATTTTCACTGGGTGCTGACGCTTCTCTCCTTCTTCCAGTACCACCTCAGATTGCCTCGAAGCCCCGAGACCAGATTACCACCCAAGGGAGGAGCGTCACCTTCCAATGCGGCACCACAGGAAACCCTCCACCTGCTATCTTTTGGCAGAAAGAGGGCAGCCAGGTAAGAGGCTGGAGCGAGGAACAAGATATGCTCTAATGGTGAACATTGCAGCAACAGAGACATCCGGTACAATAAATTTCTGTTTTACGAGTCACTGGATGAATCCATACCAATAAATTTGCTTTCTATCAAGCCTTTGGAGTTTTTTTTAAACCTTGCTAATACTGTAGTGTTTATCATATCAATAAGACTTTCACACCTTCTTTGTTTTAAAGGCGAGAATGAAATGACTCACCGCAACATGAGCAGGTTTTGTCTGATTTAATCATACTTTTTTCCGACACCTTTTTGTTTTGTTGGGTTGCCCACACTCTTCAAGACACATTTTTGCGAGTGAAACGGACGAGAGACGAACAAGAGAGTGCAGCACATTTGCATTTGGCTCAGAGATACGAGTAGAGACAAAGTGTTGGAAGGCATTGCGGTTATGCGTTGGTGGAAAATGTTTCTCCTGCTTGCGACCGCAGTGTAAGAGAATAGTGATGGGGTGGGGAGGAGGGATGAAGAAGTGGAGGAGAAGAATGGGGATGGGGGGTGTGGGGGATGGCAGGAAGTACACCAGGTGTAGAAACTGCATCTTCAGGGCAAACCCTGTAGACAAACACTGGTCCTCCTTTCCACATTGCGCCCCAACTATAAATACCCTGTTGCTCAACAGCAGCTGAGATCACTGAGTTTGGAGGAGCAGCTTCAGATGTTTTTAAGGGGGAGCCGGTCGGCAAGCAAAACAGGAAGTTCAGCTGCAGATTTTTTGAATAAGTTTCGGTCTGCGGGATGGTTGAGGCATGGATTTGCTGTTTGCGGAGCCTTTTGCTGTATTTGGGGGGATTATCTGTAGCCTTATAACCTTGGTCCCTCCACTGACGTCTAAGCCTCTTAGAGGAATGAAATGGATGGCTGAATGGATTGATGTGCATCCCTTCCCCCTTGTTCACATCCATCTTGCTTACGTAAAAACAGAATGGGACAGCTATAAAACGTCTGTTACTGGGAATCATCCCAAAAACACCCAAACAACCCTTTTATTCCAGTTGAAATATAACAACTGTTAAATGGATTGGCATAAATTTTTGGGATAATTATGGTTCCCAGATGATGATTGCTCCTAATGACTTTGGTCCACATTTCTGGTTTGGAGTCAAATTTCTTGACTATCTACTGGATAGGTTGTTAAAATGTGGTGCAACATTAAGGTTTATCCAGTACTTGTTTAGGTGTGCTTTTAGCTACTTTAATTTAGTGCTAACTAGTAAATGTTATTTTAGCATGATAACATGCTAAAATAAGACTGGCAACATGGTAAACTTTACACCTGCTAACATCAGCATTAGCATGCTCATGTTAGCCCACATGCTATGCTAATGGGCAACAAAAACAAACAGCTGCAGCTGGTGAGTTGACTGTTGATGTTATATGAATGATCTGCTCCTCTCTGTGTGTGTTTGTGTTTTTAGATGTTGTTGTTCCCCGGCCAGCCACCGTCACAGTCTGGTCGTTACTCCGTCTCCATGAGCGGTGAGCTGACCATCACGGACGTCCACCCGGAGGACTCTGGTTTCTACATCTGTCAGGCCATCAGCGTGGCAGGAAGTGTGTTGACCAAGGCGCTGCTGGAGGTGGAGGGAGGTGAGGCTTCAGTCCACACTGTCGTGTTTGAACCTGGGAAAGGTTTATTCTTTATTCTGTATCATCCGCTAATGAGAGGAAAACATATTAATTACTTAGTAGGTGCAAAGCAATAATGCTCATGAAGACTGAGAGAGAACACAGAGATATTATGCTGGTTGAGCAATGAATTTCAGGCTTTATGTTCTTTCTCAGGCAGCTTTTAAGCACCAGATTTAAGCCTTTTTTGTTGTTTTTGCTCCTTATGGAGCCTATTGTTTTCTGCCCACTAAATATGTAAATATTTTCACCCTTTGTGCTTTAATGGCTTAATAATTCAATTTTCTGTACGCCTTCCTCCAAATCTGTTTCTCTACACTTTTCTTTACTGTATAGCTCATCAGAATAAAGATGACACCTCTAACATCATATTCTGCTTCCTCTCCCCTCTAACTGGTAGGTCCTTCAGGCCGCGTACCGCCAATCATCCGCCAAGGCCCAGCCAATCAGACTGTATCTCGGGGTGCGACGGTGCAGCTGCACTGCCGTGTAATCGGAGGGCCCTCGGTCAAGATTTCATGGGAGAAGGATGGAGAGAGACTTCAGGGAAATAAACCTCGACTGACCTTGATGGAAAATGGCACTTTGCAAATCACAGATGTAATCGGTATGTCTGTGGGTTTGTATTACGTGACATTGGAAAGAGCATGAAAAGGATGAGTTTTGAAAGGTGTTTGCATTTAAACTTAAAGAAAAACCGACTGTGTGACTGTTGGAAATTCCAAAAAACCCACTGTAGAGAATACTGACAGCATTCCTGTCTGATCTCTGACCCTCTTTTACTTTCTCTACAGCCCACATGGCTACATACTTTTCCCCTGCTTCCATTATAAATTCAGTTTTCGTTTGTAGAATTAAGGTGAGGCTGAGTTTCAAAGACCGATCTCTCTAAGGCAGTGCATATCTCTCCGGCACAATTATGTGCTCATGTGGTGTGTAATTGTAATGTTAATGAAGGTGCTTGTTTGTAAATGCTAATGTGTTCTGCTTTGATGGAAAAGCAGTCAGCAGCTCTTTTGTGCTATAACCCCACCTGGAGGTCAGTGAGTATGTGCCGGACGGAGCAAAAGCAGCATAATTTTCGTTAATTGACCGGCGATAGATGATAAATCGTTTAACCGCAGTTTAATTAAATCTCCCTGGCCGGACTGCGCTTATTCACTTCCTCTCTCATCCTGTTTCTCAGCAGTGGTGCTCAGCAAACTTGGAGCATTAAGATTTGGTCCAGTGCACCACTGAGGCGGGGGAAATCTGCCATGCCAATGTGCTCAATGGAACAGAAGACATGCATTAGCGTGGCATCAAGGGGATGACAAGGGAAGGGGAAAAAAGAGGGGAAATGGAGATGACGAGTGAGGGACTGCAAATATTTACCCTGCCGATGCCCCCACCCGCCATCAATATTTTAGCAGTAGCTGAAGTCATTTAAGGAAGCTCACCTGCCCACACGCTGTGCTGTCTGTCAGCCAGAGGTCAACGCTGCCGTGGATGATCTCATATGGTCAGATGATAGTTCCAGCAGACTGGCTCTCAGCCAGGACAGGGCTAGAGCGAACGCCAAGAGTGTCAGTGAAGCATGCAGGCATATACAGTTCATAATGTAAATAGGAGGGCAGGTAGAGTGTGGTGCGGTGCCTTGTGAAGCTTTTAGAGCTGCTGCGGCTTACGTGATGACTACTGAGGGGAAATATTTAGGTGTGCATGGATTACATTTGAATTTATGGATAAAGACAAATCATACAGACAAGTACTTAGCCTTAGCCTTGGGTTAAAGCTGCTATAGTCAGTATTTCTATATTCATGATTGAAAAAAATGAATAGATGCCACTCATAGCAAAGAACCCACAGAGAATTATCATCCGACTCTGCTGTTCCCCTCAGTTCTGTGAAGCGATTCAGCGTCGTTTTTAGATCAATGTTTTGGGTTTTAGCTCTGTCAGTTCCATGGCTGTCATTGACGACGGTTTCCTGACGCAGCAGGCAGCTGTTTTTTTTTTTTTTTTTTGTTTCTTTTTTTTTTAATAAAGTGATGAAGCTCTGATAAACACACTGCAGCACTACCAACACCAACTAACCAACACCAAACAGACAAACCTAACAACTAGCTGGTGAAAATAGTGGAGCATTCAGTGGCGAAAAAAAGCTAGATATTTCCATCAGGACCTGGTGGAGACCAAAACAGAGCTAAAAGAATGCAAATGTTATCCAGGTGCAGTTAATGCTTTTTTCATGGTTCTGTGCTTACTGAATAATTCTGTAATAGCTTCCAAGAAGCTTCCTGGAAGGAACTACATATGTAATTATTGTAGCCTCTGAAGTGTAGTAGAACACCTCAAAATTGTATTCAAGTACAGTAATTATTCACAACACTGCCACACAAATTGAGAGTCTAATAAGTAAAAACATGATTTTGATGTAGATGTTCTTGGTGTAAACATTCTTTCAGTCATCAAACTAGAGCCAAAACTCCCTCAAAAATTAAAAACTGCTTGCAAATGTCTGGCGTTTGACAGGACATGGACTCGGGGATGTACATGTGCGTGGTTTCCAGCGCCACAGGGGAGACAAGCTGGAGTGGGATGTTGACTGTCAGAGGTACTCGCAGCAAAACTCTCCACACTGTCTCTCTGTTACACTTCACACTCTGTCACTCTTACACTACACCTCCTGTGCTCAAGAAACTACACTCTCATGTAGCCAGAGTTCTTCACCAGAACACTGTCTGCAGCCATAATATGACAAAACCCACTCCAGTTTCACTACTGGTGCATTGGCTGGATTATAACACTTCTGTTTTCCTGTTTCTGTAACAGAAGATGGGCTTTCTCCAGTATCAAGAGTTTCAGAGTTCATCCAGCTTCCGGGGCCTCCACAGAAGCCTGTAGTGACAGAGGTGACCAAAAACACTGTCACCCTCACCTGGCAGTCCAACCCACATGAAGGCGGGGCGGCTGTCACCTCCTACATCATCGAAGCCTTCAGGTATTCAGTGATACACATATTCTTATTCCCAGGACTGTAGTCAGGTAGTGAGTCATTTTTCAGGACAGGTAACTCTGATGAGTTTGTAGATATACTGTAATTCAAACACAGAATCTGAAAATACAATATGTATATGTGTTAGACTAGAAGCCTGGAGACAATCCCAGACAAACACACAACATACATAGACAAACAACCATTCACATTCAAACTTACAGGCAGAGTCACCATTTAACCTAACCTGCATGTCTTTGGACTGTGGGAGGAAGCCGGAGTACCTGGAGAGAACCCACACAGGGACAGGGAGAACATGCAAACTCCACACAGAAAAGTCCCAGGCGAACCTTCTTGCAGTGAGGAGACAGCGCTAACCACTGCACCACTGCATGCTGCTATGTTTAGCTAGGTATAGCTGACAAATTGCCAACTGATCACAGCCTATACTACCATTGTTTACTGGCTATATAGTACTCGTATTATCTTTAGTCATAAATCCATCTCTCCAGCCACCACATTTGTTTGTCTGGTTTGTTAGCCATTCTAGTACAAAAAGAACATTAATTCTGCTTTTTAAGCATTATTTATTGAACTTTTACCCATTTTACTTCTGCCTGAGATAAAGTTTAGCAGACATATCCTCTACTTAACTTTCCACCCCCGATGAAAGCCTCACTATCAGTAGCTATTTCATCTGCATCCACATTCCTTAGTATTCTGACTATTCCCAGATAATGAAGTCTTCTTCATTTAGAGTCATTAGAGGCTGGAAATGACTCATCTCTGCTTGAGGGAGAGACAGTTCTGTTAAGTGACGTCCTGAAGTGAAACCGTGACACTCGCTGCATCAGTATTTCAGCTGTGGCATCCCGAGGAGAGCCATAACAGCTCTAACAACCAACCAGAGGCTTTAGCGAGACAGACAGTGAGTGAAAGAGGAGACAATTACTGCAGTGGTCAGCTCGGCAGCTCTGTCCTGTCCTGGGGCAACGGAAGGAGTTGGAGAGTTCACTCATTACAGAAGCAGGAGAGAGAGTACATGCCAAGTCTACAGACACAAACACACACACAAGTCCAGTTAGCTGTGTGTGGAGAGAAAGCTTGGTATCAGACTTGCACGCACAGCTGATGATTAAGAGCCACTCGCTGCTGCACGCTCCAGCACCAATAAATTGCTAACAAATGTTTGTTTTCAGGCATCAGCAGGAACAAAGAAGGAAATGTAAACCAATATTTTTCTGTTATAGCATCCAGTCTTGTATACAGTATGTAACAATACTTACATTTCTGTTCTTGATTTAAAAGAGAACCAATCTTGATAGAGGATTTATGTAAAAGCAGCCTCTTCCACTCCAAACCCATTTGCAGCTTTTTTTTAAAAAAAAAAAAAAAAAAGCAGAATGACTCCATTTAAATGGCAAAACTGTTTCTCAAGAGAACATTTACTGAGAAAGGTTGCAGAGGAGAAAACACTGATGATAGGAAAACACTGTGGCCTGCTCGATGTAATTACCTCACCATTTTCTCCTCCACGGAATTGAGGAAAATGTTAAATTGTGCTCGTGCTGTTTGATAGTTCCCATTCCTGCACAACATCAGGCTGTTGTTTCCTCACCAGACTCATTCAGACGCCATCACTATAACCTGCTGCAATAAAAAAAAAGGGAATAAAACTTGTTATTGTTGTGTCTGCAAGCTGAGACTGGCCATGTGATTTTAGATGCAGAGAATCTCATGGATCAAACAGTGACATTCTCATTCATTAATGCACTCATGGCATGGCAGGAGAAAATTGCATTTCTAACACTGTCCTGGTTATTTTAAGGAGCTGTTTGACATGTTTTGTTCGCTTTGACAAAAATTTGATGAGAGGGTCATCATCTGTCCATAAAATGTGAGCCTACACTCAGGAGGGTGGTTAGCTTAGCTTAGCATAAAGATTGAGAGAAACCAGAAATTTTAATTTTTACACTGTTACACCGTTTTTGTACAAAAACAAAAATTGACATTAATTAGTGAGCTTTAAAGATATTGGAAGACAGATTTTGATACTTTTGGTCAGAGCCAAGTTAGCTGTTTTCCTCTGCTTCCAGTCTTTATGCTAAGCTAAGTTAGGCTGAGCTGTAGTGTCATATTTACCTTACAGACATAAAAGCGATGTTAATGAATGAATGACTGTATTAAAAGAATGTATGTATTATGTAAAATAAACACTCAATAATAATAAAGTGTATTTGCCAGGAGTATTGCTTATAGATCCCAAGTAATGTTGAAACAATGAGTTGATGAACATAAAAACAGGAATTAAAATGAATTGAAGTCATTTATCAGGACAAAATGTCGAAACTGTTGATGTTTTCAGACAATGCAACATACCCGGTACTGTACTGTTGGTTCACAGTCACCTTGTGCTGTGGGAAATTGTGATGGGTATTTGAGATATCACACTTTGTTTCCTCATAGTCATGAAATAATCTTTTTGTGACGTAATCTGGGCAACTACCATAGTTATAACTGCCATATTGCCTGTGCCTTACCCAGTGTGTAAAATTCAGATTTCTCTCTCTCTCTCTGACATTGCCTGTTCCACTTTCATCCATCTGTGCTATCAGTTTATCAGCTGTGTGGGCCAAGAGTTGTGATCAAACCCATTACCTTGTTATCTCAGAATTACGTGATAATAAATGTGTGTTTTCAAGATAACAGGAGTGAAAAGAATGTTCTCACAGAGAGCAGCACATTTGCCTATTGAGACAGCACTTTGTAGACTGCCTGCCAACTGTATGTTTATCGGTGTACCTTTAAAGGCAGCAAACACCCTCCGGATAAAGATTCTGACCTTCAACTGCGACACTATCATTATACCTCTAAAATCCTGTAATGATTAAGTTGTGATCAATTCTCTTGTTAAACAGAATTACATAGATTGATATTTTTGAGATAATATTTGCATAGTCTCGTTTCTTAAGAGAAAATGTCACTTTTTTTCCTACAGCCAATCAGTGGGCAGCACCTGGCAAACGGTGGCGGACCATGTGAAGCACGAGAGGCACACAGTTGTCGGACTCTTCCCCAACACCGTTTATCTCTTCATTGTCCGAGCAGTCAATTCGTACGGCCTCAGTGACCCCAGCCCCATCTCTGAGCCTGTCAGGACGCAGGGTGAGTTACATTTAGATTGTACTTTTGTAATATATGAGTCCTACAGTGCAATCTTGATTTCAATTTCTATTTTTAAAGAGAGAAATTAGAGATACTGTATGCAGTGCTGAGGAAAAGATAATGTGCTACATATTTTAGAAAAACTTGCTTTGCATATGCAGTCTCCAAACTTATTGCTTTCTCAGTGTGATGCTCTTCTGCCTTGAGCGGTGTTGAACTTCATCAAACACTTTTTCTTTTTCCTTTTTTTTTTTTTGCTGAATAAGTTCAATTCAGCGGTTTTGGGCTGGACTGAATGGATGTCTTTGTTGTTTCAGATGGGAGTCCTACAGAACAGGGTGTGGACCACAGACAGGTGCAGAGAGAGCTGGGAGAGGTGTCTATCTACCTGCAGAAACCCGTGGTTCTCTCTCCTTCCAGCGCCAGGATTTCTTGGACTGTGAGTTGAACACTTGGCTGATGAAAGAGTCTACTTTTCAAAGTCGGCATGCAGTGTGCGGAGGACACGCTAATCTCCAAACATTAACTTCAAAAACTCCTCCAAACATGACTTGACACAAACAGATTAACTTGAAGTACAAACACAGCTGGTTCCACTTTTGATTACTGATGTAAATGTGAAAAGTGTTTCTGTTTTTTTTTTTTCTTTTTTTCGTGTTTGTGTGTGTGTGTGTGTGTGTGTGTGTGTGTGTCTTGCCAACATTTATCAGGTTGCTCGTCAGTCACGGTATGTCCAGGGTTACCGAGTATTTTACCGGACTATCGGCAACTCCTGGTTGGTCCAGGATGTGGAGGCCACGTTTGACCACAGCACCATCTTAGTAGATCTGCACAGCAATACAGAGTATGAGGTCAAGATACGCCCTTACTTCAACGAGCTACAGGGACATGACAGCCTCATGGTTCTGCTGCGTACCCCTGAGGAGGGTAAGAAATGCTTATCAGCTACTTTGTTAATGGCTCAGAACTGTACTGCATTTTGTTTTGGTAATAACATAAAGTAGAGAGCGGTAACTACAGAAAAGCTGAAGTTTAAAATAGATAAAAGGGTTTCATGTTTTCAGGCTGGGTGATGCTTAATTTTAAGTGTCCATAATTTCCAAACCTATTCATTACCAAAACATTGCCTGGAAATAACTATGTAAAAAAAATCACATCATCCATCTAGGAAACTTCTTGGAATTTATTCTGTAATCATAGACCTGTAAAACAGAGCGATATCATAACACTGATGTCTACTACTAATAATACTAATATCATCTTTCCACTTTTCTCTGTCTCCAGTTTTAAGTGCTCCTCCACAGGCTGTATCTGTGGTGCAGCTCACCAACAGCTCCAGCATCAGCGTGTCCTGGGAGCCCCCGCCTCATAATATTCAGAGTGACATCGTTCGAGAGTACAAGGTGAGACGACAACTATCAGCACTTGACACCTGACTCCTGACACCACACCTGATTTTCTCTTTTCGCCTCTGACGTTTATCTCTTCCTTTAAAACCAGCGCCGCAGCCACAGACTGCAGAAATGAAGTGGAACAAACAGTTCTCTTAATCCACAATGTTTGTATTTCTACACAGTCATTACTCAGTGTTGTTCAAATTTGTTGTTTTGATACTTATGAAAAACACTGATTTTAATTAACAATTAGTAATTAGTCATCGCTGCCAGTACATGCACTGCCTGCCGCCGAAAGAGACTGAATTTTGTCATCAGATTCTCGGCTAAACGCTGACTGTCCCCTGTCATCTGTTTGCTCTGTGAAAAAAAACACTCAGTTCTGATTATCTGTCTCTTAGCATGAGCACAACACTGATTACTAATCATCAGGCTGCTATTCTCGGGAAGAAAAAACACCAGAAATGGAACATGCAGTTCTATTGTTTTGATTTATTCTGCGTCTGCATGTTGAAAGTCGTGCACAAGTCAAATCATGAAAATCCAGATTCTTTTGTGTGTGGCGGCCCGTCAGCCGAAGGCAAGGATCACACTTAATCCACTTAAACATTCAATTTGCTGAGAACTGCACACAGTATTAGGTGCGAGCCCTCAAAGGCTTAAATGTGAAAAAATTAAATGTTGAATCTATAGTGAGGATGTATTTCCATTACAGTTCACTGTTTTCATCAAAAAAGAAAGAAAAAAAACTTCACAGAAGATTAATTAAAAAGAAAAAAAGTTAATTCGCCGTAGATTGTGCAGATTAAACTACAGGTGGAAAGAAACTAAGTACATTTACTCAGGAACTACACTCAAGCATGGAGGTACTTGCATTTAATGCTACTTTTTTCTTCTTCTCAACTGAATTTTAGAGGGAAATATTCTACTTTTTACACCCTGCCTTTACTAAGAACTATAGTTCTTAGTAAAGGACTATACTTCTTAGTAAAGGCAGTGACCTAGTGACCTTGTAAAATGACAGTCATTTTATAAAATCATTCTGCAGGAGTACTTTTATTTTGAAACTTCACAAATGAGAAGTTGAATTGATAAGAAATAAAATGCAGCCTTATTCAGTTTAATACACTCAGGAGTTTTGCTGCTACAGCTTTAATTGGTCTGGTATGACCAGTAGTTTATGTAGACTAGTAGCTTATGTAGCTGAATATTTCAGTCCACTGCAGGATTATAGGACAGAGTATAGGACATAAATCCAACATGCATTAACATTCAAGGAGAGAGTAACACGGCCAACACACAAATTGACGCCTTAAAGGCACCTTCTGTATATTGTATAACATCAGGACTTTAAATTTGACTTTTACCTGTCTCTGCATTGACATCTGGTTCTCTTTCATCTGCTGTATCTTTTCTTTCATTGTCTATCCTGTACAACCAGATAAAGGTTCAATGCCAAAAAATCAAAAGCACCCAGTCTGTCTTATTATAATTATAGGCCACATCTTATCAGCAGTGCGGGTGTGCAGGATGAATTCATGTCTTTATGTTTTCACATGTTATAAAATCCTGTGTGTCTGGTGTCAATCAGGTCTGGTGTGTGGGCAGTGGCGTGGATCAGGAGAGCCAGATAAACCGAACAGTGGATGGAGCGGTTCTGTCCATCCTGCTGACGGGCCTGCTGCCTGACGTCCGCTACTCAGTTGTGGTGGCTGCTGTCACCAGCCTGGGTGTAGGCGCTCCAAGCCCGCCTGTCAGCCTGCTTCTGAGTGAGTCACTCAAACTGTTACAGCTACTACAGATAGAGAAATATGGCAAGATGCGAGTCTCAGCTGGCTCAGTTTACCCCAGGTGGAATGTGTATGTGAATGCTGACTGTGCTGTGTGAATGATTTTACAACTGAGGTGTCATCAGCACTGACGTTGTGAGCGTGAAAACATAAATTGTGTTAGTCAGGAACTGACAGTGAGGCAGAGAAGTTTGTTAAGACTCTATTTTATACAGATAGGTGAACTGGGGACTCAAACTCAGAACCCTCTTACTGAGCTAACCAGCCCCTACTGCATTTTTACAAAAAGTAATAGTTAAACATTTTGGGAAATACACTTTCTTGCTTTCTTTCTGAGAGTTAGATAAGAAGTTTGATCGTGTCTAGACAGTAAATAGCCACTAGCTACCAGCCAGTTAGCTTATCTTAGCATATAGGCTGGAAACAGGGGGAAACAGCCAGTCTAGCTCTGTCCAAAGGTAACAAAACCAGCCTACCATCACTCTAAAGCTCACTGATAGACATTTTATGTATTGTTTGTTTGTACAGAAACCGAAATGTAAGAAAGCCAAGAGAAGGTTCAGTACGACTCCCTGTAAAACCACAAATGCAGCATAGTTCAGGCAGAGCACTGAAGCTGTGCTTGTATTGGCTGATTATCTCCAGTCAGTTGCAGTATGCTTTACACTGAATTCACAGCTGTGTAGCTAATCATTCAGCTGTACATGGCAGACATTACAACCTGACACTTTCTGACTGTTTCTTTGACAGCCACGCTTGTGCCAACTCTGTTTGCTGCTGCACCTCCCTCCACAACCCCAACCTCCTCCTCGTGGTGTTTTGTGTTGTTGATTTAACTAAGATTAATGTTCATGTTTGGTGGATTAGCTCTCTCGGCAGAATCCACATCCCGGCTTGGATTCATTGAGAGCCCCCCTCAAACAGATCTAACTGTATAACCCTTTGCTATAAATTGTGACTTCCTTTATGTGAGTGTCTCTGTCTCAATGTGTCATTTTTACACTTCGGAGTCTGCCTGGATTAAATAAACAAGATATAATGTTGTAAATCAGTTCATTAATTAGTGTTAATTGGGGAGCATTACTATGAAGACCCCCTGGAAGCAAACTAATTGCACAACGTTGCCTCTGCCATTTCTTATTTGTGGCTGCGGGCATGTCAACGCTCACAAGGAAGTAGCAAACATTGTATAAATTAGCATCATGCCCTTTTCTAACAATATACGTGACACTGTGCCAAGCAGCACTTAGACAAGAGGATCCCAGAAAAGCCTTATCCTGCTCTACAAATGTGTATCTGCTTGCTAGCTTCTTTCCAGTCTGAATGCTAAGCTAAGCTATCTAGCCAGAAGCAGTAACTTCTATTGTATAGATCTGCGAGTGGTATCTAATCAAACTTTTAGCAAGAAAAAATGTTGAACTACACCTTTAAATTGCCACTAGATTAAAAGACTGTATGTTTTTCACATTAAAGATGCTGACAGCCCTCCGCTTTGTCTCCGGATCATGTGGCTGCAGTGACATGTCTGTTTTTCTCTCAGCTCTCTCACTTGACAAGACTTCAACGGCTGTGAAGAAAGGTGGTAATCTCAGCATATCAGAGCAGATCACGAGCGTCGTCCGCCAGCCGGCCTTCATCGCGGGGCTGGGCGTGGCCGCGTGGTTGGTGTTGATGGGCTTCAGTGGCTGGCTGTACTGTCGCCACCGCAGGAGGAAGCAGCTGGGACACTACACAACATCCTTCGCATACACACCAGCAGGTGAGCAGGGGAGGAAAAAGGAGCTTTTACTTGATGACAGGCACTTAGTATTCAAAGCATTAACAGGAAAGTTTTTGAATTTCTGAGGTGTGACGTCTTGTAGAGATTATCAGCAGCTCCATATCTCTGATGTCAGGTCGATTGCTCCTTGAAGATTGAACTGTAAAAAGCAGAAAAGGTTCAAATGACTTAAAATGGCTGTCAAAAACTTCCTCAGCTGTTGTAGAGCAAACCATCAGAAGTGACAAACCTCCTTGTAGATCACCGGAGATATCTCCAGCAGTGACAAATGTTATCAATTTTAGTTTGGATTTTGCAAATCAATGCCTGTGCCTTCATCACATATGATTAAAAATATATTTATTCCCACTAGGCAGATTTCATGGATGGAATAAAAAACACATGAAAACACAGTGAAGCATTTGTAAACAGTAACCGCTACATACAGTTTATTTTAGAATATGCCCTTTGGCACATGAGCACATAAACACATCAGTTGTTGTTTTGACTTTGAGAGATATTTGCTCATGTTCATAAATACTCAGTGGACAGCCTGAGGCCTTAAGAAAAACATATGCAATTAGATTTTCTCATAAATATTTCACAGTGACTACAGCTGCTATACTAATGACTAAAGACTGTATTATTTCACATTTTAGTATGGATTCTATTATGATCTTGTTGATTTAAATGGTGCAGTTCTCCAGATGCAGTGGTAGAAGCAAGAATCAGCTCCATCAATTCATCAAATGACATCTGCATGTTTATGTAGTGTGGGCACAATCTTAACAATCTTAGGACAAACGTTTGATCTTTTCTGTGGTAAAATATGATTTTTGACAAAATTATTTTTCCTCCTCCAGTTGGCTTTGCACACAGCGATGGATCTGGAATCATAAACGGGGGGTAAACTGAGGATTATTATTTTATTCAGATTATATTTGCCAAATTTTTTTTTGTAAAAATTATTGATATAACCTCACTTGTGTTTCCAGGCCTGGCTTGTTGGGATCAAATATGGGTAACTACCCCTGGCTGGCTGACTCTTGGCCAACTCCGAACCTCACCCATAACAGCAAAGACTCAGTCAACTGCTGCTCTGGCAAATTGGACTCAGACAGATATTATAACAGTAAGAGCTCCCTGACTTTGGGTGTTTGGTGAAATGGCAGATCTTTAGAATACCGACCATCGTCAGTGTAACACAATCTTTTGCTGTTCAGCAGTTGGCATCATCAACTACCCGAACCAGTCGGAGAAACACAGCACAGCGTCCAACGACAGCCCCATCTACAGCACCATCAACACGGCCGCCGAGGACGACCTGCTGGCGTACTACGACACCTACTCCAGCACGTCTTACAACCAGGGTCCGGACCCATACAGCAGCAACCCAGTGCTGTCAAACAGCAGACTTGTGGGTCTGGAGCAGGACCTGGACCAGTGGACCATCCAGTCTGGTCAGTCTGGGTCGGAATATGCCAAGCTCCAATATACCAAGAAAAGCAACGGTGAGGGGTTTCTGCCTCTATAATACAATAATTAATTTCATATAGGAGAAAAATGTGATTCACCTGATCTGATACAGTTGTGTTGTATACAGAGTGTGTAATTGCATTTCTTATATAATGGAAGTTTAACAAAGAAAATTAGGGAGCTTTAACTTTTTTGTCCAAATGTTAATTGTGTAATCTTGCATGAAGTATGAATATTGTTGCTATGGTTACCTGCAGTTTGGTATACCTTGTACAATTATTTAAAACAGTGGTGTCATTGTTGACTGAAACTATGTTTGATGCATACTGATACACAGTTTTCATTCCTGGCTGCCAAACGTTTAAATGGCCACGATGCAAATTCAAATATTGCTACTCTAAGAATAAACCAGTTAGAGCAATTCTTGCACAAGCATTGTTACATGTAGGATTGATTCTCATAAATGTATACAGTCTGCTTCCACCTACCTCTGCATTTTTGTCCGTTTCAAAACAAAATACAAATACCGTATATACAGTCTATGAGATTAAAGCAGAAGACACAGACACGCATTCACCTGTGCATTTTGATTTTTTGCATTTGGCAGAGACATCGACATAATGCAGGTGACTGAGCTGGCACACTAAAAATGATGGAAACAGATTTTTACTTACTAACAGAGATGCTGCACAACTTGCTCCTGCCTCTTCCTGTTCTTTGACTGCAGCATTAGCTTCCACTGTATAAGACTGTATAATGCCTCCCAAGACCAAAAATATCAAAGTGTCTGACAAGCTTATAATAAGATTGCTCAAATCTAAACATTTAAACAATTAGAGGCTAATGCACGAAATAAACAAAATTAGTCAAAAACTAATAATAAACCCAAATTAAAAAGGGTTTAAAAATAAATACATTAAAATTAAATAAAATTAAATAAATTTAACAAAAGACCATGATGAATAAAATCAATGAGCGAAACATTTTTAAACTTCAATACAATAATGTAAATGATTAAATGAAATGAATAATTACCATACAAACACACATACAAACCAGGATGAGAAAGTTAATTTTAAATTTGCATTTACAGATATCAAAACTTTCAGCGGCTCTCTCAAAACATAACGAAATGGCTTATTGCAGAAGTAAGACAAGTTTAAAGAAATTTAGCTTGTCTCATTTTTGGATTTTAATTATTTAATTTACCTCTTTTAAAATCCTACATATCCTACTTTTTATATTCCCTGGTGTTAGTTTTCTATCTTTTCTCAATGCTGGTTTTGTGTTATGGAGATCTACAGTACAGTACATAGTAACACAAAGGAATGGAGAATGGTTTCACTTGCAGTTACTCTACGGAACCTTGAGGCTCTCTTGAAGAGAAAAATTTCTTATTGACCGAGAAAGAAACATTGATCAGGCGGTAATGGAAGCAAGGAGGAGAAGGTTTTTAAAAGTCTATTTTAAGTTTATCATTATATTTATCATTTAAAACAGCCGGTGATTTCAAGCCCAGGGTCAGGCTGGAGACAATGAAAACACTGTGATCACACTGTGTACACTATATAACACACTGTGCTTCGTATTTATAGACAAACTGGTAAGGCAGAAGTCCACTGGTTCCTCGTCCAAGTCGACTCCTCTCACCTGGGTGGATGTTTTGTCGCTTCCCCTCCCTGCCAACAAAAACAAAGATCAGACAAAGACAGGCAAAGAAGAGGAGCAGCACAGGTGAGGCTTGTTCACTAAAATCTGAGTTCTACATCACCAACGCCTTTTCTCCTCATCCAAGACCAATTGCTTTTTGTACTGTCTAATATTAATGCAGTCAGTTTATTATTAGCGCCAAGGCCTCTGACTTCACCTACATGACAGAGAAAGTTAAGGAAGATGGATATCAAACCTGCCCTGTAACTCTGCCAAGGCTGTCAAACAAAATTTGAGTGAAGTTTGGAGTCTGGTGAGTTTTCAAATTAACAACAGTTGTGTCTGAAGGCAGTGAGTCGATTGCGCTCGGGGGTTACAGAGGGGAGCATCTCTTCTAACTAGTTCTGACAGATTAGATCATGGACATTACAGGGTGGGATCGGAGGGCTGTTCTGACTGTGCCGTGTCTTTTGTAATGACATTAGCCACCATCTGACAGTCTGGATTAGTACTTTTCCATTTTCAGTGACACGTCCGTCATTAAATTAGCCCCGACAGCACTGAAGTGACAATAGAGAGTACAGAGGTGGTTCTTGTCCTCAGAAACTCTGTATGGTTCCTTTTATAATAGCTCATTTTTGAAGAATTCTCTCTCTACTTATTTATGTATTTTTTTTATTCCATGTTAGGTATATCTCTATGGATGGCGGTGTTGATTCACATTTCCACCACTTTGCTCCAGAGTGAACTATAAATATCATATTGACAACCATGAAATTTAGTTCAGACATTGATGTTCCCCAGAGGATGAATCCTACCAACTTTTGTGGTCTCTTGATTTGTTCACTTCCCCCTCAGACCAATTTGTAATCACTCTGGTGAACCCTTAAGTCTTCATCTAGCACCACCATCAGGTCAAAATGTACACTTTGGATTGTGATGAAATGCCTGCAAAACAATTGGTGATTAGCAAATGTTAGCATGCTAACACACTAAACTAAGATGGTGGACATGGATATAACAACATTACATCTACTAAACATTAGCTTGTTATCATTGTCATTGTCATGCTCATGCTGCATTTAGCTCAAAGCACAGCTGTGGTGAACAACACCCTCACAGAGCTGCTAGCATGGCTGTAGACTTAGTCCTGGTCTTGAAGGTTTCAGCTTGAATTATATCTTGTGTAGTAGCTTAAACTGAGTTGTGGTATTGCAGATGTTTCTAGACTATAACTAGGTTTCACATTTCCCTCAGAGACACACACTCATGCTGCTGTTACTCATTGCCCGTCCTTTAGCTCTGAGGAGGAGGAAGATGATGATTGGTGTCCTCCGCTGCCGGCCAGAACCTACCTGATGGAGACCTCCAGGGAGGAACTCTCCAGCCTGCCCCCCAAACCAGATGACATGCCATACGCAGCAACATTGATGGCCTCCCCCCAGCGAGACACGCACAAGGCCATCGACAGTCAGCGGCTACAGCACTTGGACCTCTTGGCCCGTCACCACTCGGGCTCCCAGGTCTCCCAGTCCAACCCAGATCTGTTTACCAATGCCAAGGCCCGGGACGCCAGCGAGATGTACCACACCAACCAATGGGCGGACGATTTCAAGGGGGAAAGCCTCGGCAAAGGTCAGTTTGAATTCAGTGTGTTGCCTTGCATCTTTCTGTGAGAAGGCAGCGCACAACCACACAATGTCATGTATAATTTAGTTTATGATGTTACCTAACAGAGAGTATTTGTACACGAAAAATCATGTCGCATTTATTCAAAGTGCAGCTCAGTGTTCCTTAGTTTCCTCTAAGTGTCCCGAGGATGACATCAGTGTGCTTTCTTGTCAGGACAATCTCCTGCTCCAGCTGCCGAGCCGAGCCCTGCAGCCCAGGCACACAGATCCAGGAGTAAGAAGAAAACGCCCAAGGAAGGACAACTCAAGCGAGAGCTACACAACCAAGCAGGTATGACACAATGTTTGTAACAAATCTAACTTCGTTTTTAAGGTGAATTTTTTTTTCATAAGACTCAGGCAGTTTTGTGTGATAGTCTGCCGCTGTGACTGAAATATCTCAACAACTAGCCGTTTCCCCCGTTTCCAGTGTTTATGCTAAGCTAAGCTAACCACCTGCTGGCTGTAGCTTTATATTTAATGTGCTGGCTTCAGAGTGATACCAATCTTCTCATCTGTGTCGCGGCAAGAAAGCGAATTAAACGTATTCTCCAGACTCTCAAACTATTCTTTTAAAAGCGGTGTTTCTCTCTCTCTGTGTGTGGTTTATTTATCATCACTGATCAATCATATGTAGAACTTCCCCCTCCACCAGCCCCTCCCGCTACAGACGACTCCCTGCAGCTCTTGGCGGATGTTCTGAGCCGCAGCCAAACAGACGGTGAAAGAAAAGAGGGCAGCGACTCGCCCACTCTACAGAAGAGGGGAGAACATTTCTCACCACAAAGAAGAGGATCTACAAAGTGGTTATCGCAAGGTAAGTACGACATGTGATTACTAAACTCCATAGCATCGTTCAGTGTCTGTCAACAGACAACAGATAACAGATAATCTGTGAAAAAAGAACAACGTCTCTCCCAACAACACATGCCATCTTGCCTCGGCAGCTTGAACTGAAATAGATGTGTATTATTATTACTGTGATGATTCATGTAAATCCCTTTGAGCTTAGAAAGAACCAACTGCCACCAGTGTATGAACATGTATTATCTCATAGTAGTGGTTCTGCTTTTAGTAGCAGGGGGTCTATTTTCAGTCTGCTCCATCACTTAGGGTTTAACCTATATAAATACAGCTGTAACTTGGGAGTGATTTGTTTGTCATTTGCAGATGAGAATGTAATCCTATATGGACAGTCCAGCTTCCTACCCAAGGTCCAGATGTCAGGCTACGGGTCCCTGGGAGGAGGAGTCTTTCCGCGACCCTCCACAGCTGGCCGCAGGAGAGATGAGGTACGTCTCGACATACAGTGGGGAGCATACACTGCCGAACAAACGCTGTGCCTGCACAGTGCGGGTCACAGACAGTTCAACAGCAAACTGAGGGCAGTTTGAGCTGGTTGTCAACTTCCTCGAGACAGTGAATGGCAGAAGTTTCCCCAGGCTTTTGGACAAGGGCCAAAAAATCAGTTATCTAACGTCGTGACTCAAAAAAACCACAAGTTTCCAACTGTCTCCAAAGTTGAATCTCCTGAAACAAAATAGGGACTTGCAAAAGTATCTGGGGTGCTGTTCAAAACTCTCTCCGAGTTTTCTTCTGTATTAATGTATAAGGTTGGTGTGTTTTTTTTTTTAAAGCATGTATTCTTTAATATATTGAGATGAAATGAATCATTAAATAAATACTCAAAGCTTGAATGATGTTAAACTGTCTAAGGTTTGCTCAGTGACAGAAGGAGGAAACTATAATGAGCTTGATTTCAAGGAGGCTAGAGACATAACACTTTCACAGCTAAGAAAAAAAAGATGAGAATGTCAGTAGAAACTTTGCAAACCAGCTATGCAACATTCATATGTTCAGAATCACTTTGAATGTTAATTTTAAAATGATGGCTCAGCCCCTCTTTTTGAGATATTTGTCACATTACCTGGGATATTTTTGGGGAGAAAAAACAACTGACATTGTGTGCAGGGAACAATAATTTAATTTTGAAATCAGTGTTTTTACATTTACAAAATAGATTTATAATCTTGGCTACACAGGAAAGCAGGATTACTGCTCTGCTGCATTAGAGCCTGACCTATATTTTGGCACTGCTAATATTATCAAACAGTTTTCACTCCTCTCCAGTGCATATCAGTTTTACTGTACATGTCAGCTCATAAGTCACGGGAAATTGCAGGGCGTTGAGTTAGTCAAGTTTCCATCCAAATTTAGCTCAAAATTTTAACTGATTTTCCAGAAAATCGTTGAAGGAAATTGCAAGTTAATGTGTGTTTCCTATCACCACTGTCATGTGGATATTAGGAGTTGGTCCAGCAAGATAAAAAGCTGGTAGTGCTAATTCTCCAGTCAGAAGAAGACACAAGAAGACCTAAGTCAAAGAGCACCGGACACATGGAAAACATGATGTTGGAAATACGACATTTATGTTTGTTTAATGTATCAATTTGAGGAAGGAGGAATAGTCTGAGTTAACAATGGGAAGAGCCCAGGCTGCTGAACAGCAAGATATCCAACTTTAAGAATTAACATGAGGAGAACGATGGGTGTGAACTGATACCATACCTGGTGGCATGCAAGCCGAAGGGCAGTCTTCATATATGTCCGTTATCTTGTGTGACCATGTATCGGTAACCTGCAAGACTCACATGTCTGTAAACATCCCTGAGTGTTAAGATCATACACATGTACACCCTGTAAATCTAAATCTAAATAAATAAATTATGAAATGGGCAACAGCAGGGTGTCAAACAAGGTACATAATACAGAGCATTTTGGGTTTGAATTCAGTGTCTCAGTTCAGTTTGCTGTATTATATTGCATTTTACAGTAAATCTATGACTCAAACTGTCTTCATGTTTTGCTGTATTTCACAAGTTGCTAGCTTTATAAGCTGACTAGTGTATCAATTGATAGAAAAGTGTTGTAGAGATTCTGAAGATCAACTGAGGAACTATCTGCAACATAAACTCCATGTTTCTGTTTCTGTAGCTAACCTGTGTTTAAATGCCACAGTCATTTGCACCTGTCCCATTACTCTCTGTGCTGTGTGTTTTCTCTCCAGAACCTCATGTAGACAGAAGCTGATCTCCCTTCTCCACTTTGATTTCCCGTCTCTGCAAACCATCAATCTGTTGCCATGGTATCTTATGAGAAACTGAAGACAAAAGGGAAAGAAAGCGTCAAGGCTTGCCATCTGCCTTTTCACAGACTATTTCTATTCTTTTTTTAAATTTATTTGAATGATTTAATCTTCCCTTCACCCCTTCCTCTGTGTACATATAGACATATTTGCAGTTTTTTAAAAGATGTGATCAGATATATTACTAAATATGGATCTGGGGGGAAAAAATATTTTCAGGACAATGGGAGGTAAACGTAACTATGACATCAGTGTACAGCAGATTATTGAATGTATCTTCTGTTTACTCCTGACCATGAAACCACGACGGTGTGCGTGTTTGATGACAGATTGGAAAAGATACGAGGCGGAAAATTTGTTAATAACCCATCTTGTTGGTGTGGGTGTGTGTGAGCGTGTGTGTGTCAGTGCATGTGTGTAGTGTTTGTGTGTGTTTCTGTTTTTAATTGTCATCTCAGTGTGACTGTGTACTGTGGTATCCCTGTAGGTCACCAGTGTGTTGTCAAGCTTTTTAAACTGACCAATAAAACATTTATTACAAAAATGTCTTCTGTCCAGGTGTTAATCACAGTGAATGAGCTAAAGCATGTCGGTCAGTACGATATGTATATGTATGTAATATGTGAAAAATTCACGGTTGGATAACCATGAAATTAGTACATACATTCCAGTCTTAATCAAAACTAACTGTAATAATCTCCTGAATTTTATCTACTGCATCACCGAGTGGTTTATGACCAGAGCCCAGGAAGGTTCATTGAAGAAAAAAATAATAATAATTTGAGCATATGATTCAATATTTCATGCTCTCAAATTAATATTTTGAGTTTAGATTTACTATCGTATTATATATATTGCTCCTTCTTTTGTCGAAGGGCAGCAAATGCCTTTAGTCACATAATACACAATAATACACATAATTCATAAATAGCACATTCAGTCAAAAGTTAGAGGAAGACATTTATGAAATGCTCCAGAACCCTGAGGCTGAGCTGTTACAGACTAGATGACAACTGCAGTATTACCAAATAGTGATGGGAATTATGGTCCTTTGAAGGGAGCTGGATCATATGGCTCAGGTCCTTTCCCCGTTTGACTGACTCGAGTGGCTGATGGAGTTACACCATTGGTCAAAGAGTTTTGGCGCAAAGAGTGCAACTCATTCCAAATTTATCACGTGCAAATTTAGCCCTGCAGAGCATCCAAATGATGCTGCCTTTTCAAGTTTAGTTCAATTTTCTGTCCAAAGAAGTCACCCTCCTTTGAATGGCTGGCTCTCACTGTTCATGTAAAGGGGAGTGGATGTAGGCCAAACAGTGAAATTTGTGCACAGTGGTAAAATAAAACAGCTCCCAAGTACGGCTCTGTCTCCTACGTTTGTACCAAAGAGCCATGGAAAAGAATCAGATTGTTCACAAATGTAACATCACTATTACCAAGATTTACAATGATTCAGTTACACGTAAGGGCTCTCACAGGATGACATGACATGTTTTACAACCAAAATCTGAAGTATATCCACATTATCAGTGGAGTGTGTGAAGAGTACATTCGTGGTGAGATTGAAACTGATAAATTATGCTAAATCAAATTTTTCTCAAGGTCACCTCAAACCTAATCAGCCTCAGCTGTACTTTGTATTTGGTGCTAATTAGCAACACCTGCTAATGTTGCATTGTTAGCATTGTCAGTATGAGCATTTTGGTGCGCTAATGTTAGCATTTAACACAAAGCATGACTATGCCTCAGTACCTGCTGCTATCATGGCTCTTGGTATTGTTAGCATGTAAAATAGAAAAAAATATTTTTAGAATGATGAGTCATTTGCCTTGACTTATACCTTAAAGATAACTTTATGACTGTATTTGTGATAAAAACAAAATGAACAACAGCTAACTGTCTTCTCTCTGATATGACAGTAGATGTACATGTGTTGAATAATGCCATTCTACGACAGGTGTATGAGGAGAAGACAGAGAGTAAGAGGAAAAAAGAAAACAGAGGAGTGAGCTCATATTTTTCCATCAAAGCCAAACATCCCTGAGGTCTCAATGACCTCAGAGTTTGTTATCTCATGTTCCCACTAAAATGACTTCTCTGATACAAGATACTGAGCATGATTTGATGTCTTCTTCAGATTGCAGTATTGTGAGGAGGTATGTTTGTGAGTGTGGCATAATGAGAGGCGGTAACCTTCATCTCACAGTACGACTCCTGAAACATGACAACTGCAGGATTTGAAAGGCTTTCTTCATGTCTGCACCTTCATCTGCCTTATGCGCCTCTTGTGCGCAGCTCTTATTAGTTGAAGTGCTCGAGTATTTTGGCAGGAAAGAAGTCGGATGGCGTGGAAAGCGAGTTGGACTTCACTGCCTTTGGCAAATACCCACTGGGTCCCACCAGGCTAGGAGGATAATGGTAATCCGATGCAATTTAGAAGGTTTCTACAATTTTATGCTTTTAGGCCTGTAGCGTGGATTAGGGTCTCTGTGGTTTACACCACTCCCCCCTCACACACACACACACACACACACACACACACAGACCACACAGACGGCTCAGCTCAGCTGGTCACAGTCTGTTACTGAGGCCACTTCACAGGTGTCCACAAATGTACTCCACTGGATCAACAGGCTTTTTTTTTTCCATTTTACCTTATACTGTGCAGTCTGCATGTTAACTGTCATATTACTTCAAAAGATTCACCTCAGACATGTTTTTAAGACATGTAAACATCTGCCTTGAATAATAATGTGTGTCTATTGTAGTTTTTGAGTTTGCTTTCCATCGCAAAAAAAAAAAAGAATAAATTTAAAAAAATCATTATCAGTATGCAAACTACGTCTCATTTCATAAGTTTAACTGCTAGACACAAGATGTCTCCTACTTCACTGTAAAGTCCATTCTCAGTGTATGAGCTCCAGAGATTACAAGTTTTCCACATCAAACTGCAACTTGCACAATAGACCGCAATTGGCTAGTTGTGGAGTCAAAAAATAATTTTGTCCTCACGCACAATGAATTCCGAATTAAGGTGAGCACAGAGCAACAAACCATTCAGCAAATGAATATGAAAACAACCTCTTAAAGTGGGCTCAAAATCTGCATATGATGAACAAATTATCCATAATTTAGAAAGACAAAATTATGGATAATGCTTTATTAACACGTCGGTGAATTCCAATTTAATTTCAAATAATCTCCTAAGAAGTTTCCTGGAAGGAACCACATAATTTGGTACTAATTACAGGTAAAATAGAGAGAGATCAGTTGGTACACTTCCAGTACAACCTTGAGGCTTTTACTCAGAGAATAGCAGGGGAGCTACACATGCAGAATGTGAAATATGTCTCCAAATAAACATCCATTTCAAGTTTCCAATAATAAATGAATGAGTAAAGTAACTAGGATTTAAATGGAGCAATTACTACCCTGGAAATTCATCTGGAAGTCAATAATAAAGTCAATGTAACTAAAATGACAGTGTCAGAACTTTGTCTCTGTTCTCCCTGCAGTTAGGAACAAATTGCATAGCTCTTTCTTATTAGGAAATAAGTGACCTATTAAAAAAAGCATTACCAAACCAACATTTAACTAACATAACCAATAAGAACCAGTTACAACATGTCTCCCACCAACAAGAATCAGCTCTAAGACTTCACTGTGTGCTGTGATTGAGTTCATCAAAACTAGTGGGAAAATGAGCCAAGAGGTCAAAATAGAAAGGTAGAACTAGTCAGTAAAAGACTGAAACGTCCACTTCTGCCACGACACAAACCTGTCCAATACCAAAACAAAACCTAAACATTGACAGTTAACCAAGATGTTGTATCCCTACTGAGTCTACAGGTGTTCATCAGTACCTGACGGTGTGTGTGAAATCAGTAAACTCATCAAGTACATGTACAAAATGAATAAGGAATGGAGGGAAAACTATTTGTAAATCCCTATTAATAAAAAAGTGCTTTACATAAGACATAAAAAGCCATACAGGATATAGAGGAAACACATGGTGATATAAAAGATACATAGGATTAAAAGACAGAGAGAGGAAGAGAAAATTAAGTTAAACTTGTATAAATCAGAATAAACAAGAAAATGAATAAGTAGTCAAAAATGTAATTTAATACAATGCAGCGGCAAATAAAAATTGTTTTAAGCCTCAATACTGCATTATTCATCAGTAAAGGAAGACTAAAAAAGGGAAAACATTATTTGGGGTGAGATATAACCTATTCATATCAGGTAAATGCAATCTTTCCTGCAAGACTAAATAAAAGGCACCACCTAGTGGTCATGACAAGCAGGATGACTGTGACTGTGACGCCCAGTGACACACAGTGGGAAATTAAATGTAAATTAGCAGGAGATCCACAGATATTTATAATAAAAACGGACAGAGAGGTTTAGGCTGTGTCAGGGTTCACATTAAAACCACCATCAGGAGCATGAAAAGATGTCAGGAAACAACAGATGATTTATGACAAGGGCATCAGCTAATTGGTCAGTTGCATCAATTAGGCTGACGATGTCACAGGCCTGACAAGTTTGTATGATAAGCCTGTTTCCGGCAGACATTTTGACCTGTCGTAGCAGGAAAAACACAGGTGTTACTAATAATGATTCTCTGCTCTGTTCATATCTCCCAGTGAACCAGTGGTAAACAAATCCAGCCCTCCAACCAAAATATTTGGCCTCTGAGGAAAACTGCTTCCACTTTTATAGCTCTAACAGTTAGTTTTTATCCTCTAGATAACAACATAAACAATGACCTTATTAGGAAGCTGTAAATGAAGAGGCAACTGTTTATTGTGTGTGGATTTCCAACCACACACATATGTTCACACATTAGTCATTCTTTCGCACCTCTGGGTACAATTCCAAAACTGTTTTGAAAATACTTTTTATTCTTAATTGAACTGAAATAAACAAACAAATAAGACCTATAGGCTTGTGTTTCCACTGCATCTGTAAACTCTGCCATCCAGTGAATCCATGCTGGAAAAAACACTGGTCGCACGGCTACATCTAATTACTGCAATTAGCCATGACGGTATGCCTTGTCTGGACCCTGAACCTGAGGCAGCTACATGGACTTTTGTGAAATTAAACCTGTGCTGTTCCAACTGTGACACGTCAAAATGTCCTGTTAAAAAGGGTTACTGAACATCAACAAATATCAGTGAGAAGTGATCTCAACAAGGAGACCAAAGTGACAGTAATTAGCACATAGAAATATAAAAATAAATATCTGAACACTCATCTAAAAGGTTCAGAGGAACTGAAATTCTAATTGTAATGTTTTAGCAGACAGTACATACGCATACATATATATTAACCCACTTCTGTTTAGCTAAATGTTTAGAATTTTGTTTGTATCAGTACTGTCCTGTAACTTGTTTCACTGAGAACTGGGCTTAAATTCCTTCATGTGTGTGTCAAAATATGTGGCCAATAAAGTTGACTCTGATTGACACAACTGAGTAATCAGCAGACACACCTGGCTTTTATGAGCTGATGATGGTTTCCAGTCTTTTTTTGGAGAAACTCTTAATTATGAATCAGGTCTAATGTATCGATAGCTGTGAACATGTCCTTAATTCAAAACTCTTCTATTTTTTCCTCCCCGATTCTTTTAAGAGCAAACACCTCTTTGTATACAGTGAGCGAATTAAATACTAATTTCTGGCCCTCTTTCAGCTCCCACTCTCTCTACAAGACGCCACAACAAAGATAAATCACTTTTTATCGCAGCTTCCTCAGCCAAACTGTACAAACCCACAACTCTATTTGCCACCCACCTGCCAGCTCATCACACTGTGCTCCGCCAAGTTTTAACCGTATGTATCGTGTCCTGTGAATTTGCGCTGTTGGCTGTGTTTGAGTTCAAAATTACGCGTTTTATTCTATAAACGTCTGAGCAGTTATTAAATGAATTCCTCTGGCTGTGGCAATTAAATGATGGGGACTTGAAAATATGAGAGTAGACGTAAAATTGATGGATGAACCCACAATTTGTCTTTCCACAGTTATTATGAGGGATGGAAAGACATTAAAAGCACATTGTAGGGGGTGCAGATTCTTCTTCATTTATAACATGCCTGGAAAAAAAAGAAATGTTTGATTTATTTTATGTAGATGACCACATTGCATAACTTGAATTACAGATATGTATACACAAGCTGGCGCATAGATTTGTATTTAAAGGCAGAAATGAGCTGATATTTACTGAAAATAATGTTGCTTTACCAGAGGGATTTAACCAAAACACATCAACTGAAACATAACCCAAAATGACAGTTACTACATTTTTACTATTTAAAAATAATCTGTTAAATGGTTTTTCTACAATACTATGGCTGAGCCTATTTCAGGCTTCGAGTTTACTGTGTGTGGTTCTGCAGCATTGTGAATTAAAAGCCCTGTGTCATCAGTATTACTGAGATGTGCGCAGCGCTTTAACAGTTTTGTATTTTCAGCAGATTCCCTAAAACACAAAACTCATCCTCTGTGATTGGTCGTGGCTCAGCATGCCCCATTGTTCCATCGGCCCGTTTGTTCGCTTGGTTTCCTATGCACAAACAAAACTTCCTGCACCCAGGCAATATTGGGCTCCTCTGTGCTTTGGCAACCCGAAATATTGGAATCTCTGACTTTTTCTGAAGGGAATAAAAGATAAAGGTATGTAATCAATACAAAGACATCATGTGTGAAGTGCCATATGCACACCTGTGCGATATTCTGTATTTTACAACGGTAAAAAGCGATTATTTTCTGCATTTGGTGGTTAACCACTTGAACATGGATTTTAGCTTAAAACAGCTTTAAAATAAGAGTGGAAAACCCCACTTTTTATAAAATATTCAAACAAGATACCATGTTTTCACATCACCGAATCTAGCTGTAGAAAATATTCCATCTTGCACATTGCTTTAGTCTTTCTGATTAAGCGTCCCATGTGTGATACCTTTAGAAACACTGTGATCTTGATAGAATTTAACATTAATATGTGTGGGTTTGAAAAATGTTCATCAGCACAAAAAGATTTTTAAGATGGACCCACCTCTCAGTGTGGTAGTGATAAAGGTTGATGACTTGCTAATGACTGAAGTTTCTATAGTTAGATCTGTCCTGCTCCAACATAACATTTGTAGCATCCTGCTGAATTTATTTGGATATTGTTTTATTCATATCTAGTGCTGTGCTCTGAAACAGGAAGTACCCACTATAATTGGCACAGCAGGGGCCAGATGTGATGAGGGGCCCTGACCTGCACTGTTTTCTTTCTTTCTCTCCGTGTGTCAGTCAGTGTTTTTCTTCAGGATGTACAGCTTCATGGGAGGTGGCTTGTTCTGTGCCGGAGTTGGGAACATACTCCTCATTGTCTCCACGGCAACTGACTACTGGATGCAGTACCGTCACTCCAGCAATTATATGCACCAGGGCCTGTGGCGGTACTGTGTGCCCGGGAAATGCATGACACACACAGACAGTATTGGTAAGACTCCTCTGCGTCTTCCACCCACTGCATGTGTACGGGCAGGCAGATCCTCATTTATATTTATTAATTCACTGACAATCGGTCTGTGACCTCAGCACTAACCCTGGTCAGCACTGAGGTTACTTCCCTTTGGGAATTTTTTTTTTTTTTTTTTTGGGAGGGGGATGTTTCGAGTGCAGATTCAAGTGCAAATAAGTTGGAAATTTATGTTACTGTCATGTAAATGTTACCAACAAAGCTTTCAAAAACGTCAGATATTTCTCTCGCTGCATTAAAGTAAGTGATTTTTCAATAGAAATTGATATCCCTGCTTCATTCATACATGTTAGGCACTACAAGTTTCATTTTCAGTACTCTACCCTTTGTTAGATGCACCAAGGGGGTACTGAGCCATTTTTAAAACATTAGATGGCAAGCTAGAGCTGTCTCCTAGACGAAGAAAAGCGTCAATACCTATGAAAACATAACACAAGTTGGGTGTATGAAATAGGTAAAAAAAAACAACAACAACAACAAACATTCAGTATTCTTCATTTAGTACTGGACCTACTTCTACGTCTGGTCTCTCAGGTCTCAGACTTTCCTTGTCTCCTCTCACCCACAGCGTATTGGGATGCTACTCGGGCCTTCATGATTCTTTCCCTGCTGGCCTGTTTTATTGGCATTGTGATAGGCGTCATGGCCTTCATCCACTACTCCTCCTTTGATGGGTTTGACAAGACATTTGCAGCTGGCATCCTCTTCTTCATCTCCTGTAAGCTCCTCACCTAATAACCACACGCAAGCCCGTAGTAAAGATGTTCTTTACTACGTTTGTCTTTTTTTTGTAGGCTTCTTTGTGTTGCTGGCCATGGCTGTCTACACGGGGGTGACGGTGAACTACTATGGCAAACGCTATGGCAGCTGGCGATTCTCCTGGTCCTATATAATGGGCTGGGTGGCAGTGGTGCTCACATTCTTCTCAGGTATGCATCTTGCCACAGGTGGAAATCACCTTTTTCCTCATCGTTATGCTCATATTTTGTTGTTCACGCTACAGTTCATATTTCTTTTTCTTAATAATCTTATCACTTTCCTCTAGGTATCTTCTACATGTGTGCCTATCGGATGCACGAATGCCCAAGAAACTCTAACTCACGCTGACCTGCCAAAGACTTCATCACAAACACATGCACACACACTCCAGCACTGGTCCATAATATACAGCCAAGAGGAACCAATATCCCAATGAATTTTCTTAGCACTTCCTGTAAACTATATAGTGACAATGAAGCAAAATAAATAAGAAAAATTATTTGTTTATTGTCTTCTTTGTCTCGCTGCATTAATAACATTTGTAGAGGTGCACAACACTCTGTGGTACCAGTATTGGTCCTCATGTGGTGCACACATAACGTGATCATTGAATTTCATGCTCTGCTACCAACAACAGCATCAATGTCCAGTTTAAACTCTAAGTGAGCCTGAAGTCACCATCAGACAGTCCACTTGATGAAATACTTATCATCTGCTTCTTTCACTAGAAAAAACAAGGTATGTGCTCAGGGAGTAGTGTAACACATGTTACAGACAAGAGTGTGAGTTTGGTTTCAGAAGCTGAGGACATGATGAAGTGGACAACAATTATTAAATGAAATGCATTTAAAGCTCTGTATTGCAACCTTATTAAAATCATTTTAGTCCCATTTACAGCTACCTAATACTGTATTTTCTGACACAATGTTGTATTTGCATTTTTACTACAAAGACACAATACTAATTGTACATGAAAATATGGACTAAATTATTTTTTAACCCAAAAAGCAGTTTGCAGCACCTTCAATCAACTCTGAGTAGCATCTGCAGGTATTCATTTCAGGCCACACAGCCCCTACTATACCACTTACTTCACCACTTACTCTAGCTTGTTTGCTTATACCCTTGATCAAATGGTAATAACTGAAGGAGGCTCAGATAAGTGTATTAACCCAGATCTTCTCTCAACTCTCTTGTTCTCTCAACACCTAAAATCAACAGCAGAATAAGATGGCATGGTAGCTGCTGAAAGGAAAAGAAAAGTTAAGTATAAATTGCAAAACATTTTTATTTAGTGTCATATTTCAAAGTAAATATCAACCATTGTGACCTCATTATCAGCTTATGAAGAAAAAAAACATGCTGCAGTATTGCAAACATAAATTGGGTTAACTAAATGTAACACGGATGCTTGGAGAAGCCGCCATCCAAAAAAGCCACAGTGAAAGTGCTGCCCTAAGCCTGGAGTATGAGAATTTAGATCATTCCAATATTATGAACATGTTCACCCTTCACACTAACCTCAAAAGAGGAAAGACAACAAACTCATGCAAGTCTGGTCAACCTCTAGTTTAGTCCACCTCCTCGATGGTGGGGCCTGAGGATGCTCCTCCTCCAGGAGCACTGCCAGATCCGGGGAAACCACCTGGCATCCCTCCTGGCATTCCACCCGGCATCCCCCCTGCACCCTGGTACAGCTTGGTCATGATGGGGTTACACACCTTCTCCAGCTCCTTCTGCTGGTGCTCAAATTCATCTTTCTCTGCAGACTTGAGAAAAGAGAGAAAGGGGGTGTGGGTGTGGTGGGGAATTTCAGTATCAATCTGATGCCAGTCTGACAATCATTTTAACACTTAAGCTTGCAACCACCAAACTGGACTATCCCTCTGACTCATACCTGGTTTCTGTCGAGCCAGTTGATGACCTCGTTACACTTGTCCAGAATCTTCTGTTTGTCCTCGTCGCTGATCTTGTCCTTCAGCTTCTCGTCCTCCACTGTGGACTTCATGTTGAAGGCGTAAGACTCCAGACCGTTCTTGGCAGCCACCTTCTCTCTCTGCACATCATCCTCAGCTTTGTACTTCTCTGCTTCCTGGACCATACGCTCAATATCCTCCTTGCTCAGGCGACCTGAGCAGCAGCGGCAGCAAAGAATCATTTTATTTTCACATGAACACAAGGCTGAATACTGTACATCTGATTTCACATTCAAGATACGGTGATTATGTTATATCTTACCTTTGTCGTTTGTGATCGTGATCTTGTTCTCCTTTCCAGTGCTCTTGTCAACTGCAGACACGTTCATGATGCCGTTGGCGTCTATATCAAAGGTCACTTCAATCTGAGGAACCCCTCTGGGAGCGGGGGGGATTCCAATCAGCTCAAATTTCCCCAGGAGGTTGTTGTCCTTGGTCATGGCCCTTTCACCCTCAAACACCTGTGGATATGTCAGGTCAACCCATCAATGAAGATTTCTTTGAAATATAAGGCCTTTTCTACACTAATTGACTCTATTTTTTTAAGCTATACACAGACAAAAAAATGAAGGTGGTCATACTTGAATGAGCACGCCAGGCTGGTTGTCTGAATAGGTGGTAAAAGTCTGGGTCTGCTTCGTGGGGATGGTGGTGTTCCGCTTGATGAGAACAGTCATGACTCCTCCAGCAGTCTCAATGCCCAGAGACAAGGGGGTCACATCGAGCAGCAGCAGGTCCTGCACATTCTCAGATTTGTCGCCTGACAGGATGGCTGCCTGCACAGCTGCACAACAAATGGGTGGATTTGAGGTTTAAATGTGTGGCTTTTTATCAGCATGAGTTAGTTACTGATATATATTCATGGCCAAACAGGAACCATACCTGCACCATAGGCCACTGCTTCATCAGGGTTAATGCTCTTATTGAGGTCCTTCCCATTGAAAAAGTCCTGCAGAAGCTTCTGGATCTTGGGAATGCGAGTGGAGCCTCCCACCAAGACAATGTCATGGATTTGAGCCTTGTCCATCTTGGCGTCACGGAGAGCCTTTTCCACAGGCTCCAGGGTTCCTCGGAACAGGTCTGCATTCAGCTCCTCAAACCGGGCCCTGGTGATGGAGGTGTAGAAATCGATGCCCTCGTACAGAGAATCGATTTCGATGCTGGCCTGGGTGCTGGACGACAGGGTGCGCTTGGCCCTCTCGCAAGCCGTGCGCAGACGGCGCACTGCCCTCTTGTTGTCGCTGATGTCTTTCTTGTACTTGCGCTTGAACTCGGAGATGAAGTGGTTGACCATGCGGTTATCAAAGTCTTCTCCGCCCAAGTGCGTGTCGCCTGCTGTGGACTTCACCTCAAAGATGCCATCTTCGATGGTCAAGATGGAGACGTCAAATGTGCCACCGCCCAGGTCAAAGATCAGGACGTTTCTTTCAGATCCAACCTAGAATTTGAAATACTTTAACTGTAATCTGCTTGACAAGAGTTTTGGATACATCAACTTTTCAAACCTCATATTAAAAGCATATTAAAAGGAGTCCAAAAGCACAGATAAAACTGTCAAACAAACAAAACATTTTTATAGTTTATTAGAGAGAACATAACATGCAACTCTCCACAAAAAACACTTCCAAAAATACTTCAAATTACATACTGTATCAAGCTGTAGCCTAAGAATAATTGTACCTTTTTGTCCAGGCCATAAGCAATAGCAGCAGCAGTCGGCTCATTGATGATACGCAGAACATTAAGCCCAGAAATGGTCCCTGCGTCTTTGGTGGCCTGGCGCTGAGAGTCATTGAAGTAGGCAGGTACAGTCACCACAGCATTTGTTATGGTCTGCAAAAAGGGAATAATTGCACATAACAACATTTAATGGAACTTTAATAACATTTTGAACAATACACATTTTCATCATATTAAGTCAAATTAGAGCTGACAGATCTCTAGTCTATTAAAGCACAAATGGAGAAGTACCCTGTCAACAACTTGCAGCCACAATATTGGGAGTGAAGTTAACTGTTAAAATGTGTGTTGCTCAAGCAGACCTCCATTTCTAAATTCAAAAAATAAAAGATTGTATAAAGGTATTTTAAAAAAACTAAAACACCTTGCCAAGGTACGCCTCTGCAATCTCCTTCATTTTAAGCAGCACCATGGAGGAGATCTCTTCTGGGTAGAAGGTCTTGGTCTCACCCTTGTACTCCACTTTTACTTTGGGGCGTGAAGCATCATTAATGACTGTAAAGGGCCAGTGTTTCATGTCAGACTGGACAACGGCATCATCAAACCGACGTCCGATAAGACGCTTTGCATCTGAACAAAAAAGAAAATGCAATTAATAAGCAGAAACATCTAATCATATTTGATTTGTCTAGAGAAAGAAAATCTTACCAAATACTGTGTTGTTAGGGTTCAGTGCCACCTGGTTCTTGGCTGCATCCCCAATCAGCCTCTCAGTGTCAGTGAAAGCTACATAACTGGGTGTGGTCCTGTTTCCCTGGTCGTTGGCAATGATTTCCACTTTGCCGTGCTGAAACACTCCTACGCAGGAGTAGGTAGTACCCAGGTCAATGCCGACTGCTGGTCCCTTAGACATGGCTCCTGAGAATATGAAAGTAGTTAGCTGTTAATCACACACTGGCACTGACCTGAAAGTCTGGGTATATGACACATGAGTAACTTAAGCTCTCTCTGACCACTGTGGGTGGCTACCATGATGCACATTTGTAGCGTGGGGTAATGAGGCTATTATCAGATTCTGAGCTGCTCAAACAGAAGTGGGAACAAACTGTCTCAGTGAAGTGAAGGTCCACGGCACCTGTTTTCAAGCCTTTCCACTTTTGACAGCTTGGCAACGGCTGCCTTTATTATGGCAACAACAGAGAACAGGGAGGCAAGGACCTTTTCTAGGAGGCAGGTTTACTGTAGCCTGATAACCATCTGATAAGTTGATCAGACCATTGATTCATTGTCTAAGTCATTTTCATGAAAGAAAAATGGCCAAACTTTGTCTGATTTTCAACTTCTACGCTGTATGTATTTCTTTGTCTTGTGTAAACTTAAGGTTTCAGACAAAACAAGCAACTATTTTATTAAATTATACTTATATAAAATACCAATCAGAGGTAGAACTAGACCTGCTTTTACTAGTTGTTTGCCAAATTTGCTGAGTAAAATCTGATAAATTAGCTGATGGTTTCTTCCTAGTGTGACTCAGCAACAAAGTTACCAAGATGACTCAGTAAGCAGTAATTTCTTGGAACAGTGTTTATGGTTGCTACAGTAGCAGATGTTCAATAAACTGTAACGTTAGCCTAATGTTAAGCCACATGGGAGGTTTATTACATCTGATCTAGGAAATGCTTTTCATTCTGGTGGTGGGGTTTCCTGGGAGGGCACATGACAGTGGTAAAAAAAAAATTGATTCAGGGAGCAAAATGCAAATCGGACATGATGCAATTGGTTGTAATCAATCAGTTTATAAGATTGGAAATGGAATGAAATGAATCAGCAACTACTTTCATAATAGTTCAACTGTTTCATTTTAACTATGAGGAAATGCCTCTGAAATGTAGTGGAGTAAAAGTATAACATAGCATAACACAGAAATACTCAGGAACTAGCACCTAATAATGAACTAACTACAGTATCATTTGCAGTAAGTGCTGGTATTTTTAATTTGCACAACAAACACTAATAAGAGGTACTGGTTAATTGTTGTTAATACAAAACTGTAGTTTCCACATTTTTGTTAACGTTTTTATAAATTATAAAAGTAATTTGGCTTTGAGGGCAGGGGAGTGTATCCAAGCTTCAGCTGTCAACAGCAGTTCCACTACAGGAGGGCGTGTCACCGCTGATTTCAGGAGGTTAGGAACTTTCTGGACCATTCCTTTCACTTCCTTGTAACTTGCACTCAATTTTTCAAGACGCCATTTAACCTCCTCTGCAGATGTGCATCACTTTATACGGCATTTTGGCAACTGTGCAGACCAACCTCAAGTGCAAACCGCAGTCTGACTTGGCAGATAGGAGCCAGCGTGTTAAATTTGTCATTTCATACCTGTTGTTAGGCATGTTATCTATTTAACTTTCACGTTAAATAAATGTCAGATAGGTTGACACGCACGATAACGTGACAGTAAGTTAGTTTACAGCGTCAGTTAATAAAAGAAGTTGGTTTAAGTTACAAGTTACAGCCGTGTTTGAATAACAGCTAACAGATTAACCGACAGCAAAAATAAGCGTCAGCTAGCTAAAGTTTAAATAATATAAACATAGCGGCCGTTAACAGTCATGACGTAGTGGGATGGTTAACGTTAATTAACGTCAATTAGTAACAGTTTATGTAACGTTCATGTGGTTGTTCACATCCGTGCAGTAAAAGTTACAATGCATCCATCACCTCGCTATACTCACCTTCGTCAAATTCACAATTTGTCGTTTAAGCGGCTCAAGTTACAGTGGCTGTAACTAATACTGCAGACTGGCTTCTCCCGGAGCGACTCTGCCTCCCTCTCTTTCTCTGTCTCTCTCGGGTGTGACGGGTCCCTGATCCCCGCTGTCAGACGGTGTGTGGGAGCGGCCGCGCCTCCTCTACAACATTCCCACTCAGAACTCTCTAGAACACAGGAGGAGCGAGGCCGGCCAATCCTCTCCCATCACTCTCTCAGTGGTCCAATAAAAAAATGTTTCTGCAGATTTCCAAAGCAGTTGCTACCAGGAATATGCACAGACGGGATTATGAGAAAATGGTCTCCTGTGCACATGTAAACCCCGCCTCCCTCCACATAGGAACCCTAGGCTGAAACTTTGTCTCTTCTTCATGATTATTTTTCATCTTGTTGAGGTCGTTTTGAGCCTCTCTATGCTGATTGTTTTTCTCTTTGTGGACCTGTTGTCTCTCTTTTGCATCACTTTGTATTAATTTTTGTCTCCGTGATAGTTTTGAGTGTCACTGTCACACTTAGGTTCATTTTTCATCTCTCTGTAGTTCTTTTATGTCTTTTAATGGCCATTTAGCAACTTTTGATTGTTTTGACTGTTTTTGGTATTTTTGCATCATAGTTTGGTTGTTTTGTGTCTCTGCCATTTTGTGTCTTTTGACTGAGCTCCATATAAAGAATCAGTCAGTTCATGCAGAGGTTCTGGCCCAGGGGGTCTCCTGATCTCTCGGGTCCCTGGGCCTGTGCCTGGTAGGCTCAAGAGGTCAGGGGCCCGTTTGGTAACTCATCCATGGTAATATGGGATATGTTCAATTAAAGTGTGGCTTCTAGCAATGACTTGCAGACACTGGATAATTACAAAAAATGTCACATTCTTAGTCTTGCTTTTCAGAGACCAGCTAGTAGCAGAGAGATCTAAGGCTTTTTCCAGTGGTTCCTGAAACACTCCCAAAATCCCATTGCTGGAATAATCTGTGGGGCCCAGGGCAAAAATGAGTTGTTGGGTGCCAATGATCCTCATTTCCTGTGGCTTTCTGTTAATGTGTAATATTGTCATATTGTTGAGTCCTACATTACACCCAGATTTGCTGTGTGGTACTTAGATTAAAAACGTTAATTTGGGAATATGCCACATACTGTAAGAGCACAAAACTCCACTAGATTTATCTGACATCTACAGCTACTTCACAGGTCAAGATTTTACATATAAAACATATAATGAGTTTATAGTGAATATGATTATTGTTATTATCTTATAGTCCCCAACAGTATGTAAAGTAGTTAAAATTAGCTTCAACCAGCTACAAGATTAAAATGCTGCTTACATCAATTATATAAACCTATAACCCATGAAACACTCAAGATTTTGAATGCATGACTTGTAATGGAGTGGCCTATATTTTACATTGTGGCACAGTTAATTTTACTTGAGTAAAAGGGTATCCAAGAAGGGTTGAATTGAGGGCACCTGGATTTGGTTTGAATAAAGAATCAGAAGCTTTCTTCTGCCACAGAAAAAGGAGAATTCAAGGGTTGTATAACTGTTTGCAGTCAGCAAAAGCAAAAGCTTTTGACTCACTGGCTATAAGTGCCAGTGAGTCATTTTAGAAGTACCAAGGACACTGATACGTAGGTTAATACCTCTAAAATACACAGTCTGTCAAGAAACACCAAATAATAATGTGGGAATAGATACTGAGGTCAGGGTGTATTTCTAAAAAAAAAAAAACAAGTGGGTCACAGATTGTCATGTTTTATAACAAATACTGGGATTGGTTTACCATTTGCAGTACAGTTCATACAAGAGTTGTGTCCTGACGCGACCTTTAAAAAAAAAAAGAGGGATCCTCCTAAGCTACTGTCACAACATGTTATGATACAGCTCAGGTGTTACATGTGTTCGAGAGTGTGATTCAGCCTACCGCATGGTCTAATTACAGTCAATAGGCGTTGAAAAGAAATCTATTGTAAGGTTAAACTGAACAATTCAATTCTCTCTGGTTAATTTGACCCTGCAAAGGAACAACAGACAAAAAAAAGGAAGGAAATGAGAGATCAGATAAGAGAAGTTTAGATAGAAGTATTATACAATGAAAACATGTAAAATGTATATACATGTGAATATAAAACAGAATAGAAGTAAAAGCATAGAAAACACTAATCTAACACTTTACAAAACAAATTGTCCTATGACACTTATTTTTACATATTGTGGGTTTAAAATGTTAATTTTGCAGTTTCTGAGCTCACAGTGGTCAGTTAAGTCAAGTGTAAATGATGAAATACATTTTGTAAAGTGACAGGGCCACACATCTTAATTTATGATGGCACCAGGCCTACCAGCTGTACTTGATTGTCAACTTTTGAATTCTTGGGACGTTACACATCTGCACAGGGTAAGGCTGAAATCAAATGCAGACAACTCCATTTTGTTTACTTACAGTGGTGATAAAAACGTCTGATTGAAAACAACAGTTTATCACCATGACCTTGTAATTTAAGGTGTTAATGAATGATACTTTTCACTGTAGCGTTCCTTAGAGTCCCTTTATTGGATGCACCATTGAACAGCCCTATAGAAACAAAACACTTGTTTTGTCCCCTGAAACTTATATGACCATCATTCTTGTTTTCAATGTAAACATCCATACATACCTTTATTCACACACACAGTGTATGAAGTCACATTCACATGAGGTTGTACACAGTTGTCTGGCATTGTTGCAGACAAGGGAGAGAGATGCACATTGATGAAGTGCAGCTCAGTCATGTGGCAAATGGAGGACACCACTCTATACTGGAAATAAACAGAACAATATGGGAGTTTAACAACAATAGAGGGACATCACAATCAATGACTTTGTCATACTTTTGTCATAATGGAAAAAAGGAAAGCATTGCTTCAAAAGTGTCAGTTAACAACCATTGCAGCATTTTGTGGATTTACAAATGTATACAACAAAGTATTTACAACTTCAAGCCCAATCCAAGCCTAAGCCTGGAAGCCTGGAAGTTGATTCTTGGCCTTTTGGAACTGTATATATATGACCAAAATAAGAAAGTGAACCTTGAGTTTAGAATTTCCATTGAGCCATATTTGTTCCTAAGGTCAAGAATGAACCTCCAAACACAAAACAATCTAAAACAAGTGGATATGTGACTATTTGTTTTTCATGTGTTAACTCCTGAGCCAGCTCCATTCACTAAATGAAGACCATAATATGAGGATGAAAACTTAAAAAGCTTGTAAGTAGACTCTGAGCTGAGATCATTTTAGTTACAAATGCAAAGTTTACCATGTTTTTACATCCAAGCTCAACCTCAAGACATTAAATCCATGTCTACACGTTTGGGTTTGGGTTTCCAAGTTGTGGAAAATCCTCTAGCACAACACTTTGCTTCAGTGGACTGTTTGACTACTCATCATCTGGAAAAAGATTGCAGGACATCTGGACCAAAATTTATTTATAATTTATTTATATCTTATTAGATTTATAGCTGCAGACTAATGATGATTTTATCAACTTATACATAGAGTTTCACTAGCTATTGATATGAGTGTAAAAGTAGTTTAAAAAAAATAGTACAAATTTGGGAGATCTATATAGTAAATACTAAAATACATACTAGAGGATTTTCCCAAAAAATTGTATTTGATCTATAAAGCATTAGTAAATATTTTAATCATTAATAAATCCATTATATTTGGGATTGTTACCAATATCAATAATAATGTATCAAAGCTTTTAAAAATAGGATAATATATCACCTGATATTCATTTTTCAACAAAAAGTCAAGTCATATAAACAAGCATTATTGATTTTAAAAAATTCTCATGTGAGTAGTTTGATATCATTATTGTAAATACACTCAGCAGCTGATTAGATTAGCTTAAACACAAAGACCGCAAACGAGGGAACAGCTAGCCTGGCTCTGTCCAACAGTTTGCAATCACTAATTAAAGTTTGGTTATTAAATTTGTTTTACAAAAAGTACATTTGGTTATCACAGAATTATAACCCAGACATGAACAAGACATTTTACATTTGAAATACAAAGTTGTTAGTCCTGATGGTGACACCGTTTCCGAGTGACCTAAATATACCTTTGACATTTCTGCTCTACAATTTCCTACCACTTATTGACCGACATATGTATACACGCTGATACTGATATATCTGTGATAAGCCAGGCCCTAGAATCTATGCGTCACAGCAAAGCTCACAATGCATGCTCCTGGTTTACTTGGCAACGCTTTCTTTCCCAAGGTAACACAGTTTCTCCAATACAGTGTCATCCTACCTTTGGTCCACGAAAATATTGTCATACATGTCGGCCTATTTTGTTAACCGAAAAGATGATCAGGTACAAACTGAGGTTCAGTTCACTTTCAAACTCCATCTCTTCTCTGCCAAAATCAAAGTCAGCAATTTTCACGTTCAAGCTGAGCCATCGGGATCTGGATTCTTCAAAGAGCACATTTAAAAGGCTTGTAGCCAACACTAACTTTATCTTGTCTGTTTCAATACAGAACATTTGTGTTTTTGATCTTGGGACCTGACCTATATGTGCCACAGGACAGTACCGGGTTAGTATCAGTGTTTCCCCAGGGTGACCACATTGACTGCGTGTGGATCCAAGCCCCTCAGTAGCACTGATGGCATTGCTTGCAGACAAATGGCTATTTAGACAACAAAGGGGAGATTAAAACTGGCATTTGACATCTGATACGTCTAAAGTAATCCAACAGGCACTGTTTTCAGGCTGTACCCTCACAGTGTATTGTGGTGGCACTCTTTAGGGACCTAAGTTACTCAGAAGTCCCTTTCGTGTCATGATGCTTCACAAAAGACTCTGGATATCTCTCAGATAGGTGTGTCTTTTACTTGCAGACTGTACAAAATGGCTCTGAAATTTTCTATTTACAGTTTACAGCCTGAGGTCATAACAAAAACTGATCCATTACAAAACTCTGAGGGACAATGGTGAGTCTTTTATTGCATCTAAAGATCTCAAAAGAGACAACTTGTGATCAGATCACTGATCCTGTTCTTTCAAAGGCATATGAAAAATTGTTACTTGAAACATTGTTTGTATGCATACATTACAGTTTCCTATGCAACGCTCTCTTTACCCATACCCAGGACAGAAACCAAGTGTTTTTCCACTGCGTAACATCATTCTCAGCCATTAAGTTTTATCATCATATAAAGTTACATCAGTTGTGAGATGATTGCTAATGCATTACTGCATTAGTTTAAAGTTGACTGATGTAAATATAGCATCAAGAGGAGACAAAGTCAGAATCAGTCTGATGCTCCGCTGGTAAAACATCCCTATTCCGATAGCTTACGCATGATGTAAGCACATTATTGATTACACAATTTTGGCTTTGAAATTTGAGACACAAAGTAATGGCAACCCAAAAGGTGAGACAGCATTTTTGAATAATATGCTGCAGCTACCACCTCCTGTAGTGCAGTTTTCCATATGACCTTCTAGAGAGCTAGAACAATCTAAAAAACCAAAAACAACCTCTCAGCTTAAATCAATAGCATCACATTAATAATACAACTAAACTGCAGACATATAACATCACAATTATTTATTTCAAACCAACAAATAAAACCCAAAACAGGCTGGATGTTAACAAGTATCACTGGAACTACTGAGACTTAATTACTTGATTGGAAATATAATTTTCGACATTTAAATCCAGAAAGTGTGGTTAATTATTACAGATTGTTCGATTGAACTCATTTAATGGATCAATCAAACAGCAATATAAAGTAAAATGACTGCATGCTGATTAAGAAATCCTCAACTATTAGTGAAAAGTAAATACTTTTAAGCCAGGACTCTAATTTTGTGGTACTTGTACTTTACTTGAGTATTTCCATTTCATGCTACTTTACATGTATACTCCAGGGAAATATTGTACTTTGTACTTGACTGTATTTATTTGACAACTGTGGTTACTTTCCAGATTAAGATTTTACCTAAAATATATATGATGAACATTTAAATTGCCCGATCAGATGTCTATGAGAGTGATTTCCCCTCTAAACATCCCACATGGTTACACTGAAATAACTATTCTTGGCAAATGTGTGATTTATCATGTGACCCTTTACAAGTGTATTGGGAAACACCAAACTTAAATGCCAAACAGTATATACGGTAGTTTAAACTAGCCCCACCTCAAACAGCCACAACAGTAAAATCCTCCTTACGCACTGATGCACCAGTATTGACAATGTGATAATGTTTCTTTTACTTTTGATACTTTAAATACATTTAGCTGGTAACAATTCTGTAGTTTTTTGTAGTAAGACAAATTCCAATTTGCATTGCAAATACATTTCTTCATGTAAAATACATTTACATCAATGTAAGATGAGCTGGAGCCATTTCACATCCTGAGGTTTATTTGACATCAGTTGTTATTAAAATTCAAAATGTGCGTAAAATATGGTGATGTTAAAGCCCAGCTATTGTTACACCATTGTTTGAGACATTCCCTCACACGCCCCTTGGGGGAGCAGACAGTATAAATGGAGAGATCTGGGAGCCAATAGCAAGACACAAAATGAAGACTTACAGGTGAGTCCCTAGAATAACTTTATCAACTCTTTTCCCCAGTAGATTAATACTTTTAGTTATGTTTATCTATAATATATTGTATGGAAAATAGTTTTATTTTGATAAATTCAAATTGGTAAAATGATTTTTGATTTTTCTTAATATATCAACAGTAGAAAAATACACTGTTTACAAAATTGTCTCTGGATTCATTTGATCTTTAAATTAAACTTAACATAGGAGATATAATTTAAGGGTCTATAGCTGATTGATAATGCCAGTTTATGTCTAACTTTGCTCACAAGCAAAACTCAGTGTCCTATGTAAAACTGTGCAGCTGAATTAAAGGATATCTCTTTTTTTTGCCATCAAGGAACTTTTTTCCCTAGTAAATAACTATGCATGAATCCTGACGCTGCCCAGGTTGAAGAATGTTCTTTGTTTTTCTTTCAAGTGACTTTTTGCTTTAAGTTGCATAATGGGGTTCAACTAATTCTATTACCTTTGTGAGCTTTTCCTTCATGTACACAAGGGTACATAAAAAAATCTGGCCATTTTTCAGATGTTTTTCTTTCAAAGCACTTTCCCTGAATGCACTGGCTGCCATTGTTGTGCTGTTTTCTCACAGGTCCACACTCAGAACAATGAGGCTGGTCATCCTTGTGTGCCAGCTTGGCCTAATTCTGAGGGTTGAGGCTCAGATACCGGAAGCTTGCATTCTTAGTGAAACAAACAGGCCTCCAGGTTGGTGAGGTTTTCTTTGATATGTTCTTTATTTATTGTTATTTTCACACTTCCATTGCACTTTGATTTATTCTCTCCCTTTCTATTTCTCCTAGAAAACTCAGATATAACTGTGATTTGCGGCACTGAGCATATGGACCTGAGCATCTACATTTGTCCAGTGTACCAGGCTCTTTACAATGAGTCTCTGATGGTCCTCAATAATCAGTTCAACAGCCCTGAGTGTTTTGGGACTGCTGACTGGAACGCTGACCCGCCAGTCTTAAAATTCAAAATCCCCATAAATGAAAGTGCCATCTCAGCCTGCAGCAATAACTTTAAGGTATTCTTCACAAGAGCTCTACCTCTTATTTTCAAAGTGTACATCAACTGACAAACCCTATCTCCCAGAAATTACATTCATATACAACTAAAGTTTTCTCTTAACATAATGAGGAAACAAATAACATTGTCATTCAGTGTAATTGAGAAGTTTAGTTATGCAATTTCTGGGAGACAGAGTTGAATTGAAAAAAAAATTTTCCCCTCAGATTTCCTGGATGATTTCATAAGAATATTAGATTAGTACAGAATCTGAAGTACCATGTTGTAAAAGTCTGTTTTTTGATATTAACACCAAGGATATGATCTTGAATTCCTGCATCCAAAAAAAAAAAAAGAAAAGAAAATTTACTGTTTTCACTAAAATATATGTTTATTCTACAATAGATAATCAGTGAGGTTGGGAGTGGAGATTTTTCCGACTTCTCAAACATCCAGTTCGTCAACATTTCTGGCACCATTACCTCTGTGGACCCCGCTGCGGGCATGATCACCTATCGCCCACAGATCCTGTACAAGTTCTCCTGTCGTTATCCAATGCAGTATCTTCTGAACAATACTGAACTGGGCGTGTGAGTATGAGACATGACAACTAAAAAAAAAACATGCTTGTGAAATAAACAAGAATGAACTACATTTTGACTCATCCAAGTTTCTAATGCATAATATGTTTCAATCGATACAGTTCAGGTGTGAATCTTGCCATACGAGACAACAATGGTAGCTTCATCAGCACTTTGAGTATGCAGCTCTACCAAGTAAGACCTGCTCTAGTTTTTGGCGAAGGACATAGAGGGTATTTTTAAACATTTTATAACTTGATTTTACTCTTGCTTTTCTGTGAAACAGGATGCCCAGTATCAAGACATGCTAAATATCCCACAAACAGGACTCAACCTGAAGACCAAGATTTATGTTGCAGTTAAAGCCAGCAATCTAACAGACAGGTATTTAGGTTTTGCCATCTTACAGTAAACTACCAGTTATATTAAAAACACTTAAAATCCACCTTTCTGTCCTCAAAGGTTCAACGTGCTTCTGGACAGATGTTATGCAACAACAAGTCCATATCCCTTCCTGAACACTTATTATGATCTTTTTGTGGGGTGAGTCTCATGTATTTAACCTCAGCATATAATACCTTCACCTTACTCTGACACTCAACTCCAAAATGAAACTTTGTATTCCCCCATGTCCCATAACACCACCCATCTTTTTTTCAACCCTAGGTGTACACGTGACGCACAAACTAAGGTGGAGCTCAATGGGGCGGCTCAGAATGCGCACTTCTCCTTTGAGGCTTTCAGATTTGTGGAGCACAAAAATCTGACAGTTTCCACTTTCTACCTGCACTGCGTCACTAGACTCTGTGAGGTGTCGACGTGTAGCACATTAATGCCTGTAAGTAAACTTGTTTTTGATAAATTCACCACAGTATCTTTAAGAATTCTACCATAACTTTTAAGGCATTGGAAATCAGTGCATCACGTAGGTATTTGTAAATCATACTGAGTTTTGTTTTGTGTTTATTTATTTTCAACAGAACTGTGGTTCTTCGAGTAGGAGAAAGAGAGAGACCCAGAATGTGTCCGCCAATACTACAGTCACCTCTCCCGCCATATTTGTGAGCAAACAGACCAACGGTGTGTAAACTTACATATAGCCCCTTTAAAAACACATAAAACATAAAACTAACCAGGGACATGATGACAATCTATATTTACTTGTATGATCAGTTTAAACAATCCTGTCAATTACTGACCATAGTTTTGGTTCAATTTTTCAGGAGAACCTCAAACCTACATGGCCTCTCATGGTAAGAATCTGCATTATATGCAGCATGTGTCAGTCACTGTATACAGGTGTCTATCTGTCTGAAAACACTGCACTGGTATGGGTAAACTTGTCTTTGATGGCCTACTTTGTTGGTTATTTATTTGGTAGTAAGTAACATTAATCACTGTACTCATGAAATATATTATTGTCTAAAAACTTAATGCTTTTCTTCCTCCCTGCTCCTGCAGGTGTGGCATCTGAGAGTAACTACAGCAGCCCCGTGGTGGCAGTAATCATCTGTATTGTCGTCCTAGCTATTCTTCTTGTTGCCATGGCCATCTACTTTGCATTGTACATCAGGCGGAGAAAACCAATCATCCAGTAATTAACATCCACTGACTGAAAGTGGAGACCCTACACTTATCTCCCATACTGCCAGTATAATGCTTCACCATATGCAAGTAAATCAATCAATGAGAAACAATAGTCAGAACATCATACTGTTTGCACTATGTAGCTTTTCCATTTCACATAAATAGCATCATAACACGGTGGTCAGCAGTTATCTAAGCATGCAACTTTATAATCATTATCAATCACATAGTTAATTATTGTGGAGATGAGGGCACAGATCTGTATAATAATTGTGTATTATAATTAAATGTTAGTTTTAATCATGTTGTCAGAGTCATATTGTATTAAATGAATGGTGGCACCTTTTCTAAAGAGTTAGAAATGGTATATTTTTGCAGTGTTTTCAATGAGAATGATGAAGAAAGTACTCATGCTTTATTCTGAATCATTAAACTCTTTGTCTCATATGGCTGAACAGAGGTCAAGTGGGATACTTACTGTTGATTATACAGATCTATTGCTGTATTCCCCTGTGGGTTTTGATGAATTACTTTCAATTACATTGAAATATATTATTAATATCAATGACTAATAATCTTAATATACTGCACTGTATGGACAAAGATGTGCAAAGATATGTTTTGGCAATTTGATTAATCATTTTTTTGATAATATCAATCACTGAAGCACAAAAGAAAATAGAACTGGTAAAGGCTCTAAGATGGCTGCTAATTTTTTATCCACTCTTAATACCCTGTCTAATAGAGAAGCTGTGTGTCAAGAACTAGTTTTAAGACCTTCAACATTTCACGTAATGTCAGCTGGAATTGGCTCCAGCCCCCTGCGAAAACTTTTAGGATAAGCGGTACAGATAGTGGATGGATGGAATATTTCTTTTTCATCTAAACCCACCAGAGCTGATTATTGGCCAGTTGGGGGCAGCAGAATCAAGTTGTGAATGCAACAGTGATATATCATCACTTTTTAAGTTGATATGACTTTGCTCATCCATCAGTTACAGAGCAACATTATCATTACTGTGTTTGCATCCACCTGATGATTCTAAAACCCAATATTCATGCTCTTTTAGATTTGTTTTGGTCTCTACCAACTCCTGAAGGAAATATCTCACTCTTAAGCAGCTAAACGCTCCACTATGTTCACCAGCGAGTCTCGAAGTGTGCCTGTCTGCTGTTTGGTGCTGAGTAGGTAGCGTACAGTGGGTTTTTTTAGCTGCCTGCTCTGTCTGAAAAAAGACAGTCTGAGAGTGGTAAACATGAACTAAAACAGTAAAGTTGCTGCCAAACAATAAGGTGAAACCCACTACAAAGTAAAGCCAAGGGGAGCTGGGTGATAATTCTCACATTGTCATTTGATATATTGTTAAAAAGCAATTATAGCACCTTCAAATAAACTTCAAAAAACTTTTTATCTGCAGGTAGTGCTAAATAAAAAGTCACAATCTCTCAATACATCATCTTGGAACCAAGAGTTTCTCTTGTTTTCCACAAAACCATAATGTAGATGCTGAGATAGTTCACCGTATGATTGAAAAGATGAGAAGTCAGATGATAAACCAAAGTCCCTTAAAAGTCACCTTGAATATTGGTACCATATTCAAGGTAACACATTTCTCAAAACTATTGGAAAACCATCTAATAGTTTTGAGAAATCTGATCCAAAAACCAAAAATGTCAACCTGCTGATGAAACTAGAGGAAAAATCAGGGAATCACCGGCTTGATCTCCAGAGGAGACAAAACTTAATGGCAATTTGTGCAGTAGCCTTAGGGACTGCAGTGTTGATCGGTTGGCCCACTCCAAGTGACTGAAATGTCTCAACAACTTTTGGATGGATTGGGGATTTAGTGTTTCCCAGATGATGGTGGCATAGAGATTTTTTTTCTTTTCTTTAGTGGCACTAAGTTCACATTTGTGGTTGTGGGTGGAATACCCAACATCATGGTTTGTCATGAACTTTGGTACAGTTAGTGTGAGTTAGTTGTTAAGACACAGACTGCCTCATCCCCGTTTCCTGTGACTGGGGAACGTAACTGCATCTGTCTCCATGCACTCATGAGGACCTTTGGTAATCATTCATTCATTTAGCACTGTCATTAGATCAACAGTTTAATGGTTTATGGCCAAACAGGTGCAAATCTAATGGCATTCCCATCACCTGTACATTTAAGAAATGTCATTGTGATAACATTGTAAACTAACATGGTAACCATGGCATTATTCCTGCTAAACATCAACATGTTGGGATGGTGGCATTAGCATTCAGTTTAAAGCACCATTGTGCCTGAGGCATATTCACATTGTTGCAGAAAAACAGCTTTTGTGAGCATGTCTCTTGTATGTTGTGTGCTGGGCATGCTCTGCATGGATGTCCCTGGTGCACCGAGAAGAGCAGGTGTTCCCCCGCAAGCTCAAATTTGAATTGAATCATGTTAGTTTCTGACTCTAGAGAACTGTAGAATAACAATTTGACTTCATATCAAGACCAGTCAAAAATATAATCACTTTTGGCAAAATATCAGTATGCAGATGCAGCTATCAGGTTTGTTACAAAGTTTGAGTCTTTGAGTACTGATCTGCTGTGGAACTTCAGCATTGTAGCTAAGGCGGCGCCATTTAGCAGCTCAGCACTGGGAGTTCTGGTGTGGTAAATACTGCACAGACCTACATGCGGCTCAAGACACCTTTTTTCCCCCAACATACAGTGAATATACCTTTAGTCTTGTTTGTTTATGATTATAAGGATAATAAAAACAGTGACATGTTCCCTAATACACTATAATGTCTTAACTCCTACAGTCCTTATAATATATCCCATCCACCATGTCACACCTGTGCTCCTCCGAACGAAAAACTGCCGCACACATCAAGTTCACATTACATCTCTGTTGTCTGCCAAGCTTTCTTGTCCTTTTTATTATTTGGTGGGCCTTTATAAAAGGATCTGATTGGGAAACAGATAGCCAGACACAAAATGAAGACTTACAGGTGAGTGCCCTGAATAGCTTAACCATCTTAGTAAAAATGACAATAATAATTTACCTGGATGAAAATAGTTTAATTCTGTATTGCAACAGCATTTTTTTACTCTTTGGGGGACAATGTAACCTTTAGCTAGCATTTTAAAAAATGTATCTATCTAATAAATTATGCATTTAATGTCACTCTGTTTTGCTTCATATGCAACGTCAGGGATATGTGAAGAAAAATGTATAGTGTAGCTCAGTTTGCCATTAATTATCTCCTGAAGGATTTTGAGAGTCAACTGAATAGTAGTTTAATGTAAAGGTATACTTTTTGAAAATGAAAGGGAGTTATGATCATTTATACATATTTTTTTCTATGAGAACACAGTCACAAGTAACTCTGCTGTAGCTATTACTTTTGCAGGCTTTATCCTTGTGCAGGTTAATCTGTGGCGAGTGTTGACAAATTAAAAATAAATTTCAGTATTTCTTGAAAGAAGACAGTGAATGCACTGGCAGCCATTGTTGTGCTGTTTTCTCACAGGTCCACACTCAGAACAATGAGGCTGGTCATCCTTGTGTGCCAGCTTGGCCTAATTCTGAGGGTTGAGGCTCAGATACCGGAAGCTTGCATTCTTAGTGAAACAAACAGGCCTCCAGGTTGGTGAGGTTTTCTTTGATATGTTCTTTATTTATTGTTATTTTCACACTTCCATTGCACTTTGATTTATTCTCTCCCTTTCTATTTCTCCTAGAAAACTCAGATATAACTGTGATTTGCGGCACTGAGCATATGGACCTGAGCATCTACATTTGTCCAGTGTACCAGGCTCTTTACAATGAGTCTCTGATGGTCCTCAATAATCAGTTCAACAGCCCTGAGTGTTTTGGGACTGCTGACTGGAACGCTGACCCGCCAGTCTTAAAATTCAAAATCCCCATAAATGAAAGTGCCATCTCAGCCTGCAGCAATAACTTTAAGGTATTCTTCACAAGAGCTCTACCTCTTATTTTCAAAGTGTACATTAATTGGAACTCTTTTTTCCTCAGATTTTCCTGTCATCTCATGCTATGACAGTTAAGAAGATTTTCAAGTACATAAGAACATAAGATTAGTACAGAATCTGTAGTGCCATGTGGTAAAATTCTATTTTTGGAAGCAAGAAAAAAAGAAAAGAAAACTGATCACCTATCGCCCACAGATCCTGTACAAGTTCTCCTGTCGTTATCCAATGCAGTATCTTCTGAACAATACTGAACTGGGCGTGTGAGTATGAGACATGACAACTAAAAAAAAACATGCTTGTGAAATAAACAAGAATGAACCACATTTTGACTCATCCAAGTTTCTAATGCATAATATGTTTCAATCGATACAGTTCAGGTGTGAATCTTGCCATACAAGACAACAATGGCTTCATCGGCACTCTGAGTATGCAGCTCTACCAAGTAAGACCTGTTCTACTTCTTAGCATATGGTAAAGAACAGAAAACCAGGATTTATGTTGCAGTCAAAGCCAGCAATCTAACAGACAGGTATTAAATGGGATAGTTTGAAAATTTGGTAAAAATGCTTATTCACCTTACTGCCAAGAGAGATCTGAGATCCCTCTCAGATGTGTTCATGCTAAATATGAAGTTAAAGCCAGCAGTCTCTTAACTAGCTTAGCATAAATACTGTAAACAAAGGGAAACAGCTAGCCTATTGGTTTCAAGTGGAAAAAATATATATAAAAAACATTTTAAAGAACCAGTCAACCCCTCCAATACCAAAATAATGCAAATCCAACAAGCAACTCCAGGTAAAATCACAAATTGTCATTGCCTTGTGTTAAACAGGATACAGTTGTCTGCAAAACATATTTTGTTAATTTGGGAAAAGAAGTAAACAGTAAAAAAGTTAAACAGTAATTGTAGCATCTGCAAACATTTTGTGCATCCTACTAAGTCAGTATTTAGTGACCCCACTTTGCCAGATGTTAGTCATGGGGGTGGAAATGTTCTCCTTCAGGGTTGTGTCGCAGTCACTGGCACAGGAAACACTGCATGGAGAGAAGAAAATATCAACAAATTCTAGATTCAAATTTCCTGTGTGAGTGTATCTATGTTTCCACGGTCCTAAGTTCCTGATGGACTATGGTGTTCAGTTTTCTCTTAACACACATTCCCATTTTCCACCTCCATTGTCTTGGAAGGTTCAACATGATGCTGGACAGATGCTACACAAGAGCAAATTCACTTCCCTATCTCGGCACCTATTATGATCTTTTTGTGGGGTGAGTCTCATGTATTTAACCACAGTATACAATATCTTCACCTTACTCTGACACTCAACTCCAAAATAATGCTTTGTATTCCCCCACGTGCAGTAACACTAGCCATCTTTTTTTCACCCAAGGTGTACACGTGACGCACAAACTAAGGTGGAGCTCAATGGGGCGGCTCAGAATGCGCACTTCTCCTTTGAGGCTTTCAGATTTGTGGAGCATAAAAATCTGACAGTTTCCACTTTCTACCTGCACTGCGTCACTAGACTCTGTGAGGTGTCGACGTGTAGCACATTAATGCTTGTGAGTCACTCTACACTCTCTTAAAAAACGTGTGCTCTTTACTCTTTGTCTCAGTTTTGTGGATGTTTCATTTATTGACCTTGGAGCTGGTTTTCCAAAACACTTTTTAGCATGTGATGTAATTTCATGTTTTTGATATCACATATGGAATATTAAGCAATAACTCTGATTGGCAAATCATAACAGTATCACAGCCAAAAGAATAAAGTATCCTCTGTGTGTATAAACAGACAATACAGTCTTCATTTAAATTTTAAAAAATGTGATTGATTGATTACAAAGATACCTCAGGTAAGTAATACTGAGCTGTCTTGTCTTGTTTGTGTGTGTGTGTGCGTGTGTGTTTGGAACAGGACTGTGGATCTGTCCTGAACCCACGGAAATGAAATACCCCATATACATCAGACAGTGCAACCGTCACCTCGCTTGCCATCGTCGTGTACAGTTCAAGAGCTTCAGGACCGGACGACACAGATATTATCATTCCATCCTATGAGATGGGAAAAACACACAGTGAGTAACAATAATACAAATATAAAGGAAACAAAAGTGGAAAACAAACATCATTACCTTAAAATGTTTACATTTTAGTCTACATTTACCAGTGGTGGGCCATGCATTTCACACATAGGCCTTCACTGGAGTCCTACTTGAATTAACCCACCTCTCAATACTGTCATTATGATGTCTGGGCTATAGAAACCATCAACAATATACAGAAATGCAGTATAACAGAACTTTGCATAGACAGGCATGTCATGTAGCCAGAATAAATGTCATTACTGAAGTATTGCTATAAACCCAATAAACACAATTCAATAGGCCTTCAAACACTGCAGCCACAACTGAGTCACACACGTCATATCCAACGGAAGCATCGATATTAACTAAAAAAAATGCTTTGCTGAATATTTGTAGACAAATAAAAAATCTGCCTCTGTTGAGTGGACATTCTCAGCCCTAACACAAATTAAGACTTATGCGAGAAATACGACTGGGCAGACTCGACTTTCAGCATTAGCCTCCTCAGCGATAGAAAAGGACTTGTTGGAACTGTGACACACAGATAACCTCTACAACAGAGCCACTGAACTCTTCCTCGTCGTCCAGCCATTGTGGGTTGAAAATACAGCTATTAAATCTATACTAATGTGTTTTAGCTTGCGCTGGTCGCCTCACCAACACAAAATCTGATTGGTTAAAGGATCCACGAGGCAACAGTTCCATTGCCTTTCATTTTAAATTACTGGGGCCTGCACTGTTGATTCTGAAGGCCTCAGTGCAGATTTCCTTTAACTTGGCAACACAGGGCTGAAATCTGATTGGATAAAAGCTCTAACATAAATAGACTGTACTGGAAGCAGCATAACCAAGAGGAAATGAGATGAGATAAAGAGAACAGACTATTGGAAACAATTTTATACATACAGTATTAATGGGAAAAAACATACATAAGAATATAATTTAGTGATTGTGACGGCCGACCACTGACATTTACATATACTGTATGTTCATATACAGTTTCTTTTTTGATGAATTAACCATATTTAAAGAGAACCAAATATAAACTTAAAATTAGCTGGTTTTGCCATAATCAGCATTACTTCTGCAAATCTCTCTTACTGATGCTCTGAAGTTTGTCAATTGTAAAAAACAAAAAACAGAATAATGTCAATTCTAACATAGTTTTTTTGCTCTAATTTTACAGATGATTCTCAAACATATACAATTTATGATGGTAAGAATCTGCACTGAAAATGATGTGAGCTGGTCTTTGTGTATTTTTATGACTGGGGTAGGACAATAGGTACAAAGAGCAGTGCAAAACAACTGGCTAATATAGAATAGTGCATCCCAAACACCTCAGCCTCTCTACTTATGGAACAGTTGTTACCACTGCCAGTGACTAAATGTATCAGTTACAGATGGCAAGTCTTTGTATCTCAACAGCAGACTGAAAGAAAATATAAATCTGGGAGGTGAAAATTGAGCAGAAATTTGAACAGTCCCTGATTAACAACTTTTAAACACAACAATGTTTACTCATAGATATATTTAATATTGAGCTTGACCTCATTCTTGAATTTAAATTTTCAATTTACCCAATAATTGTTAAGATATTTCAGTCTGGACCAAAGCAGACTGACATTGCTGTCTGTAAAGCTTCGCTGGGCTAGCATGGCTAAAAACAGAATCATGTTCTGTCAGTACTGATCATAGTTCTGGTTCAATTTTCACCTCCATAAGTTCTTGATGGACAGAATCTGCACTGAATGTGATGTGTCTTGTCTCTGTGTATGTGAGTACCTGTCATAATGGGCTGGGACAATGAGGTGTGTGGAATACACAGAGTAGTCTTAGATGTTGTCTTAGATGAACTATGCAGTCAACAGAGCCCATTGTCTTGTTCTAATTTTAATATGCAACGTTTAGTACACACATTTAGCACGATACCATGAAAAGGACTTGATACGTCTTTTCTTCTTTCTCAGGTGTGTCGTCTGTGAACTGCTACAGCAGCCCTGTGGTGGTTGTAATTATCTGCAATGTCATCTTAACTATTTGTTATTCCATCTGAAAACCAATCATGCAGTAATATCCCCAGAAGGGTATCACAGAAACTCTCTTCATCATCTGTAGAATATGTCACAGTACGACACAGTAACACAAGTCATGAGAAATATGGTCAGAAATACTGGCATACCGCAGAAAACAAGAATAACTTTTCCATTTCACAAACACAGCAAGGTGGTCAGGAGTTTTCTAGGCTTAGAGTTTATAGGGCGGGTTCCCCGGGATCACAAAAGAAGCATAGTCTCTCACATAATCAGCAGAAGTATCTAGGTACATAGCAAGCTTTTGTTTTATTAGCCTACGATGTGAGACCTCTGAGATGTCTTCTGTTGACCCAATGCAATGTAGGCAGCGCAAGTTTTGCTACAAGTTCTCAAAACATGAATGAATGAGTCCCGCAAAATCCACTCCACTACACATAGATGTAAAATGTCTCTTATGAAAATAGAACTGTTAGAAATCATAATAAAAGCACGTAAAATAAACAAGATATTAACGTTAGGAAGTGTTGGATTCTGTACCTGATATGAAGTGATCACTACATAAGCAGAATCTGTTGCCTGTGGATTTCCATCACTCTGTTTTCTTCTTCTTGCATCTAGCTATGTTTTATGGCAGTAATCCATTTCTGGCATCTTTTAGGATTTTTGGGAATCCCATAAAATGCTCTCCCCTTCGCTTGTGCCTGACTAATCTGGTATCCCATGACTAAGCTGCTAGCACTAGTATGCAGTAATTTGAACAGCGTGCTTTCCTGCCAATGAGGCAGGTGTTTTGATTTTGACTGTTGCATGCTGGGATTGCGCAATGTCACTATTGTTCACTATATAACTATTGACAATACATCTGTGTATACAGTGATTTTTTTTGTAATCTTGATTAACAAACCTTTTATATTACATACATATTTAATGAAGAGATAGGGGCACAGAATCAGTGTAATCAGTGTCCATCCACTGGTTGTGGAGACATTTTACTCAAAACTACAAATGTCAACCTCATGGTGGTCCAAAGTCAGGAGGGTTCATCCTCTGGGAACCCTCAATGTCTGTACAAAATTTTGTGCCAATCCATCCAAACACAGACGATGAGACATTTAACAGGATGACGCAGGATGTTATTCACACACCTCTAGTCTACAAAAACAGATTTGTGAAAGTTGTTCTGCATTTAATTGCTTTAATCCCACTTGTGGTTACTACATTTAAGTGCAATAGTTCATCATAATTCAGGTATGCTGTTAAATTCAAATTACATTTATAACAATACTGTCAAAATATGTGTTAGTCTAAGAAATGAGGTTTTCAGAAGACACATATGCTTAAGTGAATAAAAGGCTGTAAAACCAGTTTGAGGTGACATTAGACAGATACAGTATATACTCTTAGAGTTGATTTCTTAAAGGTCCAGTGCAATAAAATTATATTATCCAGTGTTTCAGCATTGCTTAACAAAAGACATGTCAAAATAAAGGTCTATAGTTCACTAGGCCAAAGCTATACAGTGCTGGTATTTGAAATTTTGTAGAATATGATGATGACTAATAATGAATAATGTTCTTTAAAATAAAGTTGCCCTGAACATTTGTAAATGTCATTATTGTGGACATTTGAGTAACAAGAAGAAGAATTTCAATAAATTAAGAGAAAGGGTGCAAGAGCACATTTTTCTTTATTGTTACCACTGTTTGGCATCACAATTCTTACTGTTTATATTGGCTGATATTACCCTTACAAAAAGCCTTGATCACTCTATGCCTTGATAATCTGGCATCTAGGGTTATTTGGGTATTAAAGAGGTGTGCTGCACACTGTGGGAACAACTAAGACATTGCTCTAGCGAAGAAAAGAGGAGATACTTAAACCTCTGGAAAGCCAAGAGTGTGAATACAGATTCTATCACAATATAAGCCTCTATTCAATAGGGTAGGATGTAATTTAAACACCATAATGGTTTAGCTTTCACAATTTCCATGGTATTCACACATGAATCCCACTAGACAAAGAACAGTACTTAGTGTAGATATTACTTACAGCTATATTTTCCTATGAGCAGATTCTCTGCCAGAATTGCCTTTTTTTCTTTGCCATATGTCAGTTAGTTTTTTTTATGTTTTATTGGCTGTAGTGCAGTGTGATCAGTGTATGGTTTCTAGATTACATTTCCCTGTCTGCCTCGTGCTGTTTTTTTGTCTGGTGGCACTCTTGCTTGAAGACCCTTAAAAAGGCCAAAGCATGAACCAGGTGTCTTTAAATTATTCTCACCCTGCTAAATAAAGTATTTTGATAGTCACTGTTGTGTCTGTCACTCTCACTCTCCAGAGGTGTTTGTTTCTTGTGTAATACTCTTTCCCCTTCCACCTGTGCAGTTTCAACAGAGATCCTAAAGTGTTCACAACGCCACCCTGTTTAAGAAACCGTTTTGTCAGGTGGCAACACAAGTTACTGTAAAATTATAACCAAATGGTTGATTCCCAGTTTTCCACTCCAGTGTCTTTACCGCATTTTCCATCTCATTTTTGATAACCTGACTGAATTTAAATCAGTGCACTGGATCTTTAAAACAGTTAATTCACTGTGTTTTTACCTTTCAAAAATACACTGTCTCTGCAGTATGGCAGGTGGTTTACTTCTGCTTATTTGAAAGCAGTTTTTGCAGAGTTCAGCATTCGTAACGGGAGCACGTCCTCCACCCATTCATTAGGGGAAGCTATCATGCGCTCCCACAGGGCCACCTCATAAGGAGTTGAGTCCATCCAATCCACTGGAGCGCCTATAACTTTTGCCTACAGAGAGAGACACAGACAAATAAAGGCATTAAAACATGTTTATTTGCTGATAACCTGTGTTTTTCTTAGTACTTGGGGATTTCTATAGATGTTGGCACTTTACTACTGGATGTGCACACAAAGAGAAGCCTCGGTTTCACATCCCACTAAAAACAGTGTGGATGGACCTCTCCAATCAATACCTGTTCCAACTCCGAGCCTCAGGCCCCCCAGCAGGTTGCTTGCTAACCTGTCCCGGTCCCAGACAGTGAGCTCAACACAGGCCTCCATTAGATCAGCCTCTCTGATGCCATCGTACACCATAGTGTGGTTAAACACTGGATCCACTGTCCTCCGCAGGACGCGCGTCTTCTGCCGACTCTTCCTGCTCGTGTCTGGCAGCACAAAGCTTGAGATGGACCGGGGGGGAAAGGAAACACGTTGATCAATGCATCAGAAAACTTAAACAGGTATCTTTGCTTGTGAGGAATATTTTGTGCATACCACTTAACATAGGGGTCAATGGTGGCCCTGATTAGAGACAGGTTCTTGCATTCTTTCACCCAAATGTGAACCTCTCCGGTGCTATGACTGTCTTTAGCTATTCCTTCAAAGACGAAATGACACAAAATGTTTATGAACATGTGATTATGCATTTTTTGTTGGTTAAGATGTGAAATCTTCTGATATCCATTTATATCTGATATCCAATTTACCATATAAACAGCTGTTATGCGATAGAAGTCTGTAAATCTGAGAAATCCAGAGTGAAAAAGCAGTAGCAGTACTCCAGGCTGCAGTAAATACACTCTGGCTTAATGCCCTAACTAAATGTACAAAATGTACATTTTCCTAGATGTTACCTGTAATTCAGAAATTGATGAAATTATATCTTGGGTAATTCATTTTGTAATTCCACATAACTGCATAAGGAAGTAAGTTAGCCAAATCCAGTAACAATGGGGAACACACCCCAGCTAAACTCCTGCTTAAGAAAATGTCACTAGCCTAGCATAGTAGCACCAACCAACATCTCAGTTTTTGACCCAATCGGGCTTCTTTTCTTTCAATAGTAGAGTAAGACTGTGTGCTGACCTTCACTGTGGGGGATCTGTGGCAGGAAACGTATGGCTAGTTTCATCTCTCCTCGCCCATTTGATGGAGCTAGAGTGGGTGTAGTCTGAAACATTTTACAAGGGATACATTAAATAAACAGTGAATCCCAAAATCCATCATGAAACTCTTAAATTCCTTTGTACACAGGTTATACAATAACCAGAGTACGTGTGATATAACCAGCTCAAACAGACTCCAGGGAAATTAGTTATTTTATGAGGAAACAAATAAAGCAGCTTGTGTGTGTGTTCTTTTCATCTTACCCTTGCTTTCAGGGGTAAGTAGTTCATCTGGGTGTGGTCAAAGTCCCACTTGGAGAGGTCCATGTCTACTTCACCCAGGAAACTGTTCCTGCCAAAGGTGTCGTGATGCCAAACAGAGAGAATGAGCATCTGAGTTCTGAGGTACTCCATGCGAACACGATACTGTAAAGACACAGAGGAGGGAGCTGCTTTTGTTTGTCGATCGTTAGGCATGCCAAGTATTACACATGACAGTGTGGGAAAGCCTGTGTGTGTGTTTAGTATAACTGGCATTATGTCTGTTTATTCTTACTCTGAGGATCTCATTGAAAGTCGGATTAAGTGTCTTCTTTTTTACTGATGTTTTCCTCTTTCCCAGATTAGCTTTGTCAGGCACCAGGTAGCTTTTGACATACCTTAAAAAACAAACAAAAAACGTTACATACTTATGAAACACCTTAAATATAGTAGTTACAGATAGAAGCCAAAATGTATTTTTTGATTCACATGCCAAAAACTAAAATAAATTACAAATGAAGAATTATTTCTACCATGATATCCATTAGACTGTACATTTTTCAAAAAATGTAACTCTACATAATTTAAATTGTATAATAGTAGAGTTTAAATACAACAGAAAGAAGTATTATCTTAATTAAAAGTTAATGTCCTTGTGAAGTGTGTCCATTTTTTTATTTATCATGAAGTCCAACACACACCGTATACAACTAATATACAATACCATATAACTAAGCCATACAGTATCATCTCAAAATGTTAATTATCATTGTTGCAGAGGTCCTTTATTGATTTATCCCCCAAAAATAAAGTTTCCAAGTGACTGTCATTTACTGGTTGTTAGTATCAAACAGACGCAGTTATTTAGGTTACTCAGAGAATAAAAAAAAAGAATGAAGAGTTTGGCCAGTGACTGAATAAGCAACCTCAAAGTTATAATTGGGAAAAAAAAAACGTTATTGATATCCATTGGCAGTTTTACAGGAAATAACTCAGCTGTTTCATCTGTATTGTGCAGGTGTGGCTTGATCACATTTGATTGACAGTAACCAAACAACCAGCTGTCATCAAATTTTTCATATTCAAATGTTAGTAAATCCTGATTGGTTCACAAAGGTGTGATCATGTTTTTCCAAATGAGCCCGCCAACTTCAAATCAGTGAAAAAAGCAAAGATGATAATACATAGAGGCTAATTGAGAAAATCAGTTTTCAGGGCCTTTAAAATAACATTAACTGCAGTGGAGCTATGAGTGTGTGGTTTTCCCCTCACTAGGATAGCTGTGTGTTTGCCTTCAGGTCATCACTTATCAGAGAATGATAACTGCTACATGCAGTACTACTAAACATTTATTTGAGAATTTGCTCTTTCTGGATTGCAGGTACGGTACTCACGGATCCGAGCGCTGCCTCTTTGGGTCAACTGCAGCCAAATCTCTGCACTCAGCGACAAAGATGTGAAACTCTCTGAGTCTCTGAATGTAGTTGATGGAAAACTGAATATTTCCCTGAACCTCCACATTCCCAAAGTCTCCGCTGTACATGGTCATTACACTTCCACTCAGCTAGGAGCACACACAAGCAACATTTAACATTAACAATTATAACTGTAATCATCACAGAAATGTTTTTATTGACAATTTATGGTCCATTAGTACCGCAATGAGGCAAGGAAGACACTAGAAAACAGAGATATTGAGTCAAGGACAGAGCCTTTGGAACCAAAGAGTTTAAAGGCGAACACCACTGATTTTCCACATCAAAGTATGTTTTCAGGTCATATGGAGTGCTACTACGTATGTGGAAAGTTTGAAAATGAAAAAATCTGGTGTGGAGTTAGACAGATGTGAGAGAGAGAAGTCTAAATTAGCTAGCAAAACACATCCAAATCTCTGACTGAACTGTTGGTGGCTGACTTGCATTGTGGGTAAGCTGCTGTAGTGTAGACAGCAGGTTTTTGGACAAGGAAAAAGAATGCAGGGAATATAAATGACAATATCTCTGTTTTCTAGTGTCTTCCTTGCCTCATTGCGGTACTAATGGACTCATTACTGCCCCATGAGGCAGGAGGAGAAAAAACACCCTGCCTGTGCTGGACTGTTGATGAGAACTGCAGTTGCAGCAGCCTCCCAATGGCCACAAGGGGCAACAATGAGCCCATTCCATACTTGAAAATAAGCAACAAAAAGACAGGATTAAATTGTACTTTTCTGCTTCGCGAGAAAGAAAGACTTGAAGATTGAAGACAAACTGGTTGGTTTTGCTAATGAGCCTCTTGTTAACTTTCCAGCATATAGCAGCTTACAGGACCTTTCCTTCAGGATCCTGTGGCACTGTTCCGGATTGGGGCTAGTCCCTATCATGAGTCTGACAGTGACAGAAATATACTCTAACTCCTTCTTGAAACAATGAATTACAAATTAATTTCCATCACAATTTCAGCTTAAAGGCCAACAAGCAGCACAGAGAGGAGTGTTTGAATATGAAGCGTGCTCGTGTGTTAGTGATGCATGCTGTTGTGTGTGAACATACAGAAGACACAGATGCCATGCCAGAGGAGCTGGTGAGGTTAGTCATCGAGCTGCCCATCATTAGTCTTCCTCGGTGGTAGCTGTCCTCGCAGGTGGAGTCAGCGTCCCTGCCAGTATCCTGCAACACAGACAGCAGGCACTGAAAGCTCCATGCACAGGGATGAAGAGTAGGCTTAGACCTACTGTACTAAGAGGCAGGGGCAGTTTTACCTCCTTCTGTAAGAACGAAGGAACTGATTTGCTCATCTTTTTCAGGTGGTCAGGATCCGAAAATAATGACGAGGAGGGTGACGGGATTGACGAAACTAAAGAGAGGTTGATTGGAAAGCAGAAGATGCATTATCTTGACCAGACTGCCAGTAGCAAAAATATCCATGATGACAATGGATCGGGAAATTTTTACCATCACTAATGCGTCTGAGGTCAGCAGTCGGGTCTTGTCTTCTTTCTTGGCCTGTGAAAAACAATCAGAGGAATCTCTGTTGCCCAAAATTATCAGTACATTTGGGAAAAGTTTGACTTTGGAAGCTGAAGGACGTGCTCACGTGGTGATAAGGATGCCGTGATGTCCTCCATGCTCTTAGCCAGATTTTTGGGCCGTGCTTCTGCTCGCCTCAGTGCTTTCCTTATAGGGTTTTGGTTGTCATCGTCATTTTCACCTACAGTAGGAAATAGAGGAAGAAAAATCTCTTGGTTGGTTCGTTGGACAGTTTTTACTGCTAAAATTAATTAATGCATATTGACATGATATAAAACAATGATACTGAACAGACAATATGTTTAAGAGAGCACTAAAGATGATTTTTCACTGACCTGTCTATATAAGCTGATGCAAAATGCTGCACAAAATAATGTAAAATACTATGTTTTAAGGTGTATATATAGTACAGCCCCTGCTTCAAAGCCTTTAAAATGATTGTGAAAGAAAGCTCTCATGAAACTGTTACTATAGATTGGTGAAATTTTTCTTTTTCTTTGTGGTGCCAGTAAAGTCAGAGAAATAGCTCACCCAGCCCACAAACTAAACATGGGCAGCTGACTGCAGGTACTCACACTGTTTACAGAGATTGGCTTCTGCCAACACAGATAACCTGACGCGGATACTACTGGACACAACCCAAAGTGACATACTGTCCATGACTATGCAAACAGCAGTTAGACTACTTCAAAACACGTTAAAAACTTCAATACATAGAATTATGTAAATGTAAAATATAAAACACTGCAAAAAAAGTTTAATGTTGACTGTGTAGGGGATCTACATGTCTCTTAATGCTTGACTTTAATTTGTATTGTTCTCAATATTCTATTTCTGTTTCATTTTTAATCAAACTTACTATCAGTCTTTACTGAAATGACTGAATCACATCTGCTTGTGTTTTAAGATTTAGGATCTTAATTATTCAACATAAATGAAACAGCTCCAAAAATCTTTGCCAAAATTAAAGGATTTTCTTTTTCTAAAAAAAAAAAACAAATTAATTTTTTATTTCAATGGCAACTTTAAATTTCCTGTTTCCAAGTTCAAGAGTGAACTTCTATGAACAAAACTTTTATGCAGCTTATTTTGAAAGGAGCATAGTAAGTTCAGACCTAACACAACTTTGAATTCTTTAGATAAAAATTGCAGTTTCAAGAACACTTAATATTTAAATATTAGTTGGTTAAGGGCCAGCATGTTGACATGTGAATTGTATTTTTAGAGAGAATTCCATTCTTGGAATTACAAATGAAAAAAAAAGCATCAAAAAGCCTAAGTAGGAAAAAAAAAGTTGGTGCTCACGGTTTGAACTGTTCCTCGAGTTGGACCAGGTTTCTGACATGCTGCTCACAGACGACTCCGGGCCAGTGTCTGAGCTGCTGTAGTTTGCCCACAGGGGGCGCTGACTCGTCTTGCTGCCCTTCCTGCTGTAACGCTCCTCCGAGCTCACAGGGGTGCTGGCTCTCACTGGCCCGCTCAAGTCATATTCGTAGCCAGACTTGCCCTCTGACCCCTCGTCACTAACGGCAGGGGCAAGGACGCTGGTCTTGTCTGTCATGCCCAGGTAATGCCGGTAGTCTGTGGGAACAAATGCTCGTGCACGTGGAGTCAGAGTCTCCGTTTCTTCTGACGACCTTCTCGACGCTGCACCTTTTTCGTTGTTCTGCCTTTGCTTTCTGCTCTGGGAGTGGACAGGGCTAACATCCATTTTAAGCTGGCCTTGGTCTTTTTCATCAGGAACGCTCAGAGTGAACATGCTAGTGGCGCGACGCAAAGAATTTCCACAACTGCTTAAATTGCTAAAGCTGTCTTTTCTGCTCTTGGAGGATCGACTTTCTTTTCCAGAGTTGCTTTGTGGTTTCGTGGATTTCTCCTCTCTACCAGAGTCTTTTGAGCTCCTTTTGGACTCAGTGGTAGTATAATTAGGCAGGTTATTTTTGCTGTCGTTCACTGCCCTTGACCCAGACCCAATCTGTCTGTCATGTGGCGACTTTGATCTACTCTGCGGAGACGATTTTATGGCAGCCGGTCTTGCTTTCTCAACAGCAGAGGACAACCAATAAATCTCGGGGTCACCACTCTTTAACTCTTGAGATGGAAGCTGGCCACTTATTAGCTCTTTCCTTTTGGGGCTTTTAGGTTTGTCAGAGGAGGAGGAAGACGATCCCTTGGTATCTGATGTGGCCTCGTCCCAAAACTCACGCAAGGTGTTGAACTGTGTTCGGCTTGTGCTAAGGCTTGGGGACGACTTTTCTATTCTCTGATTCAAGGGAAGAACTGTAAAATTATGATTTCTTTTGGAGTCTTCCTCCTCATCACCTGAATCATTTACAATTGACCTCAGATCATACTCTGACTTTGTAAATCTTTTATTCAGTTTTGTCTGATTTGCGCCACGAGCAACTTTACCTTCCCCAAGGCTTGTCGAGGTTTTAGGTTTGCCGGTGTAAAACATGGGCTTGTTTCTCTCCTGTTCCCAGAAAGATTTGAGCTGCTTGATCCTGTCTGCTGTACTTTCTTGATGAGGTAAACCTTTTCTGTTTGAGTGAGGGCTATTAGCTCTGTCTTTATTGGACACATCCTCTTTTCTTTTAGGAGACATGCTTGATTGCATGCTTCTATCCTCGCTGTCCCTCCTCTTCACGTCTTCACTCGAACCTCTACGAAGTTGCGCTTTAGAGGTGATCTGCACATCATTCCCACCTTGCTTGTAATCCATATACAGGTTGCTCCTGGTCAAACCGAGCTTCTCAGAGTCTGGAATGTCCCTTGTTTGGGCATCTTTATCCAGCTGAGACACAGGCACAGCTTTTGACAGGTCTTCCTGCAGTGGGGTTTCTCTTGATTGGGAAATACTGTCAAGATTCGGTTTGACTAAAGAGGCGCTCTCAGACTCTGGACTCAGTCTGGTCTGGTAGGCTGTCCTTGGCTGTGGACTGAGTCTGGTTACACATAAAATCTCAGTGTCTGAGCCTCTCCTGTCAGCCACTTGGGGGCTGGATAGTAACTTTAAATAATCTGAGTCATAAGTTGGGTCATTATTGTTCCTTTGAGTATTTGTCACGAGACAGTCTGCCTGCTGGTTATTATTTGAGTGAACACTGTCTCCGATATCTTCCTGAGGACTGATTACCAGCTGTTGTTCTCTTTCATCCCCATGATTTGAGGCATAGTTATCACTAACCCCCCTCCCATTGTGCATTCCAGGAGAAGAGGGCATATCGGACAGTGTGTGGGGTTTGTTCACGTTCTCCTCATCTTTCAAGTAAACAAGTTTTTGTCCTTTGTCGCTTGGCATGATCGGCTTGCTGATAAGTATTTTAGGGCCCACGTTGCTTTTCTCCCAGAATGACTTCAGATGAGAGATTTTGGGTGGTTGGCTCTCATCGTCATTATCTCTCAATTCCTGTGACCGCATTCTTTCTCTGGCATCCTTCTGCCCCTCGTCTTGTGTTTCAGTCAATTCCTTGTTGCCTGTTTTGTCTGTTGCTCTGAGCTCTTTAGCCTCATTAGTCTGCCTTTGTAAGTGGCCTCTCTTCATTTCAAGGGTGTCCTTCTTTCTATCACTTATAAAATCCCCAGCATCTTTTCTCGCTGAATCCTCACTTCTTAATTTGCTGATTTCTGCGTGTTTGTCAGAGCTCTTTGTGGCTTCTGGACCATCGTCTGTATTCAGCCAATCACTGCTGTCTGTGCTGCGGCTGAACCAGTCCAGCACCTTCGCGATGGAGTCCTCCTCATCACCGGTGGGACTGGTTGCCTGAGTGGATAACTTGAACACGTGTTTCTGATTTGATTTCTTCTGTGTTTGCTGATCAGACTTATCAATGAAGTTGAGATCATAAGATACAGGAGGATCTGGACCTGAAAAGAGAGGTATAAAAAGAGAATTTTGTCAGGAAACTATTACCATCAGTGCTACACTAGATTCGACTAGTTTTTGATCAGAAACTTAAACAAGAGCTCACAGACAAACAGCTGCACTAATTTAACAAATCATCTAAAAGTATTGCTGCAGGGATGTAGTCCCTGTTGGTCAGTTCACCACTTTGTTCCACACTGAAATATCTCAATAATTATTGCATGGATTGCTTTATTTTATCCATACTTTGTTTGATGACCTAATACCTTCAAAACTAATGACATTTTGATTATCCTCAGCCGTACATTGTAATTTGCAATTGCACTACACGAGAATTATACTGAAAATACTGAATACTGAATAATGAAGAAAATGTAACTTACCAAAAAAGTTTGGAACCAATGCCTTAGCTGAACAACAAGTCCAAACATACCTTTTCACTAAAGTAAAGCAAAGTCTGTCTGTTACTGAACTTACCCACTGTGCTCTGGGTCAAACTCAGCTCCTCCTGCCTTGTTGCCGTTCCCACACTGCTGCTGTTTTCTCTGTCTGAGTCCTGAATGCTGCTGCTGGTGGCCTGCAGGATGACCGCATTCACTGCTGCTTGTTCTCTCTGAGTCGGATCGTCTCTTTCATCGCTCCTCTGTGGGGTTTCCCTCTCAGTTGGCACATCACCTCTGATGCATGTGGCTGGTCTGAAACTGTACCAGTAGTTTTAATGAGTTTATATTGAAGATTTGGGTGGTTAAAAGTTGTACAAGGAATTTTCCACTGACCTGTCTCTTGTTACGGAAGGTGGGTTTCTCTCTCTCCCCAGGCTGGAATTAGAGGAAACCTGAGATACATTGCACAGCGGCTGCTGAGGGGTTTGGTCTACAGAGCCGGGAGGCTGAGCAGGTTGAGACACCTGATTTGACACCGGAACCACAATTTTCGGAGGTGCTGTGTCTTGGCTCTTCGGGCAAGAACTGGTTGGAGCTCCCACTGGACCCATGCTGGAGGCTTCGTCTCGGGGCGGGAACGATCCCCGCTGACCCTACCTGAGCGTCTGACCCCAGGCCGTTGCCTTCCAACTGGGGACGTCTTGAGAGAAACGTCCTCTTTTTTGGCACCGGTTTGAAACCTACAGAGGAGCCCTCCGATGTGACGGAGCCACCTGAAGTCTGACTGGCCTCTCCTGTTGTTTGATTCCTCAATGGAGATATGGGCTCTAGGGGAAACACAGAAGAAAGATAACAGGGCCGCTGAGCCACCACAGATTAATTTCTGCATTGCTATTACTTTATCACACCTTCTTTTTGTGTATCATGTGGTAATTCCCTATTTCGCAGCCCTACAAATGTGTTTTGTCTGTTTTAAATTTCTGTTCAAACCTTTCTCAAACGACACCTGGTCCTGACTGGTCAACATGTCATTATTATTTTCTGGTGGCTCAACAACAATAAGGGAGGCACGGTTGAAAGGGTTGTGCCTTGGCTAGAAGAAAAAAGAGTAGAATTAATATTTTACATTACAATGGCTGCAATATGACTGTGTGACTGTGACATGTTTGCACCAAAGAAAGGAAAAATGTATTGAGAGAAGCCCTCTATTTTCTAACACATATACCTACCGTTCTGGGAGAGCGGACTGCTGAATTTAGATTCTCTTTTTCAGCATCGCTGGAGGAAAAAAATGTAAATGTTTACTGGGGAAAAAAAAAGTCAGTTTAAAACAAAATTAATACACTATAACCAAACAGATGAGGTTACACAGATGAAGTGCATTTGCTGCTCAAAAGTACACGTGTGTGCATGACTGGGGCCCACTGGCGCATCAATAATGTTGATATCAGGGAGAAAAATATCCATCCAAGCAAACTGAACAAGATATCTAAGAAAGCTGAATGAGAGGATTCATTTCATGGGAAAAACATTTTAAATTAATTAAGTGATTGCATTTAAAATACATTTGATGCAGAAGTAAAACACAGGAATTACACTGTAAAACCTCAACGATCATTATCTGACTGCAAACAGAGTTCAGGCAATTACATTCCTGGGTCTGTTCTGCGTTTAGGAATTTGGAGCCCTCTTTCACAAAGAACAGAAGCTTGGCCAAGTCAAATATTGACCACACTGTTACCGAAAGGGTATTAAATGTGTCCCCGCTATGGCATGAAGTTACTTAACAAAACAGATTTTGTGTTTGCCAGGTTCTTTAGTCTTAATGGGGAAAACATCCTCCACAGGAAATGCTTGAAAGTTGTACACTATAAAAGTATTTTAAGAATTTTAATTTAGGAATTTTACAATAATCAAGTTACTCTTAAAAAATAAGGGATCATTATAAGCAAACAACGACTGATATTGACCAAATCAGAAACACATTGTAGTAACATCCTGAGCCTTTTGGCAGGATCTTCACATATCAGACCACGTCCTGTAATTGCTGTACAGAGCAGTACAGAGCAGTAGCAGTTGCTGCTGGGCTATAAAACATGAAGGCATATTCCCAGTCAGCACCACCTATGTTTACACAGGTTGAGTCACAAGATGACACTACATGGACTGTGTGCACAAATACATACGGACAGAGAAAGAGAGAGAGAGGTTGGTACTGAAATTGGTAGAATCTTTGACAGAAAAAGCCAGATTTAAGAGTGGAAACACTGATACAAGAGTTGATTAAGCATGGTGAGATCCAATCAATGTTTGCAAACGTTTGCGTGAAGATGTGACATCACATCTTGAAATCTCTAAACTTTGTCAACAGATTGGCTCACCATTTCTCTGACCACCCTAAACACACTAAACTGTGGCACACTAAACTCAAACATGGAAATAAGAAAATAAAGAGGTTAAATGTATGAATAAGAAAGTACTTTATCTCCTGTGGCTGTAGTGCTTCCAAACACCTTGCAGGTTTTGGTGGAGCGACGATGTCTGAACCTCGACGGCTGGGTGTTTTGGATCTTTCAATTCTGAGAGACCCATCTGCAGGGGAAAGGGGAAAGCTGAGCTGAGTATACAAGAGTTTATAAAATGTAATGGTTTTTTTTTTCATCTGTAATGCAGCAGTGGGTTGTATCCTCAGAGGTGTTTTTATGATCCCACAGTTGGCAACAGTCTGCCACAAAAAAGGATGAAATGTTTGCCCCGAGTGAAACCAACATTTAAAACCACTACATTTTCAAGTATGTTCACTGTGCAGGCATCAGCACAGTCTCAAAGAAGGTCGGATTTACTCTTTTGCTTTTGCCCCAGGGCAACGTTTTATCCTTATGAGCAGAAGGGATCATAAAAATACCTCTGGAGGTAGAGTGCAACCTGAAGGCTGGATAACGGGTAAAACCCCAACTGAATTGCAAGAGCTGAAGTTGCAAATGGGGGCTGGATTACTCCTTTCATCGAAAAACACGCTTTAAAAAGCGAGCCACTTTGTCAAGAGAGGAGAATGAATGCACCTAAACCGGCAGCCTTCCTCTGTTTCATGGAGGCCAGGATGATTTCCGAGCCATGGATCTTGTCCATGTGCCTGCGAGACTTGGCCTCGTAAAACCACTCTCCGGTCAGGTACTTCAGCTTGCTGTCTGACTGCGAGTCGCTGTTCAGTATTTTCTCCAGTTTCCTGCCGAAGGGCGTAGAGAAACAGACACACACAAAGGGATCACATACAAATGCTTAAGTGAAGTGGTCATTTATAGTTGTTTTTATGCACTGTTAATCCCAGCTGAGCACCATTTCATTCAGAATGAAAACATTTTTTTCTACAAAGTTGCTACAGACACAGGAGCACTCTATTGTCAGTGAACAAAAACAACACAACACTTGCTTCAAGCTGCACTGAATGGAAATTCTGACACCATTTCAATTCAGTTTGAGCAGTACTAATATGAAGTGAAATACAAAGCTAAGGGCAGACAAAGAACAGACAAACCACCACAGGAGGTTTTGAAGTTGTTCACACCACACGCTCAAATGAGTTTCTGCTGAACTGGAGATAAATTTGTTTAAGACTTGTTACTATAGTCTCAGCTCTCTTGTTGATTTATTTTATTTAAAACTTATTCTCTTCACTTATGCAACTGGTTTTAATCCTCTGCACATTCTCCCAAGACACTTTATGCGCTTATTTAAAGAAACTAAGTGTTATTACTTTATTTTTCTTCTGCTTCACCGCTTCTACTTTTCCCTGCTTCTTTATGAGCTGAATGTAACATCTGCACATGATCCATCTAAAGGAAGGAATTCGGAAAACATTTCCATCAAGTTAAAATTGAATCAAAGAGGTAAAAAGAAAACATTCCTGTGCCCTTAAAATCACCACTTCCAACTCATCTTTTCTTCTTGATGCTGAACCACAACAGTCATGTGAAAAAAGGGTAGCACATTATTACAGGCCGTTGGCTTAATCCTTTTACACTAGAATGGTCGAGACACAGCGAGCATTCAGGCTCCCCCTGATGAAAAAGTCGGCCTGGGCCAATTCCATTAAACCCACAATGAGAAGCGCATTGTTTCATGACATTCTTGATTGAATGAAATGTAGTACATCTTCAAAGAGGGAAGGGATAGCTGGTCAGTTTACATCCATTATGTTTGGGGGATGAAGAAGTTTCTCCTTTCGTTTGAGCTGTTGTTTCTCCTGTCGCAAGTTGCTAAATTCAGCTGTTATCAGACTCCTCACAGGTGTCTCTCACCGTCGTGCCTTTAAGGGTTTCTATTCCTGTCCGTCAGAGCAGCATGATCCTCTCCTAACATTTGGACTTCGGCTTGGTTGTAATCTAATTGCTCGTCTCACATTGAGGCTCCTCAGTGACAGAGGCAACTTCTGTATCCAGCCAAGCTGTTATTGTGTTATTCTATTACAGCCAGACACGAATCATTTTGACCGGCGAGGTTACTGTCCCACAAAGGCCTCTTCTCATAAAAAGGGCAGTGGAAGAAATTGGGAGGACTTATTAAATCATTAAAATGACATTAGCTGAATAACATGACATTAGCTTGAATGTTGGCCCATAACATTTCAGCTCATGTAAAATAACTTGTGTTGAAAAGACAGACTCGCTCAGGGATTTTCAGAGTGCGATTCTTTTGTTCTTTGACTAAAGCCAGGCTGAAAGAGAAGCATATGTCTACCTGACCCTCTCCTCCTCAGCCTTCTTCAGTTCGGCGTCCCTCCTCAGCACCGTCATGATCATCCCCTGTTCCTCCTCCGTCAGGTGGCTCAGGTCGATCATTGTTCCTCCTCCTGCTTCTCTCAAAGGGAAGATGTGGAAACGCTCGGCAGTGGGGAACAACCACCAGCTGGGTCTGTCACTGTCACGACAAATTCACATTGTTTTTTTATTCCCATATTTTACAGCTACACCCTTCATAAAGGGACAAAAAGAAGTGAAATGTCCTCTGTGGAAAACATTGGAAGAACTTACTGCTATAAAAATGTGCACAGTAAACACAACAGAAAAGTCATTGATGAGTTGTTTCTCAAAATAAATGACCAAAACCACAGCATGCAATTTTAACACAATCACCAAACTACAGCTTCTTCTACACACACTTCTGATTATGGATAATGAATGAATGAATTCAGTAGAATCCATCAGCTCTATTTACACCAGAAACATCTGCAATACTTGAAGCAGTTCCAATAACTCATCCAAATGAGTTGTGATTGTAAAGTGACAAGTGAATTACTGCAGTCTCTGTATCTGTCCTGGACAGTAGTGGAAAGTAGATTCACTCTTCTGAGGTACTGTAATTGAGTACATCCATTATTTTCATCCATTATTTGACTGATGTGCTATAGTTACTAGTGACAATTTACAAATACAGTCTAGTTGTCACACTTAGTCTATTAGCTATTGGCTAAACCACTGGCCTGAGCAGCTCCACCCCAAGAAGCTACAACACTAAAAAAAATACTACCTGATGAACAATAATGTATCAACCCCAGGGGAACATTTTCCTGCAGAACTCGGGGCACATTACTTCTACGTCTTTATTTGTATTTAATTAAGATTTTGAATGCAAGACTTCTACAATGTTCCACAGGTACTTTTACCTAAGTAAAGGATCTGAATACTTCTTCCATCACTGGCTCTTCAATATAAAGTATTGAAATGTATCCTGTCAGGGCCTTGTTTATTCAGGAGACTGGTTATTGACACAACAGGTGAGACCTGATTAAATGTAATCCAGTCATGCATGTCACATCACGTGCATCTAAGAAAAAAGTGAACAAAATTGAGGACACAGGACAGAAAATGTTCCCCTGTCTGCGAGTTGTTTTTCCTCAGTTTAGCAGACTTAATTACATTTGTTTTATCTGTTTCCTGAAGTTAAATCTGCATTTAGGAAATACACATTGCAGTTTACACCAGTGTCCACAACTGACTTTGAATCCTCCACCTTAAATTACTAGAATTCTTTCAAGACAAAAAGCAGATTGGCAAAAGTTATGGTTACTAATTATCAAATCATGTGATGTGTGTGGCATTTTCTGAGCCCACACTTAAGACTTTTAGAGCACCATTTATGAACATATCATCAAGTAAACAAACTTGAGTAAACGTGACATAAGTTAACCAGCTCCTTCCTTGGTTTCGTACTCTCAGTAGCCTCAGACACAACTTGCCTTGTCCTTAGGTATCGTCTACTCTGACTACAAGAATTTGACATAGGCCTACCTTTACAGGACACCTCTCGGTTCGTCTTAACTCGCTTCTCTCATTTCCATCTTACTGTAGTGGTAACAAAAAATGCACAGGCATAAAGAAAGTTGTTACCTCCTTCACAGGTCTGCTGCTGCCGCCGCTGGATGCGCTGCAGTCCGCGACCAGGACAGGCGGTGAGGAGAGGAGAGGAAAGGAAAGGAAAGGAGAGGAGAGGAGAGGGGTGGAGAGCGGACTCAGTGTGGATAGATGGGGAGGATCTGGCCATGTCCATCACACGGCGCCGTGTAATGGACATGGCCGCTAAGGCTGAGTAGGCTGAGTAGTTCGATGTTTTTTGTTTTTTACTGAGGATTTGAGGCTAGCGCGGATTGTTATGAGGTGAAACTAAAGGTGAGAATTACATCGGACTGAGGTACGTGGGCAAAATGTCAAGATAGGGCGTGTTGATCCATCTCTGATGTAATAACACGTAGTCGCCAGCAGGTGTCCTCAGTTTTCACATGCGGTTGATAAAAGTCTGTTTGACAAAAGGGTGTGAACATCCCCACACAGGCAGGCGAGGCCAGGAGTACCTGAGGTTATTTAACAGCCATGGAGTGGTTATGAGAGAATAGGCCCCCAGGGCACAGACTGGTAATTGACTAACCTCTGTGACTTCATACAGAGGCACCACGGTCCCTGGGGGCTGCATGACCTCTCTGGGTCCCCAGGGCCTGTGCCTGGTAGACCTGTTTGAAAATGTATCCAAGCAAAAACAGCAATTACATGTTGACAATACAGCATTGTTTCACATGTGTTATGCAGTTATGCATAGAAAGGAAATATTCCCACTGTGTCCTGATTCACCCAAACAGAGGACAAACAAAAACAGCTGGACTGCAACACTGGTTAAAGAATCCATTCTGGGATAAAGTACTGTCCCTTAAATTCTTGTTAAAAGATGTGTTTACCTACATGAAGAGTAAAGCATGAATTATGTTGCTGACTCACTGTGCAAGTGGTTAAAAAAAACACGTTCACTTAAGTACATATACTAGATCAGTGGATCAACATTTTGGGCTTGTAACCCAATGAAATAGTGTAATATACACTTGTGGCCTGTCATCTCAGGTTACAGCCTTCAGTGTTGACATAGTTCCACTTGAAGAGTGATTTCCCTTCTCAGATTGTTCAACAATATACAACAGTTTGTGGAAGCTGCTCTTTATTTGTAAAAGAAAGAAAAGACTTCAGTCATTGTCTGCTACACGTTCTAATTACATAAAGAAAATATCTGCGGAGACAAACGCAGAGAATATCCTGAATCAAACTTAGGTAGAGTCAAATTTGATTGAATTGCTTTCATATTTCATACATCTTTCACTTTTGCACTCAGAGAACAGTTGGTTTTTATATACACAGAGCGCCGATCAACAGCGCTCCTCCACTCTCCGCCCACCCCCCGTCCCCCGCACACGCTCCTCTGGATCTTTTATACAATTAATTTACATCAAATCTGTGATCCCCTTTTTTCTCCCCCATTAGCGTAGCAACTAGCTAACCAGCAAGCAGGCACACCGTCTGTCCTCTCGTACCAGTCACCCACCCGCCCTCCCCTGGCCCCCTCCAAAACTTCCGCTGAGGAACTGTATAGTGTGGAAAGATGTGTGCAACATGAAGACAACTCTTTCACATTCAGAGTAAAGGCAGCCTTGAATACGGTCAGTGAGTCAATGGCATGCCAAGCTTAAAGCAAATGGAGCCCACCACCCAGTGCGACGCTTCAGGTTCGTGGATGAAGTGTTTCTCAACTTGACAGGAAACCAATCCATTGCAAAAAACCCTAGGCACAGAATCAACTATATACTGTTTACTGACTCATACTCTAACCCCTGCACCTTAGTACAATGGAGATTGTGAAATCTTTCATCTAGTAAAAAAATTTCTTAACACAAAACTCAGAGAATATTTAGTGCTCTATCATTCCGCTTAATAGGTGTAATTTATATAATAGCTATTTATAACTCTACCTCTCAATGATAGTCAGAGATCCTTGTTTAATGCTGAAGCACTCCCACAGGTGTTCAATGTACTGTAGATTTTACATTATTATTTTCCCCAATCTTAAACCAATAATCATAAATAAATACAAACAACACACAAGGAATGTCTACTGTAAACACGGTAAAAAAGACAAAAACTAAACAGGTGTAAACGTCATTAGCATCACTACTTAGTGACAGTTAAAGAACTGTAGGGAATGGATGACTGATGATCGGATCAAGAAAGGGAAGGGACGCTCTCCTTTTCTCTTCCACTGCCTCCCCGCTGAACATCAAGCCTTCACATCCAACCACAGTATTTCCAAATACGTAACATCAAAGTTTCTCAGCACCCATAACTATCTTTACAGATTACACTGTAAAATGGATAAGGAAATCCTCTTAAGGGGGGGGGGGGTTAGACAGCAGCATCACTCGATGTCTTGGACAAGTTACAGAATAATGGGTGTGAGCTATCGCCAAACGTCATTTGGACATGGTTACCATGGTTTCTGACAGTCGTTGCACCATTGTGTTCTTGACATGTCTGTATTTGGGGGTGTATGTGAATGTTTCTCTGAAGAGTTAGACTGCAACGAGGACAAAGCTTTGCTGCTAAGTGCTTCATCTTCCGAGAGACACTTTTCTTCAAATTACATGAACTGCATCTGCAAGAAGCGTAACAGGTGATGTTAGCGAAAGGCTAAAATGTACATACAAATAACTGTTAAGTCAAGTGACCATTCGCTAAAACCCTCCTCAGAACAGCACTGTCCAGCTTAGCAAATATAATTGGATGTGATACACATACATTTTTAGTTTCAGAGTGAATTATACTTTCTGAAGATACCATTATCTCTGATATCCATCCCAAATAAAGGTCCACAATTCCAGCTAAGAAATCACAGAAAAAATTTTTCAAAATTTTCCAGTCAGTGGTTGAAATAGAGAACACTTCTGTCTATATCTGTGTCCCATTAGACAATCTGTATGAATTTCAATAGCATATCTGCCATTGTTGCCATTCTAAACTGTGTTTGTGCTGTAACAGTAACTTAATGAGACAGAGCTTAGCGAAAGGTCAATTAGTTAAATTCAACAGTGGCCACAAGGTTCAGAGAAAACAGGTTTGAGCAATATGTGATGACAGTGGAGTAACAAAGGGTCAGAGTGAGTCTGACTATGTTAAAGATGTGGTAAATCCATCAAAACAAGCAAGAAACCCAAGCAACAAAGGTCAAGCTAAAACAGGATAAATAACAAAAATACATGTAGCATCTAATCAGATGGATAAGACATCAAGTAGTAGAAGATTAAAAAAAAACAAAAGGGTATTAGCACTGGGCATGCAATGCATGCAGGTGCATCCGCAAGCAAAGAGCATGCTGTACCTAAAGAGATGCTCTACAAGAAATCCTTGAGAGAGAGGTGTGCAAACGGGTCCTGTCCAGGGGCTCGGAGAGGACTCTGGCTGGAAGGACTAGAGGCTGCGGAGGGCTATTTCAGGAAGAAATACAGGAAGTAGGAGGACCAGAGGAGAAGTCAGAGAGTCAGTACAGAGACTGAAGGAGGGATGAGATTAGTTTGGAGAAGCCTGTGATGTATGAAAGAAGGGTTAATAAAAAAAGTAGTTGTGTTTGGGGGAAAAACAGGGAGTCAGAACAAGAGAGATGATTCACAGTTTGGTCCCTTTCAGCTCGAGAGAGTGAAGGGTCCATTGTTAAAACTGTCATCATCTTCAGCAGTATTCACACTGACAACAAGGCTTACACAGTGACTAACTATGGTACACGTCACAGCACAATGGATACACCTATTTACTCAACCTGATAACTGTGCAAATAGATACTGACTTCATTGTGCATCAGCTCGGCGCAGTAGTCAGACTGCCATGCACCCACCTGAGCACTAGACACGGAGCCAAAGGGGTTAGGTGGCCTCATCACAGGCTGGGTGTACATCATGGTGGGTGGATTCATCATCCCCATAGAGCCCATTTGTGGAGGCTGCAGTGTGTTGCACAGAGATCAGAGAGGTTGCTTCAGGAATACAGTCATTCAGCTGTTTGCTTTACAGATTTAAAAATGCCACTGATAAAGCAATCCATAGCAGTTTTTTAATATCAGGTTCACTGTTCTGGAGCTTTCAGTCCTTTCAATTTAAAGTTTTCTATTTTATTTTGCTTTGGGGACTTCCTGTCCATGCTGGCATTTCGTGCCAAATAGGCAAACTCCATCTGCTGAATGAAGCTCATGTGGTGTGATCAAAAGCTCCAGATCTATTGCTTTGAGGTGAGACTATACTTCAACTGCTGCTGGGGTTTGAAGCGAAAAAACACAATGTGTAGTGTTGAGCGTCTTGAAGGTCGTTCAGTATGACCACTGAGGGGCTCCAAACTCAAAGATTTTCTGATTTTACACAAAGTGGCTAAAATTTTTTTTTTAGCAGCATATGTAATTATTGACATCTAACCATGAGCTGATCAGCAAAACAATAATGCTAAATAATCAGCTTAGTTTCAGTGATTTGAAATTAAAAAACAGCAATGAAAAAGCTTCTTATTTTTAAAAGGAAGATGAAGAATACAGACAACCTTGTGCCTGCTGCTACAATGAAATATTTATAAGCTGAGTGTGCTCAAAATAAAAACTATTGAGAATCCTCCAGTGTTTATTTTATTTATAAAGCTTAAGAGAATATTCATGACAGCAAAACAATGGCTCACTTGACCCACTTTAGATACATTTAATCAGTTCTCTAAATGATAAGGAGCAGGTAAAAAAACAAAAAACAAATGCATTTATTTAACATGACCAGGTTAATGTGGGATGTGGGACCCTACAGACCCCACATCCCACATTAATTTAGGAACCATGCACCGCATGAGCACAGAATAAAATAATTTAAATTAGCATGAAAGATCATTCTTGACCTTGACTAAATAATCCCACCTCTAGGTCCACTTGCTAGCTTCCTCTTATGCTTTCAGCTATATCACATGGTCTTCATCAGGGAACTGAATTACACAATTAGAACCACTACCGAGTTCACATGTCAACAGATCTGTCCCCAGGACAACTTAATGGGCCGTTGATGAAGACTGTGCGATAACAGTTGAAAGCTCAGGAAAAAAGCTTGGAATTGGACCTTGAGTTGGGATTGTTATGCTAGAAGTCACACACAGTAAACCTGGGGCTTCTGGGACCACTGTGTGTGTATGTACTGTACTGTACTGTAATGTAATATTGGATTCATTTTCTTACTTCAAAATAGGAGTGTACAGAGGTTAAAATCCCACTAAATATTCCACATACTATATATTTGCCATAATACTGACCATGCCATATCCCATCATGCCTGTGGGTGTGGTGGCAGGGAAGGCCATGATTGATGGTGGCTGAAAAGAGACACAAATAGGCCGGTAAGAATTTATAATACAAATGATCTAAAAACCATGTAGAAGCTATGTATAAACAGAATAACATTACAACAATCAGTTATTTGGCAAGAAAAACAAGACCAGGATATAAAGCAGAAACAGGTACAGTGAGTGAAAAGTCTGTGTGTATCACCATGGAGACGGGGTTCCAGGTCGTGGTTGGCGCTGCCTTGGGCTGCCAGTTGGTGCCGCCGGTCATCCTCTTCTCCCCTGGCTGGCTCCAGTGGATGTCACTGTAGATTAAGACACAGCTGATGTTAACACCAGCTTGTGAGTGCCCTAAATGAGAGCACAGAGCTGCAGCTGTTTCTGTACGCTGAGTGACGATTGACCACTTACTTTTTCATTGTGCCGTTTCCAATGCCGAGGTCTAAAAAGGAAATTTCAAACAGAGGGCGTTGGATGCCATTTTGTGCCTTTATGAACATGCACTTTAATTAGTGCAGCTATAAAGCAAAGCAGTATACTCACTGCCGACAAGGTTGGCCAGGGAGGAGTCAAGGTCATCTGACACCAGCTTCTCGGGCTGCTGACCGGACGGCTGGTTGGAGCCAGCAAGAGTCGGTTTCAGGATGCCTCCAGTAATATCTGACAAGACAAACGGAGCTGCTATGATTCAGCAACTAACAGAAAATGAATCGTGCGTGAACTATTTCCATAACTGAATATTCACTGTAGTCATTTTTCAAACATTAATGATAAACATTTGCTGGTTCTAGAGCAGAGAAGACATAAAACACCCACTAGCCAGTCATTTTCTGGGGCCAAATATTCATTGCTGGCTTTTTATTTTATTGGAATTGATCAGGTCAACCCCAGCAGGGTTGACATTAACTTTCAGTCAACAGCATGTTCTTGTTCTGGTAACTTGCAAGATAGGGTCACGTTGTTGCAGGTGTTTGAGCTTATCTAACATCAGGACCAGGCACAGATCACTGAAACAAATAACATACTTGGCCCGTCACAACCATAATGAGTTCCCTGGAATTTCCTCAGTCAGCCATAGCTAGAGGTGATCCATCAAAAACTGGTGCCAAATCAGTGGACTGTCCTAAAAAACTTTTTGTGTTTGTCTTATTTTTTGCTTGATTTTAATCCACAAAGTGCAATCAAGCACATCTACCTTACTTAAAAAATACAGAAACCATTGGCGCAAGAATTGTGTGTTTACTTATATGTAAACATGAAATCCTCACCATCAGAACTGACACTGTTGCTGCCTGTGGCTTTGGCTCCAAAAACGGACTCAAAGTCCACTTGGAGTCCCCCTGCTGACTGCTGCGGAGGGGCCTGTGGCGTTGAGTATCCTTTGTAAGAGATGAGAAAGAAAATGGATGAAGTTACAGAGTTACACAATGTGAAATTACTGAAAACTGACCAATGCTCAGACTTATCATTTCTGCACTGGCCCGTGTAAGTACAGAGTCCATGTATCAATCACTGCACATTTCTGCCGAACACCACAAGCTTCTCTTGAGAATAGAAAACTAGCATTGATCTACTACTGAATGTGCTTCAGTACTCTACCTCTGAATAGACCTGCTACAGTAGAGGGCTCAGAGGGGAAGGGAGCCTGGTGTGGGAGGTGCTGGGCAATGGACACTGGACCACAGAAGGAGTCTGACACGCCACAGGAAGCAGGAAGAGGAAGACAAAGAAGAGAAAGACAGGAAGAAAGAGAGCAAAAGGAGACGGTATTTCAAGGCCAGGCCAGAGAGACAGGTGGGAAACGACAGCAATACAGGCAGAAAGAAGACAGCTAACATGTGCACTTCTGTAGTCGCTAATTCTAAGTGTTTTACAACATTTTCAAAGTTGTAGAGGGATAAAATAGTGCAGAGCATTATAGCAACCCTGAGGCAGGGATTAAAGGAATAGTTTGATATATTGAGACATATACTTATTTGTTCACCTGCCAAACAAGCACACCACTTTCCTGTCTGTACAGTGACCATGAAGCTATCTAAAGCAGGGTATTTAAACTAAAACCAGCTGTGTTTAAACAATATATAAACCGCATTAGTCGAGGCAAGCTAAATAGCTGTTCACGTTACAAAATATGCATTCATAGATGCACTCCACTCTGTTGTTGGTCCATTGGTTGCAAAATCTCTTGGGCAGCTTCATCCTGTAAATGGTCGGCTATGAACTGCATGCAAAATGTATTTGTAGCTCTGTTTTTTTTTTTTTTTTAACCTTAGGATAGAGACAGGCTAGCTGTTTCCCCCTGTTTCCAGTCTTTATGCCATGCTAAGCTAAACTGAGCAGCTTCTGGCTGCAGCTTCATATTTACCGTACGGTAATGATGGTGGTATCATCTACCTCTTGGCAATAAAGCCAATAAGCATATTTCCCAAACTGTCAAACTTTTCCTTTAATATATGAGTTTATGTCCACATTTCTATCATAAATATCAAAAATAATGGCCCCTGGGGGTATTTCATAGGATCCTATGTTTGCCAGGGCTCAGGAAACATAGGCTGAGATGGTGAGCCATCATAGTACCTGAGATGGAGTGTTCTATCCGCACTGTGCGTTTGTAATTGGTTGAAACTGATGAGTTTGTGTCAATAAAGGGATTGTAACGATCTGGAGAATCAAAAATAGTGTTGGTAAAACAAGAACAGGTTTTAACTTAAAGCTCTATGGCATGTCGATATTACAATACAACACCAAACTGTTCATTAAAGAGAGGATAAAAGCTAACTGTAAAGCAACATGGGCGTATGGCCTCTACAGTTTGACATGGAGGGTCCTGGCTGATACACAGGAGGTGATATGATTTGTTTTCACTGTAAAAATAAATAATATGATCTTGATATGAACTGCAATGAGGTGCATTTTACAGAGAGACAAAACAAGATCGTTTAGACATTTGAACAGACAAATAATCAACATTCAAACTACAGCAGAACAGAAACATGCAAACTAATCATGCATATATACATATATATATATATATATATATATATATATATATGTGTGTGTGTGTGTGTGTGTGTGTGTGTGTGTGACTACAGAGAAATGAACAAGACTGACAAGACTTTTGGAGGAGAAACAAAATGAGTTGTTACCACCAAACATTTCATGACCAGATGTCCTAGAGGAAAAGCTAACACCGTCTGAAGACACGACAGGTAAGTGAGTGGCATCGACAACGAGTTTTGAGAGGAAAGGGTTGAGGTTTGGCATGGAATCATCTCCAGCTTCAGCAGAGGTGAAAGGATCTACGCAGGCAGAGGAAAGAGAGACAGAGAGAAGAGGAAGACAGAAGAGAGTGGAGAGGAAGAGGTGGGCATCAGAGTCAGACAACAACAAGAGAAGGAGAGCATGCAGAACAGGTCACCTGAGTCCAGAAAACACACAAGTTGGATTGGGGAGGGGGGGCGTTGAAGAGGGAGCTTCTTACCTGCCCACGCTGCCACTGGAAGCCCTGTTGAGCCTGACTGCATGGAGGGCTGGAAAGTCGACTGCAGGTCAAAAAGGTCACTCTCCATCTTCACTGCACTGCAGACAGAGAGAGAGAAAAAATTGCTTCTTAACACCCCCTTTTAATGTACAAGCTCAAAAAAGGCAACAGTCATGCAATATACAAAACTCTTATTTTTGTTATCAATTTAACTGCCAATTAATTTCTAAATTGAGCTAGCAATCTCTCTATACAATGTCAGGAAATAGTGAAAGGCGCCCATTTTAAATGGTCAAGATATTCAGTTTAATATACAAGGAAAAAAATACACTAAAAAAATATACAATTCATTGATTATCAAAGAGGTGCTTGGACACAGACATTAAGGGTACTTAAGTGGAAATAAATGGGAAATAACTTGAGGTGACAAAAAAAGCGTGAACTAACAATAAATGAATAAATTATATCAAACAGGAAAAGGGAAGCATTCTCCAATGTGGATACAGCAGTGGATACACTGTAAATCTGAGCAGTACCCATTTGAGCAGCTGGGTGTGGAGAAAAGGTCAATGGCTGGTGCTGTGCTGATTGTGCCCCCGGTGGTGGAGATAGGTGATGTATCAGTGGTGGCGAAGGAGGGCCTCTTGGAGAGTTCTTTAAGCCTTTGTTCCTGAATAAGTAAAGAAGTCTAGATCAAATATGCAGGCAACAAAGAAACTGCAACCATGTTTATTCAATGTATGTTTAGGATTTTTTTTACCCCCCAAATAGCACACCAACCTTCAGAGCTTTGAGTCGGGCCTGTTCCTCTTCGAGAGCTGCCTGCTTCTCCCGCTCATCCACTTTAGTGAAAGACATCCCCGTGCTGGCCAGCGATGAGACTGCATTTGACAGAGTGCTGGCCCTGCAATGGGGGGGGGGACCCACACAAGTTCACACTAGATACAGCGCAGATGAAGCTACTGCTGATCTAATAACGTTTCATACCTTCGAGCAATATAGATGGGGAAAAAAGGCAGACTCTGAGACTTGAGGAAAAGATGAGAGGAATTCAGAAATAGCAACGGGAGGATTAACGTACCTGCTGGCTGCAGTGGAGTCTTTGACCTTCTTGCCCTCTAAAGAGGCCAAGTGCTGCTCCAGAGCTTCGAGAAGGCTACTGGGAGCCTGTTGTGACAGAAAACACAGTCAGCAAGTTTCTGAGACACAGAAAATGTAGTCTGTATGGACATCAAGACCATAATGGACAGTGGTGGGCAACCAAGATAGAGCAGGAAACACTACACACCATTAAATCCTAGGTGTATACAGACAGCCAATTTATGTCTTTGATCAGGAGGTTTAATTTTGCTCCACTAAAGGTGAACTACCAGCTTTGGGCTATTAGTTACCCACCACTGATCGATGACTGCATTCCAGCCGGAAAAGCTACTCTGGATGAGACTAACATCTGTGTGGGATGACGTACTGCACCACGGCACTTTCAACAACCTGGGCGTTGTTGAATCGGCCGTGTCTAAGCACAACGGAGGGGAGGGGGGGAGGGGGCAGCCATTTTACAGTAGATGAGCTACACTGGATTTAACACCTCAATAATAATGTGACCAAAGTGAAGAGAAATTTACCACAGCGAGTGTTTTTTCCTTCAACTGTTTTTTTTTTTGTTTTTTTTTTTTTCACCACGATGTAGAAGACAGAGTCAGAGCAGAGGCATGCAAAAAGACAACACTGAGGCAAGTCACGGACATAGAAGAAGAGTGAAATGATAGTACTTACACAAACTGTGAACTAAAGTGGAAAGATAAGGGGGAAAATACAGAATATAAAGGTGGTGACAGTCAGAGGGGAATGCATTTTAGCTGCAGTTCTTGAGGGCAAAATATTGATGTGAAATTGGTCCCCACAGCACAACAGTATGTGCATCTTATTTTTAATTAGGAAACATCTAACTGTCACTGTGTGCAGATTTACTAAGTGGTTTGCAATTTTAAAAACACCTAGCGTGGACTTTACACCTTTATTTACTGTAGGAATAAGGAGAAGAAGAAGGTAAGGGTAAGAAGAGAAGGAGGAGAGACCGTAGAAGAAACAAGAAACAGGAGAAGACGACCACCTCCTCTGGCAAACATGCGCTTGAGAAGGAAATCATGCAAAGTGTCTTGTTTTTAAAAACATTTGTGCTGGATGTACTGTACTCTAGTTGGACAGAGACAACGCTGATGAAAAAGGAGCAGTTAGAGCTGGAGATAAGAGAAAGAAAGTAAGGAAAGACTTCTTATTAAAGGCAGAAAATCTTGTGTTTTCGGATTGCTGTGCTCACCTGTGAAAGGTCTGGAATGTCGCCTCGATCAATTCCCACCTGCTGTTGGAGAGAAAACAAAATTACAACTGTGTCTCTCACAGTTCACTCCACTGACCTACAGAACAGTCTCATTCACAGCAGCATCTCTGGGAAAAAAAAGACAAAAATTTGGTGTAAATTACCTCTGCTACTTTGAGGAACTCTGATATCCGGGTCATTCGGGTGAGAAACTTCTTGTAAATGTCCAAACCTTCTTTACACTGAGTTTTCTTCATGTCAAAGTATTTTTCTGTTTGGAAACAAAGAAACAGATTTAATCTAGAGTTCCAATTAACAACCGAAAACAGAATTGACCAAAAACAAAGAGAAGGCTGAAGCTGAAAGTGATCCTTGAAGATCTTACCAAGCAGGTTGATAATGCCTTCATTATAAGCAGCGAAGAGCCTGATGGAGTCTTTGAAGAGGAGCATGAAGGCTGCATTGATGACTCCATTAGTCAGCTCATTGGCATTGACCTGAGGGAAAGCAATCAGCCGAGACTTATCTTACTGCAATTTGTTGTCATAACAAAAAAAAAAAAAAAAAAAAGCCTGCATATGTGAACTCAAGATACCACATCAGAGTTTGTTTGCAGCAGCCGCAGTGTAATCTGTGCACTGGAACTGTAGAGCTACAGGAGGCTTCACCTCAAACTCACATTGAAATCGAGAAGGGCGTCCATCTGGTTCTGAATAATGGGGATAGTCTTGAGCAGCTTCTCTGTATTCATGGTCCTCATCACGCCGTCCACTCTGCGCGGACACGTGGAGAGACGGAGCAGGAGAGGGCATTGAGGGGGGAGGAAGCAAACAGTGAAGCTCTTCACACATTATAATGAACTGACTTCTGGTTTACATGGATTGTAGGGCTGCAACTAACGATTATTTTCATAACCGAATAACCTGCAAATTATTTTCTCACTTTGTAAAATGGGAAAAATTGCCATTATAATTTCCCACAGCCCAAAGTCACATCTTCAAATGTCTAGTTTAGTCTGACCAGCAGTCCAGAACCCAAAGATACTGAGTTTACTGTCATACATGACAAAGTAAAGCATTAAGTTCTCACAGATGAGAAGCTGGAACCAGCAAACGGTTGGCATACTAGCTTAAAAATGTCTAAAATGATTATTTGATAATCAACAGCTGCCTATTAATTTAAACTAATCAATTAATCGACTATTTATAACAGCTGTAATTCACCGATTTAAATCTTAAAAATCTGAACTTAAATAGAGCTGAAAATTTGACACCAAATATTTATTTAGGTCATTTATCAAGGGAAAATGATAATATTCCCTCTTGCGGGTTTCACAAAATGTGAGGATTGGCTCAAATTTACAGTTCACAGTTTCTTTAAATGAATTTCTGCCATTTTTCAGTCAAAAATATTCAATTATTAATCATTAAAAATGATTGCATATGTTGCAAACATAATCCTTTCAGTTCAGATATTGTAGAATCCAAAAGCTGTTTCCTTACCCGCGTTTTACTTTTGTGAAGTCAAAGGCAACCTGTCTGTATGACACAGCTTTCTCATTCAGGTATCGACTATACCTCCTGATAAACGTGGACATGTCATAACCTGGGGGAAAAAACATGGTAGTAGGAATGATGACTTGATTTGATTTATGATTTGAAATAATAATTTCTTTTTCAAATGGTATGTAAATTCAGAACACAATTAAACTGTTACCTTGTAACCCACTTTTATCCAAAAAATTACTGAGGTTGAAAAGTGTATTCCTTGAAGCCAAGTACTGGACGAAACGCTACAAGAGGGAGAAAATAGTTAAACACAAAAGCACTAAAGTATCAACAGTCAGCCATTAATAATCTTCTGTGAGGTTATTACATTTTTCTATAATTTCTGATACTGTTTAACCACTTTTCTGTATTGATGAAAGATCATCTATTGTACATAATGTCCACTGAGGCGTCTCACCTCGTTGCCATAGACCATGAGGTGGTGTGTGGTGATGAGTGACTTAAACACAACCACCCAGCTGGTGTTGGTGGTCCTCTCAAACAGTGAATCAGCCAGTTGGGGAATGTTGACGTTCATCTCATTGGTACAGTGGATCAAATCTGAAACAAAAAGATGAGTTCATGAGATCACGGGGTTCAGCTGATCGTTATGAGGCAGTGGATTTGTAATAATTAATATGATACTATGGTGCTATGTGGTTGGAATACAAGTTAAGCAATGCGAAGGCATCACCTTCACCTTCTGGGATCTAGGAAATTAGGATGGACATTTTGTACCATATTCTGACATTTTATAATCGATCGCTCAGGAAAGTAATCTGCTACTTAATCGCCAATGTAAATAATCATTGTATCCCCCTAAATATAGAATGTGACATACTGTAGCTTGAATGCTGCATCATTCTATTCTTAAAGGCTCAAATGACATTAAATGACTGACTCATTTTTCTCATATATCATAAATCAAATCACGTAGTTTACCTCAAATATTGTGTGAAGTACAAACAGTCATGACTAAGAATTTCACCATAAAAATTGAGGATATTGAGGTGAGATTTGTCTTTGTAGTTTCTATGTTAATATACATTTTAAACTTTAAAAAAAACCAAACAAACAAACAAAAAAAACACTTTTCATCCATGAGGACAGAGTTAGTCACAGATAACCCCCATCTCCCCATGAATTTATTGTCAAATGGGCCTCATGTTGAGCCCGGGGAGCAGACAAACACCTGCTGCTGGCTACTACTAGTTTTTGGAAGAAAAACAACCTCTGATGTGACTCATGCTCATATCCTCCACAGCAGGTCACATATGTGCAATTTGTTCAAATTGTTAACCTGTGAGCAGCGTTAACAACTCCACAGACTACTATTTTAAAGTGCTTGTTTTTCAAAGAGGGATTCAACAAAAACACAAGTGAAAATGCTGAACGGAGCTTCAAAACATCCAATCCAAATGATCTCAGGAACATCATACATCTCTCCAAATAAGCTGGAAACCTTCAGTGCAGATGGTCTGATCCATCTGATCATTCAGGCATGAATTTACCAACACTAAACCAGGGCTGAAACAATTATTCTGCAACTATTTTGATCTTTTAATTGCTCAAAACATTTATCAAACACAAATGCCAAGGACTTGCTGCTTTAATGTGAAAATGTACTGCTTTTCTGTTTTAAACATAGTTTTACACATACCTCTGTGTTTTGGACAACTGGTATTTTAAAAGTATTTAAAATAAAATACACAATTTCATATCTTATTCAGTCATTTAACAGTTTAATCTCCATAAAAACATTTAATTTTATACTAAACCTAAAAAATATGAGAGCAACTCATATAATTGTAGAATGTTAAACCCTCATGTCATTGTAAATCCCTAAAAATTGGCAAAAATACTACTGGAAAACATCAACACAACTTAACACGTTTAACGGTGATATTATATTCAAAACACTCTTAAAATACTTTGAGTAAAATGGGGCAACAGTACGTTAAATAAGATTGTTTGCTCCATAAAATTTGCATTATAAACAGAAAATAATTATCTTGTAAACAGGGATCTCAGAAACTGATGCCAGTCATTGTAATTAGTAATGTGCAACCAAATGTCCTTACAACAGACTGACACAAAGTGCAGAGCATTAAGATGTTAACCACACATGTTCTGTCCCACTTCCTCTGCTCATATGTTCATCTCACATCCATGTGCTGGTTGAATGATGTTAGTCAAAGCAGCTAGGCCCATCAGTGCTAATGACCCTGCCATTCACAGCAGTGATCAGACTGATGGGGTAATTGGGCCTCCCTTTCTGTCCTATATTTGACTTTTCAAAAGGGGGGGGGGGGGGACTCTAAGTAGGACAGGATAACCTTCCAGAGAAGAAGAAGCAGCAGTAGCAGCAGCAGTTAGCATGGGTGGCTGAACTGCCCAGAGAAGACGACGACGGAGAGGACATGAGCAAGGGGGAGGAGGAGGAGGAATATGGGGGAGGAGGATGAACTGACAGCACTGTCACGTTATAGTCAGCCTGCTAAATATTCACATTGGCTTACATTAATGACTTCTTATTGAATCAATTCATGAGACGCTTATGAATTCATGTAGCAGCCCTGACAAGGCGTGATATTGCTAAACTGTGGGTTAGTCACCATGAACACAGTGACACTTTTTACTTTTTGAGCATCGTTTGACATCTGTGGCTGTGGACTGGCCATGGCTATTAATCCTTGTGCCTCTCAACTCTTTGACATTGTCATATTTGTATTTTTAGATCATTTTTACGTTTGAAAAATGACTTGTTCCAAAACCAAAGTAATGAACCGTGTTTCACTGTAATGCATCATCATAAAAATCTCTTTACACATGAGTTTAAAAAAAAAACCCATCAAAACTCAATATAAAGACTACTGTGAAATGCTATGATCATACAATCAAAAATATGACCATTGAGTTTCTATACATTTCAGGACTTTCAACTCTTTATTCTGCACAGCAGTGACCCCTCAGATCTGAAAACCAAACACTGTGAAAAGTTCCACAGTCCAGGCTTCAGACAAAGGGCCATCATGCTTTCACTGTTTTAGCTCCAACACTGTGGAACAAACTCCCCCTCAGTATGAGATCAGCTGAGTCAGTGCCACATTTTAAAAAAGCTTTTTAAAACCCACTTGTATAGACTGGCAATTTCAGAACCTTTTTTATAATATCTACTCTATAGATTCCTTCCATACTTTATCTTAATGTACTGTACTTTCTGTGCACCAGTGAGGCACCCTGTAACTCTGGTTTTGAAAGGCACTCCTCCCTCTACTTCTCCTATCCTTACTTTCTAATAGTATATAATAGTATCATTATAATACTAAATTATCCCCCAGCTGCACTTAGCATGCATAAAGCGGGGTATCAAACCTCAATACTCCTTTGGTTCTGAGCAAAGATGTGCATAGCACTGATTATCAGAAACTGTCACGAACCAAAAGTTAAAAATCAAATCATAATTTTATTTCTTCTGATTTCCCATATTGCAATACAAGATCGGTCTCAGTTTCAGAATCACTATACTCTTAGAACTGAATAGTTTCATGTTTCATACTGATAGTTGAAACATGCACAACAAGCATTTTAAAGACTTAATCAAATGATTAATCCACTTTATCTTATTTATAGTCTGTGCCCAAAATATTCACCACAAGTACCCACTAGTGCAGGTGAAGACAATTTGTAATGTTTCTTCAACAAATTATCATGATGAGTCTGGAGCCTGAATCACAACATGCAGATTCAGCTAGCACCTTTTTCCTGGACTGTTACTGAACTCTTACGATGATTCTTCAGTAAACCACTTTCACTGTGGTCATCATGAATTTGCAATATATGATAGCAAAGCAAAAACCTTTAGCAGAGCTGCAACAATTAGTCAATTGACAGAGAATTTATCTATAACCATTCTGATAATCAAAACCTTCTTTAAATCATTTTTAAAGCAAATAATACATTTTTTATTTTTACTGTTTCCAGCGTTTCAAATATGAGGGTTTTATGCCTTATCTGTTATAAATGATAATGATGATAGGATATTATTGGAAGATTAACTCATAATGAAAAATCTTTAGTTGCAGCCCAGATTCTTTTTGTGAAACTAGGGCACCTCAGTCCCGGTCGTTCGCCATCTGCTTCCCTTCATTTCCAATACTGTCATCTCTAGAATAAAATGCACATAATCCCCCACAAAATATACCATGTTATAATACAAAAATAATTGCTTCTATTGTGTCAGAATGAGACACAGATAACAATGAACCAGAAAAAGAATCCATCTGAACTTATAAAACAAACTTGCTGCTGCGTTTGCCTCCTCCTGGCCAGCCTCCCTTATGTTTCAATAAAAAACAATAGGTCACTGTGTAATTATCTAGGAGGTTGTAGGCTGTGTGCACAGAGACACACGTCAGTCACGTTGGATTTCCGGCTGGGTTGTAATGAGCCAGCGGGGTGTCACTGTGCCAACTTTCACTCATCTCACCTCCGGGGAGTCGGCCGTAGCAGCACAACAGGTGTGGAGCCTGAAACTTTCAACACTGAGCCAAAGATATTCACATCCCATTTTTGCTATACCTCATCCCACAGATCATCATAATGAGTGTGGAGCCTGAAGATACAGTGTACACCTTTTTTCCTGATGATGCAGGGCCTTCATTCACTTTCATTACTACCATTATGCATTTCCAAGTGCAGATCGATGTGTAGAAAATCTACCACTGCATCTCAAAGCACTGACAGACACTGACTATGAGTGCATCAGACGAGGATTTAAGCTCTTATGCTTACGTCAGGGTATAGATGTAGCAGCCTGTTTCATTGCTCTGAGCACTCCTCGGCTACAGACTGTGATTTTTTTTGGTCTGACTCTGAAGCATCATGACCCCAACCAGGAGAAACAGCAGCAGGCGTCACATTACTCCAACACTTCACTCTAGTGTAGGAACTCAGCTGAGACAGACACTTGTCCTGCTGCAGGTGCAACCAATCAAGATGGGAGATGAAACTGGACTGCAAGCATTCCTGGGAATGTTGATTCAGGGCCTTGTTAGTACAGAGGCCCATTAGCTCACACTGGTTTCTTTTAAAGGTTTTCCAGTCAAACAGCCTACATATTTATCCTGAATTGCTGCTATGTAGGCTGAACACTCGAGCTATGAGTCAGTGGCTAAATACGAGAAGCAGCAAAGACAAGAGAGCGGATTGAACAAAACCACACAGTAGAGACAAGCTAGTTTGACAGCAACTGAAGGCAAAAAATTACATTAAAATGAATTAATAAGCATTCATAAAGGCTGGTACATCTTTAAAACACTCTTAATTATGTATAGCACTATGTCAACAAGGCCTGTCCTTGGTGTTTAAACAATATAATCTCCCAGACATGGGAAAGCAGTAGCATTTAGCCTATCCCAAGGCTTTGAGGCCTTGTAGCTCCACCACCGCCATAACTCAGCCTGTGTAGCGGTGTTTCATTGAGAAGAGCCAGCCGTGATTTAACTTGAACACTCGTGTGCTTGTTTAGAGATACTCACAATCCAAATGTTTCTTTTTCGGGCCCATTATTTCGTGAGTGGTGGCCTTGCAAACTGTTTTCGACACGGCGGATCCCGTTACACTGTGCTGGGCTGCAGTTATCCTGTCCGTAATGCTCTGCCCCGACATCTTCACTCACTCAATGCAACAAAAGACTTTAAAAAAATGTTAGTTTCGCCTCCGTTTATCTTCGGATATGAGCTTCCAGCAAAAAATAAAATAAAACCTCCACCTCCTCCGCAACCTTGCCGGACCCCCCCTTTCTTTCCCACCTTGGTGGAAAAAAAAATCAAAACTAGGCTATGGCAGACGCGGACCAGGGGAGGGCGGAATAAAGAGAAGCGGAATCTAACAACAATTAAAAAATGTTAATTTGTTTCTTTCTTGTTGCGCCGCTCGCTTCCGTACGAATTCATTCAGATTTCGGGGATGCCGTGATGGCAGAGTCCACTCGCTGACTCATCCGACCCGGGTCTCTGTCTCGCTCTCATCCCGATGTGGCACACCGGATCCCTGCGTCTCCTCTCCTCGCCTGCCTCCGCTGCTCCGCCAGTCGCCGTCGCCGCCGCTCCGCCAGTCGTCGCCACCGTTCCTCCTCCTCCCACTACTCCTTCTGCTTCTGCCGCCGCTGCCCGGCTTTAAAGCGCTACGAAAGAGAAAAAGACCACTGAGGTGGGGAAATGGCGGGCCTCCATTTAGCTCAGCTCCGAGGGGGGGGGGAAAGGGCTAAAAACACCGCCCTACAGACCCTGAATCAGATAGTAGCTGCGCCGCCGCTAGCTTCCGCTGTGGCGCAGGTGCATACCAACTGACCGCAGTCCAGCTGAGGGGAGAAAAATGCACAAATGCTCAATCACGAGAGGCCTGGATGAGAGGATGAAGCCTGTATTGATTGAGGAGTGGACACAGTGAAAAGCAGGCTGCTACAGGCCTAACAGAGTGAAGAATGAACACGACTTTTGGGATGTTTTTGTCTTTGATGCTCTGATTCTCAACCGCACATTTTGTACTGGGGGAACTATTTTTGTGGTGAATTTATACAGACTTTATTTTTCTTTGTAGCATCTCAAATCTCACTGTCACAAGTTGTGTCTTTTCAAAGTATTACATTTTTACAACTAAGAAAGAAATATCTATAAACTGATATGTTTATGGCCTCAGAGCTTATATACCTTGAAGTGTTCAAAGGATAAATTCACCCTGACCAAGTCTGGTTTACCAGCAGGACAGAGTGGGCCCAGGGCGTCTACAGATAAATGCTCTAATCATTTGTAGATCGGTGGCATGTTAAAATCTACTTCTCAGGTCGCAACTAATTTGATTTGACTAAACAATCCCAACTCAAGGTCCACTTACAAGTTTTTTCCCCCGAGTTTTCAACTGCTGTCACACAGTCTTCATCAGCACATGGAGTCTGTTTGTCATGGAGATGCATCTGCTGAAATGCAAACTCAGAGTCATGATTTCATGTAATTTTTGCAACTCAATTCACTGAGGAGCATGTGACACAGTTGAAAACATGATAGAAATGTAGTAAATTGACCCACAAGAATGAGCTTTCACACAGAAAAATGTCCAACAGTCATTTAGAATACAGGCGGCCATTTTTGAAACAACTGAACCCAAACTTGATGAGGCCTTTTTAGTGCAATATGGATGGTTACAGTTCTACGGATACAGTATATTTAGACTTCCTCTGCACACAAGTCTATAATATATAGTCAAATACAGAAATATTAACATAGGCTTTACCGTAATATAGTATCCTTCCGAAATATATGTATAGAATCCAGACATAGCTCTTTGAAACAACTAAACCAAAACTCCCTCACAGAGACATTTTGGTCTAAATGGGAAAATGGAAAGACACATTTGTTTTGTTTTAAAGTTCTGAGACTTCTGAGACACTTTGTAGTGAAATTCAATGTGGCACACACACACACACACAGAGAGAGAGAGACAGGATGTGCTACCTGAATAGTGTTTCAAAAAAGAAATATAAAGGATAAAATTTAAGATAAATGATGCATACATGATTCTGTATCTATAAATATATAGCGAGCTGTGTCAGGTTTGCTTACTAAAGACAACATTTTAATGTTGTCACTGATTGAGTTGGAAGGAATTTTAATTATTTGATAAAGTCTTGGGCAGTTTAATCTAAAACAATGTATCATATTTTATAAACTTGTTATATGTTTTGTTTGTAAAATCCTAATTTGTAAAGTAACTGGTAACTACAGCTGTAAATTAAGTATAGCGAAGTAAAAAGTACAATATTTCCCCTGAGTTCCCCACTGAAATGTAGTAGAGTAGAAGTAGCATGAAATGAGTAAAATTCAGTAAAAAGTACAATATCAGTCCAATCAAATGCGTCCAACTTAATGCTTAAGAATTTGAAGCAAAAATAAAAGTAAAAATGTTAAACATGAAAAATTTAAACACACACATCCATAAAACATAAAACAACTGGAAACAAATCTCAGTCGAGACAAAGACCACAGGGGGGCAGCACAATACCATGATTATCTCCAAACATGCCAGTCTACCACAGTCATCATGTACGCATTTGGTATCAGCCCAAATTATGATCCTCCTGTGTTCTAATGAAGCTGACTCTGAGTTTTTGACTTGTTACTGTGATAATCCTCCACACTAAAGTTAAATCTGAAGCAAAATCATCTGGTTCTTCTTGTTGTTTTTCACCACAATATAAAACACAGGCTTTATTTTACTGCCTCTACTGACAAAAAACCAAACTCAGTTTTAAACCGCAGCTGCCAACAATGTATTGTGTACTGTGTTCTTTACCGTCCCATCTATTATTTTCAAGCTGCAACACACAGACACACGGATCATGGCCTGATTCTTGAGTCTTACAAACAGTAAAAACTAAAGAGTTAATTTGAGTTTTCATTCATCTGCACAAAGAAAGAAATCTGACTTAATCTGTATCTTGGATTTTTCAGTCCAGCTGTATGCATGGGGTGATATAAACAAAAATAGCTCCAGTTTCCTCAGAGTTCTATCCTTGACAAGGTCATACTATTGAAAAGCAATCCTCCTCACATGTTTTTCTCTTAGTACAGGGTTGGGTTTCATACATAAACAATACGCGAGTCTGTTGTTTTCCCTTCTCACCTGGGAATTTTCACAGGTTTTTCAGCCCGTCAAAAGGCACAGACAGAGGACCCCTGTAAACATATATTCACTTTAAAAACTCAGCTAGTTCATTTATTTTCAATTTCAGAAGAGATCACCTTGAGAAACTCTTTTCTTTTAACAACCTGCATGAGTAGCGCCTTATCAATCAAATTCTTATAGCTACTGTTTTCTGGGTTTTTCAAGTTCATGTGCACCACTTTAGTTTGCACTACAAATATCATCTGTGGCAACAAATCAGATCAAACAATGTCTCTACCCACTTCCATTATAAATTTGCCCCTCTGCTGTGGTAGAAAAAAAAAGACAAGGCTTCTGGCTTTTGGAAACATTACTCACTGAGGATCAAATCGCAGCAGGGCCTTTGATGATGGCTTCAATTTCCCACCTGTGTTAAAACTGGAGCGTCAGATTACAACCACACTCTCACAGGTTTTGTGATGCAGCCCAGATTGTGTGATTTAGATGTCTGTTTGTTGAGTCTGGATGTTTCAGGTTGATCAGATAGAGACAGCTATATCAGGCAGATCTAAGTGCGGCGGTTGGTCCTGTGCCATTAAAAGTCTCTGAGCACAACGACCTGCGGGAAACATTCACAAAACTCCCGAGAGCTGAACAGACACTCGTGGTGTTATGGTGTAGGATTAAGAAACTTTTCCTGCAACATTACAGGTGGGGTAGATGGGGCCCAGCATAAGGTGAAATAGGTGGCTTCTTGTGCATTTTTCTTATCATTATAATGCCAAATTAAGGGTATGTATGATGAAAACTATTATGAAGACAATCAGCAGGATACACTGTTTGGACCTGTTGTCTTACCTTACATCTTGAAGAAAGTCATGTGACTGAAACACAAGCACAGACGTAGAGCTCATGGTTATGTGTTGGCTAAATAGGTCATCTGCTGGGTGGGATTTGTAAAATAAGCAGGATGGTAATGGGTTCAGCATATGTATTCATTTCATGTGTATGTGGCCATCTGATCCTGTTTGCTCTGAATGGCACTTGTCTGCTTGTAAGAGCTTCATATTTGATTTCAGCCCTATACCTCATCAGAGGGGCAGGTGAGCGGGAGTGAATGACAGACACCTGCAGCCAGGTGTGTTTCTCAGGGCTCTGCAGGACCAGCAAGTGCCTGCGCGGCCTCAAGTCCGGATCTGAGACTCACACGTGAGGCCAACTAGCCAGGATGATTCATACCAGTGACTCATGGGTGATGTGTTAGGTGAGGGGTAACTGTGACATGGGCGGGGAGGGAACAAAAACCCCAGCATATAATGTTCCTATGTGGTCATACACAAATATGTACTCTGCATGTATAGAATATTACAGATAGTTTTCCCTGATAGACAGAAATGATGTGAATCCAGCTAAAACATGTTGGTTTTACTAATTAAATGTGGTTAGATTTAGTTGGATTTTTGACCCTTGAGTTTTGTTGACATAACTTTCCCATGGTTTGCATTCCCATGATCATCACTCTATAAATAAATGTACATTAAAAATAATGGTAATTACAAAATCAACCAATATTTTCCTTCAAGTATGTTTTCTGATAATCCTTCTTTTTGCCACAAACTGGGTCTGTGCATTTGATGAAAGCGACAAAATGCAGTAATGACCATGAAGCATTTTTGTTACACCAAGTAAGAAAATACCTCATGTTTTATATGATGTGTGCTTGAAGAAATACACTATATATTCATTTAAACTCATTCACAGACAATGACAATGTATCATATATTACCCTGCAGTGACAGTATCACTGGTGTTGTGGGTCAATAGATGCCATACAGGCCAAGCGAGGAGAAACAGGGAGTTACCCCAGAAAGGTCTAATCCCCGTTAAGACGTCTGATGAACAAACTTGTATTAAAAGTCACTTTTTGTTGCACATTTCTGATATGTGTCATCTGTGTAGTTTAAAGTTTACATGCAAATCTCATGAAATTAGACAAAGTCATTAAGTGTGAATCTGATAAAACAATGTTAAGTATGTGAAAGAACCCCAAACAGAAGATTAGAGTCAAGCTTCAGGGCCTGCACTGGGCCAGATTTACCTTGTAGGTGTCCCCTGTGGCTCTAGAACAGCTACTGAATGGATCTTTGTGGTGAAACTGTTGCATCAACTACATGAATACAGGTTGCACTCAATAAAAACAGGCAGTGTAAAACTATTTGCTGCTATTTATTCTGTCTTTATGTTGAGGGAAGGACTCCAAAGGGAAGTAAAAATAATATCCAACAATAGAAAATAAGTTAGTGGTTATATCATCAGTCATCAACAACTGCAAACTAGACTTTTATCGATTGAAACTACCAGTCAAGTTAAACAGAAAGAGAGTTTTCAGCTATTTCTTCTTGGTGCTCATGATTTTCTCATTATTTTTTAAGAGAAGGTTTTACTTAAAAACAGTATTTTAAAGGGAAAATCTGCCACTGATCTGTATCTTTCTTATCATTGACAAATTCCATGAAAAACCTAAGGAGCAACCATGAACTGATCCCACATGCACCATCCTGCTGCTGTAAATACTAATAAAAGAACTGGACCTGTATTAATCCGCAACCGGAAACAGTCCTCAACAAATGCAGTCATTAATTATTTACCCTTTAACAAAAAAAAAAAAAAAAAACTCTATACAGTATTTGTGACCTTTTTTAAAGATGTATGTCTTCATTGGAGCAGCATGGTGGAGCAGTGCTTACCACTGTTGCCTCATGGTAAGAAGGTTCTGGGTTCGAACCCTGGTTCACTGGGTGCTGTCAACTTTACATGTGGATTCTTTTGGGATTCTGGGGTGAGGTTGATTTGTGACTCTAAACTGCCTGTAACCCTGCAGCACACTGGCATATATGTCCAGGGTGTACCCAGCCTCTGCTGCCTCAGTCCTGCCCCACCCCGAGACCCTTGGGTGGTATAGTAACCAAACCAGGATAGTAGAGTCTGAGAGTATTAAAAGATAAACGTGAGTCTTTTTATGTTATTTACACTAGTTTATTAAGTACACCCAGCTAAAACAAACATAGTCTAATACAACAGCACCTTTATGAAAATTTTAATGTTCAGTTTGTGTTGAAACTATTTTACAGAGGTGCTGATTCAACTTCATAGTCATTTTGGAGGCTGCAGTTTGTGGTGCTGTTTAATTAAATTGCATATTGACAGTAAGAAAAATATCCTTTGAGGTTCCAGCACCGCTCTTTACGCATCTTTAACTTTATAGATCAGTTTAAAGGTCAAAGAACTTCTTCTGTAGAGAGAAGAAGAAGTTCTTTCTCCTGATACAAGTTGGACATATTCACTTCTTTTTTGTTGTTGTTGTTGACTGTAGTAAAATCAAAGGTTAAAACAGAATAAAACAGACTCAAGATTCCACTTTTACCTTCTGCAATGTTGAACACACCACCGCTCTAGCTGTATACACCACCGAATACCTTTACTCTAAGTGATGCCTTGTGCATCACAATTACCCACACACAGCCCTGCATCAGACTGTGAGTTGACTTTTATGCTCATGTGAATGTGGGTTGCAGCGGCAGCCGATGACAGCTTAATTCCCGGGCTGGGCCCCCCCCCTGCTGAGGCCCACCGTTTGTGCAAGCTGACAGACGGAGATCAGACCGAGGAGAGACGAGTGGGAACACTCTGACTATGCTCAGGTTTCTGGGCAATGTGAAAAGATTTGTCCAGGCCATTCAGATCTGACTGATTTTCCCATGTTCTGCACCGCAGCGGGTTTCTGTTGACGTGTTTGGATAAAGAGACCCTCTATCTTTTTCATCTGAGCACACACAACAGATACAAGTAAGGCCGACATTGTGTGTAGCTTAGGCCCTTGATGCCACCAAAACTGCACGCCAACAGTGTTGAACTTTTCTCTCGTCACAAACCAGGGGGAGAGGGGTTCCAAACAATTACTTTGGAAAAGGCAGGAAACAGGTAAACAGGTGCAGAAAAAATAGAGGTGAGGGTAGAGAGAGGGGAGTGGGATTAAATGAGCTGGAGAGAGGGGTGACCTCAGTTTAAAAGGGGTTGGGTAATAGCAGTTTTGGGCCAACATGAGCAACTGAGGTAAAAGGGGGCAGAGGGAGCAGGATAAGAAGGATTAGGGGACCTGGGGAAAGAAGGCTGTACTACTTTGATAGAGGTCAGAGCGTGCAGCAGTCAAGGAAACGGGCAAGGCAGGGGAGTATTGTTTTTGAACATCTACTTTTGAGATAAGTGCCTTTTTTTTCTAAAGACATACCTGAAGAATGTGGTTAATGCCATGTTGACCTTCTGAAGATGACAAGCAAACCTTTCTCAGGTGCTGAAATGACACGAATGTGGTTTATCTTCCTACTGATGAGTAACACCGCTTCAGTCTCCACACAATTTAACGGATACAACTGTGATGCCAACCACCACAGCAGGTTTCCTGGTGAGAATACCGCAGATAACTCTTTCATGCTCTCCATTTTTCATTCTGACTGCAAATATTGAACAAAAGTTAATGCTTCTGTCAGTAGTGGAAAGTGTTGGGGACAATTTGCTCTGATATTTTTTATTTTACCGTCGTTAGGCACTCTTACTCCTGTGAGTATTCTTGCTCTATATGGTTAATATATTAAATGATAAAAATGTACTTTTTCATTTTTAAGTGCATTTTGATCGCATTGCTTTACTTTTAATGTACTTCTACACTGTGGCATTGGTACTTTATATATAAGTAAAGATGCTGAGAACTTCAGAGGTTATGGCAAAATAATGTAGACTTGTCATGGAAAAGTACAAACCCTGTGTTATACTGTGAGGTGTTTCTAATATTTAGTCCACTCTCATTGTTACTGACAAAGTACTAGAAACACCTCTCAGTATTACACAATACATGAAAACAGAACCTCAAACTACAGCCTGTTTCTGTAAGAGGTGTACCTAACAAACTGCCAACTGAACATACAGTATATATATATATAATATGACTAAACTGCCACAGAGTTGAATTATATGGGTTGAAAACTACTCTCTTTGTAGTTTGGTTTTTGATGGATTCTGTTTGAATGTGTGTTGCCTCTTTGAACGCAGATTGTTGTTTTAGCCTGTTTGTAAAAAGTAGTTTGTCATATAACATTGGGAATGCTACCTTTCCATGGATTTGTTTTCTTACCATTTTAACCACCACAAACAGGTTTTTTCTTTTTAAAAACAAAAAAACACAACTACAAGTGAGATGTATGGATTTTTTTAAAGAATCAGCAATATGGTAGATAAATTGGGTAAATTGTTGTCTCTGACTAGCTTTTTCTGCTGTGAGCATACAGATGATTAATCATGTTATCACTTGAGATTTGCTGTTAAATGTTTGCTGTAAGTAGGAGTGAGTTGTTTGGATAATGTGTCTGTGCTGCTCACACTCAGTGAAGAACTGAAATTGATAAAAATAAATAAATAAATAAAAACAGGCCTTGGGATTTAATTCCCACCATCTAATCAGCCACTACTTGATCCCTGAAATGGCAGGTAAATACTGATGTGATGATAAATGAGCTTAGCCCCCCCACCCTCGTTCCTGCAGGTGAGCGGGACATCAGCGTGTACTGCGGGGTTCAGACCATCACTTTAAAGATCAACTTCTGCCCGGTGCTTTTCTCCGGCTACACTGACGCAGATTTGGCCCTGAACGGTCGCCATGGCGACGCCCAATGCCGTGGTTTCGTCAACAACAACACCTTCCCCACAGCGGTCCTGTTCAGCATCAGCCTCAGCACTCTGGAGGCCTGCGGTAACAGCCTTGTGGTAAAGGATGCAAACACAAGAACACGGTGTTAATATGATCAATAGGCAGCTTCATAATGGTGTTTATTGACTTGGCAGGAAGCAAAGTGACTTGCTAAGACGTTTCTCTCTGTAGGTCAGCACAGCCTATGGGGCCAATGCCTATGGGAACATGTCTCTGGTACAAATTGGGAACATCTCGGGCTATATCGACACCCCTGACCCACCGGCTATAATCAGCTACCTGCCCGGTTTGTTGTATAAATTCAGCTGCAGCTACCCGCTGGAGTACCTGGTCAATAACTCACAGCTGGCATCGTAAGTTGTTGCCAAAAAAAATCCCTCAGCTTCCAAAAGAAAGCTTGACCTTTCAGGAGTCACTCAGGGGATTTGATATTAGGATTTATTTATTTAATTAAGAGCCTTGTATATCGTGTTCCTAAACTGTGGTGACAGTAAACCGCCTAGTTTAGAAGTCTGACTGGGTTTGTGTCATATGATGTTCTGAGAAACATTAATTGGGATATGCATGTTTTCTAATTCACATCTAAACTGCTGTCTTCCAGTCATGAAAATAAATACATATACTATACAGTTACTTTGTGATTAATCACATTATAACCACTGCTTTCAATATATATATATGAATATATACTGCTTTACAAGTATAGCAAATATCCAAGAGATGACAAACAGCATTTAAAATATGTGTTGAACTCTTCACAGCTCGTCTGCTGCTGTATCTGTCAAGGACAGCAATGGTACATTTGTGAGCACGTTGAGCATGATCCTGTATAATGTGAGTTCACAGCTGTGGTCAACTCATTATATACAATAATTTCAGTTGCAATTTCTAAACTTTGATGCTATTAATTACGAGGTTCGCAGGGATATTTGATGTAAATTGAGTTCATGACCTCCTGAATCATCATTTATCCTTATAAGTCTGGTGATATTTCACATTTTTCTTATTGTCAACAACTCCCTCAAAAAATGAATGAAAATTGAGTTCATGATCTTTGGATCATGTTTGTGTTTCCTTTTAATGAATCATCTGACTTTTTGACCAGATTTATAAGTCTGGTAATGTTTCATATTTTTCTTATTGTCAACAAAACAAACAAAAAAAAAACAAAAAAAAAAAGAAAGAAAAAGTGATGAAGTAAATTTTCCTTTATCATATACATGGGCACTGCAGTTTATATACATACTCTGTCCTGCTGCCATAAAAACTCGGTAGAGCACCAAGTGTGGATTAATCCATCACTGAAATTGGCTTTGACAAATGCAATATTTACTTCTGTTTGAGTAATGATTACCAAAACCCACAGTGCCTGGCTGTAATAGGATGGTCTTCTGCCTTTTTTAAAAAAAAAATATGAAAGTACATATTTGTGACCTGTTTTTAAATATTTGTACCTTTAGCATAAATAAATGGAGTTGCCACATGAGGAGTGCCACAGACAAGGCAGAGAAGAATATCACCAGCCTTATACTTTAAATGTTCATTATGTCAGGACCATGCCCCTTTGAAATTCTCAATTTCATGTTTCGAGTGAAGAAGTAAACTTTTCATTCTCTTGTTCTCTACAGGATTCAACATACAATCAACCTCTCTCTATTCCAATGGCTGGGCTGGCTCTGAAAACCAGAGTATTTGCAGCAGTTAAAGCCACAAACTTAGACAAACGGTACCAGATTGCATCCAATTCTGATTTTCTCTTTCATGTGTCATAAATCTTTACAGAAACATCACTCACGTAGCAAGATATTTTGGTCAATCACAACATCCTTCCGAGCATCATTTTTACAGAATTAGTCCTTTTTTTCATGCTTTTCATTCATTATGCTATTATGTGATTATTCTACTTGAAGGCGCCAGCCTGCAACAGAGAAAGCCTGATTTGTATTTTCCCATGTGCAGTCAGATCTCTATCCTTCTTCCCATCTCACAGTTTTGTGCCTCTGCAGGTGGAACATCTTGATGGACTACTGTTACACAACTCCCTCAGGGAATCCTAATGATGAACTCCGCTATGACCTTTTCTTTGGGTAATCTTGCTATTTTTCCTCTCAGGATGATGACTTGATAAACCACAAAAGAGAGTCATTACCTATTCAGGCTCTCCAAAAAGCTTATCCTCATGAAGGCAATTTTTTCCCTCCCAGTGAGTGCTTAAGGATACATCTAGACATCAAATCTGCACAGTGCATATGTTCACATGTGTGTATGTGTATGTGTGTATCTGTGTCTCTTTTGACACAGCTGCTATAAAGACCCTCAGACGACGGTTTTTGAGAATGGGAAGAGCCAGATGGGGCGTTTTTCCTTCGAGGTTTTCCGTTTTGTTAAACACAGGCACCAGAAGATGTCCACTGTGTTTTTGCACTGCGTCACCAAGCTGTGCCGGGCCGATGACTGCATCATGCTCATGCCAGTGAGTGTGAAAAAAAAATCACAGATCTCACTTTGTGACTCACTGTGTGTCCCCTGACCTCAAACAAGGGCTGAAATCTGATGATGTGATTGGCAGATTTGTGGCCGGCGGCGCAGGCGGGATGGAGAGGAGAGCCTTGATTCCCCACCGGCGGCATCTGGGAACACTGTCATTACTGCTGGACCAATCATCACCAGGAGTGGTATGATGAATAAGATGACTCATAAAAGAATAGTCTGACATTTTGGGAGATATGATTACTCACTTTCTTACACACTTTCTAAGAAGATTGATGCTATGTAATTGCTGCATTTAAATCTTTGTATGGATTAAACAAATGAGCTGTAATATATCAATAAGCAAGATTTACAGGTGCTGGTAACCAGATTTCATTTCCTTTGGACTGAGCCATGCTAGCTGTTCCCACATATTTTGAGAATTTATGCTAAGCTAAGATAACCGACTGCTTGCTGTAGCATCATATTCAACAGACAAATATGAGAGTGACATCAATCTTCTCATCTAAGTCTAAGCAAGAAAGCAAATTAACATATCGTCAGAAAATGTCAAACTGTTCCTTTAAATTTAGAAAGCTCATTAATCCCACAGAGCCACTGAAGATTTAATTTTAAAATGACTCTGATAAATACTTTCAAAATTATTTTTCAGATGAAACTCCTGTCAACAACTCCCAGCTTGGTAAGCTCCATCATGCTATGTTACGAAACATACAAAGGTTTTGAATATTGTCTGTGACTAAAGATAGCAGATACCTATGGAAATGGATGATTTAAGGCAAGTAACATAAAGGTTCCACTTCTCTTTCTGAAGGGAAAAAAAAGAAAGGAGGTCACGTTAAACCCCTGTCAAAGAACGTGCATGTTTTAAGCTTCTGCTTTTGTTCATCTTTCCACCCACCAGCATCCAGAGACTCTTCCCCGGCGATGAACCCGGTGACCACTGCTCTGATCTCAGGCGTGGTCGTCCTGGGTGGGGTCAGCATGGGCTTCTTCCTGCTGTCGCTTCACCTCCTGCAGAAGTCCCGCCTCCCACCGACCACGGTCTCAGGTGTTTGGAACCCCAGCTTTAAGTGATCTGTCATCTGTATATAATGACATCTTTGGGTGATACTTCCTAATACAGCCCCTGCTTTATGGCGTCAGTTTGTTATATGGATCAGGTACTTATAAAATACTTATCGGTTTCTACTGGTACTTAGTACAGTGGGGGGAAACATCAGAGTAAAAATAAAGTATGTGAGCTGCAGTACAATGTGTAGCTGTTCTCTCTTTATTCTTTTATTCCCTTTGTTCTGTTTTCTTTATTCAGTTTTGCTTCCTACCCTGTAGGTACCCAGCATTCACAAAAACACTATATTACTTATTTCTCCATTCCTCTAAAATGCCCAGCTGTTATTCCCTGTACCCCACAGTCTTGCTTTCTTCCTCCATATCTACATTTAAATAGCAGTGGGGACTAGTCAGTATTATATTGGTGCCTGATTCATACAGTGAATAAATAAATCATGGACTGTATTATAAAGTCTCATCCATCTTTGTATTGACAGTATGGTGGGTACACAGATACATGTGTCTCTATTGTATGGCTGCTCCAGTGTGCACGTGTGTTTCCCCCTACACACACATTATTAAATTTGTATTGTATTGTTTTAGATCTTGTGTATTTATTGCCTTCGATACCTCATCATGTTTTGTCATGTTTAGTCATGTACTGTTTAGTGAAAAGCCTTAAAAGCAACCATGTGTTTTATATTTTAACAAATGTTACATTATTTTTTACAAATTTCTTTTCTTGCAAAGTGAGTTTATGAAAAAAGAAAAATTAGAGTGAAATCAAAATGTACTATTTTTTTCTTTGCTTTTTGTGTTACTGTCAAAATGTATAGCATTTATAGCAGTATAACCCTGTACAATATTAAAGTCAACCAACAAGCGTTATGCCATGTTTTGACATCATGAAAGCTGATTTACTGTTGTATGCTTCAGTTTGGTTTCAAGTTTTCACAAGAGTGGTATTAATCCTCTCATCTGACTCCAGGCAAGAAAGCAAAATGTCTAACTTTCCTTTTAAACAGAAATAAGGGAGAAAAAAACCAGTCTCAACCCCGGGTCCACTTGTTCAGGAGCTTCAAAGATTCATAAGAAAAAAAAAAAAAAAACTCTTTGTGCGTTTGCAAGCTACCGAACAGGCCAACAAGTAGTCCTTGAGTTGGGACTGTTTTGTCATCTGCAGTTTCCAAGGTCAAGAATGAAGAAGTGAACTCACATATTAAAGACAATAACAGATATCAGTTTTTGTTCAGCATGTTATCACTGAACTTTTTCGATGAATTTAAAGATCAATTCTCCTGGCTCTTCAGCTAAATAAACCATTGAAAAACTATGTGTATCATCTGAACGATGCATATTCTCAAAGCTTCACTCAGTGAAAATTATTTGAATGTACAACCTGACTTTGACAAATCTTTTCAATATCAGTGAACACAATCCTACCTTCTCCTAATGGCTTTCTGTCTAATGATACATTTGTATTGTGGGCAATAAGTAATTCTTTTAATAGGTTTCATGGCATTTCCTCCATGATTTATCTGACTATGATCTGCAAAGTTTATTTATTCTTCTATAATATTGGCACATATCTGAGAGTTTTCAAAATGTCATGGCCTCGTGGGTGTCCAATCTCTAGGAAAATGAACAAAATACCAGGCACTGCCAGAGCTCATTTGATGACTGCCAGAATTAATCTTTCAATTTTTTGCCGTATTGATTTTCTTTTCCGATGACCTATATAAATGTCTGTTGGTGGCAGCTGTGTCTCACGTGTCTGGCTCTGCGGCTGTTTTTGTGACCCGCATGGCTCTGCTGCATTCACTGCTCTTTATCACCCTAATCCCTCATTACTACAGCCGTTTTGTGATGTGTTCAGCGTCCACAATGACCACAGATAACTGAAATCGAGAGGAATAAATGTTATCATCTCCCCCTCTCAGTTTACTTTCACTGATAATTGATTAAACTCTCATCCCGAGATGGAAATGAGGCCAGGTTTTGGCTTTGAATATTGAAGTCAAGTTCAGGTGACACCAAAACAAAACTTATAAGATGAACATACATGGCTAGAGGGGGTGGGTGTGTGTGTTTGTGTGTGTGTGTGTGTGGCCAATAGGACAGAAAGATGCATTTAAGTGCACGTCATGGCTATAATAACGTGTCCTGCATTTGGCTTTGTGGTTTCATGTGCTTAACAAAAGACGTTTGACGCCCATCCTTCAACTTGACCCCAATCAGAGCTCTCTCTTCCCAGGTGGCTCACCTGACAAGATCGGATTTCAAACTGTCCTTCAATCATTTTCTCCCAGTTTTAAATGATTTCTAAATTTCAAGTGATGCTTCAAATATATGGGCATTTCTACTTTGATTCTGAAGCCCGAACACAAACGTTTTAACATTAACTTTGTGCCAGCTACACAAGGCTTAAGCATGATAGATATAAATCACACTGTCATTTTGACTGATGTACTTGTTGATAATGACATATTGTGAAATTTCACGAATCAAAAGCATCATATAAAAGATCTTTTGTGCCAATTTGTCAAATTAAGGGTCATCCAGGATACATTAAACCACCAAATACCTCAGATGACAACAAGTCCTCTTTCTTCTATTGTGCGTGAGGTCCCAGGTGAATAGAAAACATACATACCCTTACTTTATTAAGTTTCATATTAGTAGGAAAATGGGGCTGCATTTCTCACACAAAGTCACAAAGCCTTATGGTTATTGTTTAAGCATGTAACTTTGAAGGGGACTGTGTTGGGTTTCATCATTTGCCTCCAGGAGAGGACCACGGTACCTCAGCCACAAAAAGTGAATTGTTCATGCAAACTGAGGCAGTCCCACCAAAGTGCCATTGACCCTGTTTCCATCCAATCCTAAAACAGTGTTTTGACCACACGACAGTCATGTTCACCATATATAAAACAGCCCACTACTCTCTTATCCTAAACCAGCAAAGAGACTGAGGAGGTAAGATCCTGGCTGAGATAACGACAGCGCTTCCTTGACTGACAGCTCTGGATTGAGAATCTAATTTTTGATCTTTTTCTTTTAAAAAATCTGAATCATTTCATTGGACTTACAGATGTTTTCTTCTGCATTGTGCTGGATTTTTTCTTTAAGGGATTTTCTGTGTTTGACATCTCTTGTGTTTGCCTCAGCTTTTTCACAGAGGGCAAGAGCGGGGAGATGGCTTTACTCAGCTTCCTTATCCTGACCTCCGTGTGTATTGTGGGCCGAGAGGCCCTCAGCATATCTGACTGCGGAGTATACGCCAGACGACCTGGTAAGATGACCATGACCTTCACTCTCACATTTTTGGTTGTGGACTGAAGGGGTTGTATTGATTTCAGTTCGGATGTAGACCTTTCAGAAGGCCATACTGATGTTAGTTTTAGGTCTTTTATTTAATTAGCACACTTTAAAGAATACTATATCCATTTCTATGATGTGTGTTTACAGTAGAAATGTGGATGTTTAAGCAGGCATTACAAATGATATATTTCTTATTTTATTTACTGTGGTGGTGGAGTTCTGGTGCGACTTTTCTTTAAATTTCATTTTTGTCATTTTTGATTGTATTTCTTGCTTTTCTGTGATATGTGTCTGTGTATGCACCGTATTTTTCTAAAAATGTTTCACACACTACCTCTATCTGACTAAATTGCATGTTAAAAAGTCTTTTATGTCTTTCAATGATAATGCCATCTTATCACCATCAGAATACACTGATATCGCTGTTGTGTGTGGCACATCTGCCATTAACCTGGCTATTCAAATCTGCCCGGCTATCTACACCGGATACAACGAGAGCTTACTGATCCTAAACCGCATCCGTGACAATGTGGACTGTCAGGGGACACTGGACACCTCGGTGGTACCTCCCGTGGTGAGATTCAGCTTCCCCATCAGAGAAGGAAACGCTTGTGGGAGTAATTTCTTGGTAAGTATTGCATCAATGGACTTTAAGAATTTAAGAAACTGAAAGGGTGTCTGAGTACTCTGTTTTTGGCCAGGCAAGAGGAGGTGGAGAAGAGAGCATCAAGGGTAGAAATAATGGGGTTTCAGCCAGCCATACATGAGATGAGTCAGTCTGCTCCTGACTTAATGTAACACAGATAGATGCAATCCCACCAGCCTCCTTTCTGAGGAGAATGAGCAAGTTGAGAGAGTTGTTCCACTTTCTTGATGTGATTTCATCACTGCTTCCAGCTGTGCTGAGAGACATCGGCCACCATTTATTTTTTACCATTCCTTAAATAATCATGTTTCTTTTAAATAATTCCTTAGACCACAAGTGCACCAGGGACGGGAATATTCTCAGACTTCTCCAACATCCAGTCAGTCAACGTCAGCGGGGTGGTGCGATCTTTCGATCCCACCATCGGGACGATCACCTACAACGCAGAACTCAAGTATTACTACTCATGTGCCTATCCACTGGAGTATCTCATTAACAACACCCAGGTGGATGTGTAAGTGCACACTTATAATATGCGGGTTAAAAACATACATTAACACTTCTAACGTTTCACTTGCAAGCCAAATGTGATCTCATCTCTTTTCTCCTCACAGGTCATCTTCCTCCATTGCTTTGAAGGACAACAATGGGAGCTTCATCAGCACTCTCAGCATGAGCTTGTTCCAGGTGCTACCTTACACCTTTCTCACATTACTATACATACCCTCATTTCCGCCCAGAACCAACGTAAACTGTAACTCTAGAAGATTAATCTTATGTAACATCATGTGTAATTTCTGATTTTAATTGTTATCCTGCTCTTCCTTCGCCAGGATATAAATTACACCACGCCCCTTGTTATCCCGCCTCTGGGTATCGAACTGAGAAAGGACATCTATGTGCAGGTGGTTGCATCCAACCTGACATCACAGTAAGAACCATTAACAGCTTTTGTCTTTGTCTGCCTCAGACCCGGACCTGTATTTATCAAACTTTGAAGTTTAAACTAAGTACATTTACTTAAGCAGTGTACTTAAGTATCTAAGTACAAATCTGAGACACTTTAATTGAGTAATTCCATTGTATGCTACTTTATACAACTAATCTTCCACATTTCAGGGGACATTTAAAATATTGTACTTTTTAACATCAGACATTATATTATTATAATTACATATGTAGATTTTACATAAAAAGCATATTATTGGTTTATAAAGTTGAAAACCTTTTGTGATGTTTTCAATGTCTATGACTTTCTGATAGCGACCCACTGTAGACTAGAAGAAGTAGTGCTGCTCAGAGGCTGTATTATAACCTCCTGTATTGTAATGCAACAGTGGCTGAAGCTATTAGCAAGCTCCTGCTCCTGGGAAGAGAAAACTTACAAACAGCCCCTTTAAGTCTGAGATTAACTAACTAAAAATAAGAGATTTTTACTTTTATCTTTCACTAAAGTCTAAAATTTCACTTTTAGCAGTTTGATGAATACAGGTCTTGGGTGTTAGTAAAGCATGGAAGGCATATAAAATTAGATAATTAAAAAGATGTTTTCCATCTCCTGGTCTCTAAACACTTGACTGGGTCTTGATAGATTGTAAATTTGAGGATTCCACCTGTGACCTGGAGTCTCTGACTCGGTGCTGGGGACCTCATTCTTTCTCCACAGGTACTTTGTTCTTCTGGATCGCTGCTACGCCTCAGTGTCTCCGCAGCCCACCAACTCCACCTTCTTTAATCTGTTTGTCTCGTAAGTCACAAAAACACCCTAAAACACTTTGCGGAGAAAGGAAAGAAAAAGAGTGTGCTGCCTACTTTTTGTAACTTGTGAGTTTTTTCCAGTGAGTTCTGTGTCTCGGTCCAGCAGTCCAGCTTTAAATACAAACCTTCACACATACCTGCATGTTTTCCTCTGTCCCATGCAATAACTAAAAAACAGCTACCTGTAAACCAAAAGGGAGCCCTGGTTTTAAATTCGTCTCCCCGCCTTTCGATCATTAATACACTGCTTGTATGTATCCGTGTGATGTGCAAATGGGGCACTTGTGAGGTTCGCCTTTTATTGAAAGGTGCTCCATAGATCAGCTGACCACCATGCTGGAGAATGGGGATAGCCAAAAGGCCCGCTTCTACTTCCCAGCATTCCGCTTCATCGAGCAGCAAAATGAGACCATCTCCACCTACTATCTGCACTGCATTACCCGGCTCTGTGAACGCAGTACCTGCAGTGCCTTCAAGGTAGGAGCAGTACATTTTGAGCAGAGATCCTTCAAATTCTCAGCCAAGTATCCTCCTCAACTCATGTCTCTTCATTTGGTCTGATCCACAGCAGTGCAACAGGAGGAAGAGGAACATCGAGACCACGGTCGTCAAGGAGAGCATCACTGAGCCGTCTGTGCTCACAGTGGCTATAAGGGCCAAGGCAGAGAACCGTATGTCCCCTGTCTGTCCTTTGTTTTGTGCAAATGAGTTGTTTAAGGAGTCAGACAAAGATCTGCACACCCTAATGATAGCTCCTGTAGATTTAATAAAGCAATGTTTATGCAAGCCTTATACAGATAGACACAAACATCACTCAGGCGGTTGTGATCTGCACAAGTTTGACATTTTGAAAAATGTCCTTATTTTGCTTTCTTGCTGAGAGTTAGATGAAGAGATTGATGCAACTCTCATGTCTGTCTGCTAAATAGGAAGCTAAAGATAGCATCCAGTCAGCTTGGCATAGCATAAAGACTGGTGATGACGAACGGGGGGGAAACAGCTCTGTCCAAAAACCTATTTCCAAGCGCTTTTAAAGCTCTCTCATTAACACATTCATATCTTGTTTGTTTAATCCATACTGTACCCCCCATTTAACGTTTATAACCAGAACATAAACATTTAATGAATAGTTGTAAGCAGATATCAGTGTTAACTCATGCATTTGCCAACAACTATAACCCCTCCTGTGAAGTACCCATAAGTGGAGACTGATTAGAAACAAATGGCGAATAACAACACTTTAGACACTGAATATAAAATACAAATAAATGATATAGCCAAGCTAGTTGTTTCCTCTTCTCCCCTGTAGCTACATATTTAACACACAGATATGACAGTAGAAACTATAGGAAAATAGTCTGACACATGCTTTTCATCTGTTGTAGCTTTGCACATGGCTCCTCACAAGTCTCTGACTTTTCTCTTCTGTTTTAATTCTGTTTCCCACGATAATTAATTTATTTTTCCAGTGTTTTGTCAAATATGATATTTTGGAAATAATGCTCCTCATAATGAAACACTGACTCCTTCTGTTTCTCTTGCAGCCATTCTCTCCAAAGAAGAGGGTAAGTATGTTATTTATTGACTTGACTGCCATGAGAGCAACCTTTTACATTTTCTACTAATTAGATTCCTCCAGAAATGAAAAACATTTCTTATCTGCAGCAAGTCATAACATCTTCTGTTTTGTCTGCTGGAATAAAGCATCCCATAATGGTGTTGCTCTCATTTGTGCACAGCGCTGTCTGGTGGCCAGTCTGATGGCAAAGGCGCGTCTGTTGGCCTGGGGATTGCTGTGGCCGTCCTTGTTGTCGTAGGGGTGGGAGCCATTTTGATGGCGGCATCTTTTTATCGAAAACTGAAGCATCTAAGCTAGCAGCAGCCCATGAAGTTGATGATCAGAGGTCAGCACAGGCTAAATGACATAAAGAGTTGACGGGGTGACATTCACATACTGGTGGAGGTGCATAATGTATGTATGTAGGACTCTGCTGTACTGAATCAAACTATTGATCGGAGCACTTAATGTCTCTTTCCAATCCTTCATGGACTGTTACAAGTTATGGAAGGTGAAGTCTGAATAATGCACCCATTGTGATGATGTAAAGAGGAAAGAAAGAAAGAAAGAAAGAAAGAAAGAAAGAAAGAAAGAAAAAAGAAAGAAAGAAAGAAAAAGAATTTCAGTTGTCTTAAAGGAATAGTTTCACATTTTGGGAAGTATATTTATTGGCTTTCTCCAGGAAGTTAGGACAAATAATCTTGTACATAAGTCCATATAAAACAGCAAACTATCAATTCTACACATTGTTTTTTGTATGAATTAAAGTAAAAACAAAACATAGCATGTTAATTAGAGAGCTTTAGAAAGCCAGGCTGTGTCCAAAGGTACAGGGTGAAAGTGGTATCAATCTTTGTGTTTAACTCTTGTCAAGAAAGCAAATATTTTCCACAATACTGAACTATTCCTACAACTCACAGCCGGGGTCAAAGCAAAAGAAATATGGCAATAATTTAGAATTTTTATGTATTAGTCTCACGTCAAATTTGATTTATTGTCAGTGTGTAAATATTATTTGATTCAAGTACTCAGACTTCTTGTTTATTTGACATGCAGTCCATAAATAAACATCTACGTCTGTATATGACTCATGAACATGAATGACACAGACAGTGGATTGCACACCTTGTAACAATTTCTACTCTACTTTTGATGGTTTTTAAAGCAGCATAGATTATTTTGTGCAAGCCAGAGTTGACATGTTGCATGCTGTATGTAGAAGCACATGTGTAATTGATTAAATTTTAGATGCAAAATGAGTGTGACATTACAATGCATTCTGTTGGTCATACAGAGTATACGGCGTAATGAAAAAAAAAAATTCAAAGGTATCATATTAAATGCAGCGATACCAAGACAATGAGCAGAATAATGTAGCTGTTTATTTACAGAATTTGCTTTGCTTGGGGAATTTGCTTAGTTGTAATACATGCGATAATCTACTGTGGCAACTGTTCTGAGAAAGTTGTAATTCACAGAGTGAATGATGGCTGCTGTGTATATTTGTGCCATTAACTCTTGTCACACATGCATTATTACTATTAAAGCTTGCAGGATATGAAACAAGAGGTTTTGCCTTCCAACAGCAGACACTCATCTGCAGTCCAAAGTGTATTCTGCATGCTGTGAACTACAACCCTGTGCTAGAGTGCATTTCACAGTCCACAGTCAACAATTCTTGACACACAAGACAGCTTTGGTTATCTTCAGTTCAGCCTGGGAATTTAAAGGGAACGAAAAGGATTGATTCATCAAACTTAGTATAACTGGCACACACACTTCTGTGTTGTTTTATAACTGGAGGAATATAGATCGTACAGCAAAAAGTGGAGCTGTTCAATATGTATATCGGTATTTCAAATTCATACTTTCAGGAGGTTCCTTCACTTTGAGGTTTGGTGTGCTTGGCTTTGGAAGCACAGGGGATAAAAGATGGCTTGTGCTATGGTTTGTGGAGTGATGTTTTTGTAATGATCCTCCACTAGAGGGTGTCTAATCACCATTTTTTTAATCTCATATTTTCACTACTGTATAACCTGCCCAGAGTGCCATTAATTAATTCATTATGTGGATAGCTGCTTCTAGAAAAAAAAAATATGCTTGAGAAACAAGCTATCAATTTCTAAACATTTTGACTTCAGTCAGAGTTAGATTAGATTTATTTATTTATTTATTTATTTATTATTTTTTGCTCTTACATCACCACAAGTTTATTTCTCTTCAAAGCTACGTTATGTCAGCTTTCTGAAGGGCTGGAAAGTTCACAAGGTGCCTCTAGGCTATTTCCCCTTTATGTGGTCATAAGAAGCAATGACTGATGATTTTCTGAGTGACCCAGTGTAAAGTGAGATGTCTCCTCCTGTACGCCATAAAAAGAACAACCAAAGCAATCAGCTGGCTTGACAAATGATCTAATTACGAGTTCCTGTATTGTTAAGTAGGCCATGACAAACTCCGTGACAAGACGACCCACTTTGAAACATAAGGGGGATAAATCAGCTGAGCTGGAAGCTAGTGCTCCATTAGGACTGCAGTAACTGTATGTTCAGGATAAATCCCCCTTTATGAGTTCTCTGTAATTTAATTAAAAAAACAGGGATAAACGCATGCTCCGTCGATCTCTAATGGTGTGGACATTAACCTTTGGATCCCGCTGCTTTGCCCTCTAAAATGTTAATAGCCACGAGGGAAACAGAGTGAAGAGCGGCCAGAAATTTGTATTGCACTTGCTGCTTATGTTGCTCCTGACAGTGCATATTTTATTGCTATCTTATCATATTTAAAGTCAGCTCATGTTGTGGCACATCTTTGTGAGCAGCACTTGTGTTGCTGCCATTAAAAATGTGTTTATTTCGGACTATTTTCTGCAAAAAGGACATGAAATCTCTGTCTGTGAGAATGAAACTGCGCTCTTTTTTAGTGGCCTTAACATTTTGGATGGTTTTGTCCTCAGCTGAAAGAATAATTGTCCTGTCATTTCCATTCTAATTAATATGCATATGAGTCTGTCTGTAGGCTATACATTAGGTTTAGTAGACAGCAAAATCATGAAAAATTGATGGACCAGCTGTAATTTAGAGCTGGCATATGAACAAGAATACTCCTGGAATATGATGACTTTGAATAAACAGTGACAGTCTGATAATGGGATGATATGATGTGCTAATGTGCTAAAAAAAAAAAAAAAAAAAAAAAAAAAAAAAAAAGAAGAAGAAGCTAGGATGGGTTCAAGGCAGGTAAATGTGAAAAACTTTACAAAGGTAGGATTCTGCTGGACTGCTGAAGTCAGCGAAGTCACACTGGAAGGTCCAGCTGTTCCATTAACCTTTTGTAATGAGTGAAGCTTTGAAATTGTGGGCAGAGTGTAATGTCATGTTCCTGTCATATCAGAGCAAGCTGAAGAATGAGAGACCAGGCCAGCATTTCTTTGCTACATCTCTTCTTGCCGAGACGTGTAGATGAGAATTTCGCCACTACGGTCATATCTGTTCATTAGCTGAACAACAACTGAACAGCTAAGCTGGAGACACCTTTAGCTTATCTTCGCACAAAGACTGGAAACAGCTAGCCTTGCTTTGTCTGAAGGAATCCCTAGAGCTCTCTGATTGACACATCATATTTGGTTTGGCTATGAAATAGTCACACCCCCCTGTAAAACGGCAAAATAAATGAGATAGAATATTTAGTTGTTCGTGAGCTTTAGAGGTGCTAGTTCACATTTGGCTACCTTTGCTCACAGCCAGGCTAGCTGTTTCTCCATTTCCACTTCTTATGCTAAGCTAACCTGCTAAGTTATGCTAAGCTAGCTGTCTCCTAACTCTCACTCTGAGCAAGAAAACAAATAAATTACTGAACTGTTTGGGCACTGGTAGGTGGATTTTGTTACCTTACGACAGAGCTAGGCTGTCCATCACTTGTCTCCCTTTCCGTTGTTCTAAGCTTATAACTGACGGTCTCCTAGCTCCAGCTAAAAAAGAGACATGAGAGTTGTGTTTATCTTTTCATGTAACTCATCGCAAGAAAGTGAATGAGTGTATCCATTCAAGCTGCAATTACGACAAGGAAAGTCAGTCATCTTTGAACGCTCTGAGTTGGAGCTCAGTAATATGGAACTGCAAGCAAACATGGATGTCTTATATCAGCAGATATTAAAGGGAAACTGGTGAGCACATCTGCAAATGTGAAAAAAGTCGCATAAAGGCATTTGTGGCTCCAGGGGGAGCTGCAGGACATCTGATAAATTGCCTTAAGCGATGTCACTTGAGTCAACGTCCATTGGGTATGAAGATTTCAAGTTTGAAAATAAAAAAATCTGGGGGTGTGAAGTCCAAAATGGGGTCAAAAATGTCCACTATTCCTGCCTTGCTGCCATCACAAAAATCGAAAGTGGAAGATAGCGGAGCTTGCAGAAAAACTATCCTACGTGTGCATTTCAACAAGGACTTGACAAGTGTTTTCTTAGTCAGCAGCTGGTGTTTATGTGATACAATATGAATGCAGCATATGCCTGAGTGTAGGTACAGTATCAGTGCAGTGTATGTGAAGGGGCTGTATTAGTGTTAGTCCAATTAGTGTTGAGAGGGGGAGTGGACAAGGGTGAATGTAGGACACAAGAACCAAATATTGAGCCTCCAGGGGGTGTTTCAACAAACTATCTGTGCTGGTGCTCACTTGACCATAAACGTCTTACAAGGGAAGATTATTTCCAAACATTGATCACTGCAAAATGTAAGACTAATCAAAGGAAGGGAAGACAGTTTGAGCCTATAATGAAAAAACTTGAAGTGTAATGTACGATGTGAGAATATGAGAGCTTAAGCCTGTGATAAGCATTCATTTTCTAAAGTAAATCAGTTGCCGTGGAGATTAAGAATGAGACTCTTAACTCTAGAAAGAAAAAAACTTTAGTGGTATAATTTCAGGGATAGAGAATAAACTTGGAGCCAATCAGATTCCAGTGAGTTCAGCTCAGTTAAATGCCAACAATGAAATTAATTGTGAGAACACATTCAAATGAGAGCTACTAAAGTGTGAGTCACTATTATTAAAAATACTTTTTCGAAATGTGTTTCAGTTTGTGGATTTGACAAGCTCCTTGGCTCTAATTGAGAGCAATCAGGAACCCTACTTGTCCTAACTGAGCAGCAAAATCTGGCAACTGAATAAAAAAGGTCATGACACAAAGTGATGATAATTGTTTGAGCAATGTATGCAAAAATTGAATTTAATTTTAAATACCAGCACATTTGATGTCATTGTTGATGTATTCTGATATTTTTTTATATCAAACTAAACTCTAATTGCCTCGTGATCATCTTCCAATTAGAAAATACTGTAATATAAAGAGAACTATACTGTGAGATCAAGTATTTATTTTTTTTACATAAAACACTGAAATGATAAGTCTGTTGCCATTATGTATATTTTCTTATTGTTAACCAATCCCATAAAAATAATTTTTCTGTGTAGCCAAAGCCTAATATAGTTTATTCCTCTTTGCTATAGAGCTTAATTTTCTCCAAAAACTTTTAAAAACACATCACTGGGCTATGCTGTCACACTGGGTGACACTCATTACCATGAACATGGGCAGTAGTGTAGGGTATTTTATCTTGACCCAATCCCAGATACACTCTTCTGTTGGTGTAAACACTCACTGTTGCCCTAAATGTGTATGTGTCCACAACTACAAATAGTCACCAAGAAATGTACTATTCATTCCTGTTTGAGTAACATTTATTAAAAAGTACAGTGCCCAGCTGTTTTAGGAAATTACATTATTATTGCCCTAATAAAATTCTGTCAACATTTTTGCAAATATGTGCTCACTAGAGTATTTATTTGAAAATGTTTCTGGCTGTCTGATGGATGTAAGTCCAATATTCATTATCCATTTATCTCTGTTTTGGCCCTCACCAACTCCTGATGGAGACATTTGCTAAATGTCTCCTTCAGGAGCTTGTTGCTAAGTTTGTCTGTCTGCTATTTTGTGCTGAACAGGTAATGTACAGTGGGTTGTTAGAGGTTTTTTTTTGTTTGTTTGTTGAAAACAGCTGCCTGCTGAAACTGAAAATCAGGCTTTAGGCTGTAAAAACCAAACACTTACCTACACATGTTAAAATGCTGTGTCGAGCTGAGGAAAACTGCAGAGTTGGGTGATTATTCCCTGGCTCCTTTCCCATATCACAGTAATTTGATCCGCTAAACATTAAATGCTGTTGTTTATGTCTTCAGCACCTGATTACACAACTCATCAAGTAAAAAATACAAGTAGGTGCATGTCTTAGGTATGCTGACAGAGGACAAACAGATTTGAGATTTTGGTCTTCTTGCAAACTTAAGTCAGAACTGAGACAGCTAAAATGTCAAATCCCTCCAAAAAGACAGAGTAATCCTATTCTGAATGAGCGGCTCTAGTCATTCTCCAAACCTGCAGTTAAAATCCCCTCAAAGGTTTTTCCAGGACTTCTAGATTATCAGAGTATCCATCCCTTACACCTGGGTGGGTGCAAGAAAAAAAAATCCTCTGGAATTTTGCTAAGAAAAGCTGGTCACCAAGAGAAAGGCATTAAGTGTCGCCTGTGCCCAACTACTTCACACCCCCTGAAAGCATCTGAAAAGTCACTCTGCAAGTTCAGTTTAGTCAAGTTTAAAACTCTATGACAGAGAACCCATTATCCATTATTTTCTTTCTTTTAGAATTATGGCAATTTCTATTTGGGATCATTTCATCGCCTGAATTTGGATACTCCATTGTTGTATCTTGAATAAATTGCCCGAAAAGTGAAAAAGGCCAGCATCACCTTGTCCCACTTCATCTTAACTTATTTGTCAAGCTGTCCATCATCCTTTCAACAGGGGGCTACTTGTTAATGATTGATGCGGCACCTCTTAATGTGATGGATGAATCGCCTGCTGCATGATGGGATGGGGGTGAGTCACCCACCCCTCCCCCCACCACTCACCGCTACTCTCTATGTAAGAGAGACACACGCCTTGTGTCCATCGATGGAGGAACAAAGGCACATTCAATTTAAGCCCCATCAATAATGTACAGCTGAGGAGGCCTTTTGCTAAAGGAGCCCTCTAAGCCAGGGCATTGTTGTGGTGAAGCAATACTTTTTGACTGGTTTATTATCTCCAGATCTGTACACTGAGTCATGTATGGTATCATCGTTTTATTTATTATTGCATGGCAGCGTCACTGGGTTGTCTGAGAGCCCTCTTGAGCTACTTTGTTTCTCTGGAGGCTGCAGCCCAGGCGCTGGAGAATATGTCAAAAGGAAGATAAGAAGAATGCCATGGTTTTTGATTTATCACCCATGTCATATATTTGCACACATGTGTCTATGAAAAGGAAGTATGTTCGCTTTAAATATACTGTATTAAATGTGTATATCTGACATTTTGAGTTTATTTTTTAAAATTTATTTATATATAAATGCTTAAAAGACAGCATGATAAGAGAGAGTTAGAGATAATAAAGGAGGCAAAGGAATAGAAAATGCAGCAATCACTGAACTATCTAAATAAGTGATGAGACAAAATCACAGAAACACAAGGTTATCAAAATAAGCCTTAGACATGACAAAAGAAGAGATCATCACTGATTGCGTTAAGAAGCGTTAACGCACAACCAACTTCAGCATGACCGCAAACGCCCCATGTGAGGATCTCAGGCCAATACACAATATCCAATGGGTACTTTAAAGGTCAAGGTCATAGCTTGGGGATAAACTAAGATTTGCTCTAAAAGTAATCAATATCTATCCTAAAATGGAAAGAGAAAGCAGTGCCAATGACGCACTGGTTGGGCATGATGTTATCTGTTTTGTACAAGTTAAAAATGATTGCACCAGCATTTTGTACAACAGAAAGAGAACAGAGAGCTGCTGTGATATAAATGGGGTGTGATGGAAGAAGGACTAACACTTTCCAAGTTTTTTAGCAGATAAAAATGCTTCAGTGTTTCCAAATTTGGAAGACGCATCACTCTATAAATGTTTGAACATGCAAAGAAAGCTGTCAGAGATTTCAACAAGACTAAAGCTGCTTTCACACATGCATTGCATTCCTCAACTTTTCCAGACATTAGCCGGCGGAGCTGTATGTGTGAACGCAAATATTCTAGTCAGCTGTACTGGACATTAAACAGACTTTACCCTGCCAGCCCCCTAGTATAAAGTCTGTGTATTGTCCAATTGAGCTGATGTATGAATACAGCAGGTAATTGTCTAGAGAATTCATAGCGTGGGCATGAATTTGTGGGTGTATTGATGATGTTTCTATCCAATCTCCTGGGCCTCCTACACGCTCTACCCAAGTGCCATCCCTCACTGAAACAGAACTGGATATGTCCAGTAGGTGAGAATGTGTCTCACATGGACAATTTCTGGTTGTGTGCTGTATGTGTTGAAGGGCAATTCTGTGAAGACCTAAGTTCATATGTGACAATGGCTCAAGGGTCTACAGCCATGCTAGCAACTGCGTGAGGCTATACTTGCGCGCAGCGGTGATAATGCTAATATGCCTAAGGTTTAGCAGGTATAATGTTTTCCATGTTCACTGTCAAAGTGTCGCATATTAGCATTCTAACTCTTGTTGACTAGCAGTAAGCTCAAAAAACAAATGGAAATGCCATTGTCATAAACCTAAAGTGGCTATCAGCACCAAACATCATCGCAGTCAATAGCCATTGAGATATTTCATTCTGAAGCACAAATGTCAACATCATGGTGGCACAAGAGAAAAGTCAGTAGGATTCATCATCTGGCAACCATGAGCACCTGCACCAAATTTCATGGCAATCCATGCCATAGTTTTTGAGATATCTCAGTGTGGACCAACACGGTGGAGCAACTAACTGATCTTGCCACCAGTCAGAGCCCTATGACTGGTGTGGCTAAAAATGGGAGACAGCATAATGTGGCATTGGCCCAAGCGGTCTGATATTTGTGACAGTCATATTATTGTTTCCTTCAATAAGGAGCTTACTCACATTTGTCTGTATTAAACTGCAGCATTCAATTTTGAAGGTCATGAAGACAGTGAAGGAGAGTTTCATGCTTCTGTTGCGTGGATAAAAAGATACAGTTGCATCTTCAGCGTAATAGTTGAAGGTGAGGTTATGTCTTTGAGTCAAGTGGCCCAAGGGTAACATATTACAGGAAAACAGAAATGGACTGAAAGAGGAACCCTGCAGAGCCTGAAGAGGATCTACACTTTCCATTACCGACAGAGAAAGTCAAACCGCTTTAAAGCTGTTTCATGCCAGTGCAGCGTTTGAACCTGTCAGGGAGAATCACATGATCAGCGGTGTCGAAAGCCACAGTAAAATCTAGAAGGATCAAAACAGATGTTTTTCTTCCAACAGCTCCTAAAACAGCCATTTAGTGCTTTCACAGAGGGTTTAAAAGGAAATCTGAAACTTCTCAAAAAGATTATTTCTGTCTCTGAATGCAATCAGCTGTGATGAAGAGCTTCACAATGTAAAGATGCTTGAGTACTAACCTGGAAATAAACCATATAATAGGCATCCTGGTGGTCAAAAGCAGCTGGACGGTTTTGTTGCATGTCACTCCACCATTTCACACTCCCCATTATTTTCTGCATTTCTATCAAAAAAAGGAATTAAATAATTTATAAAAGATCTTCTGATCTTTTTTTATCGTTGCCAGTAGCCAGGATCAAAAGTCATTAGTCACACCTGTTCACATGTAGGAATCTGTCCACCATTTAGCCCTTTGTTAACCTGACACCACCGTGGTGCACAGAGGGCAAGAGGACATGGTGCGCTTCCGCAAACAACTGCATCCCTTCATACAATACAAATACCCTTCGACACCACTGGCTGAGATGGGCAGCTTTAACCCCAATCCATCTGTGGCCACTGGGGAGCCTGTGGGGGATCATGGTTCATAATTCATAGAAGGAGCCAGACATCTAGAGAGAGAGACAACCCCAGGCTGAAGGGAGGTGCCTGCCAGGATGAACCAACCCTTTTTCATTATGCATTGGATTTCTGACTCCAAGTACTCTGTGAGCAAAAGTAGGATGCTGTGTGATTTTTTATTTATTTATTTTATTTATTTTTTTTGAGAGTTGTGAATGTGGGTTATTAGCTTAGTGAGATGTGCACACACCGTCACACTCTGGCAGGCTGGCAGCATATACAGAATATACAATAATTGCATAAATTCCTATGTGAAGTAGACTCCACTCTGTGTTTGCATAGGTCAGTGATTAAGCTGGATGAGCTCGAGGACTCTTAGGATGTAAAGCAGTGACAAACATAACTGCACCGAGGGTTTTCATAAATCCCCTTAGTGAAGTCAGACTCCTACCTCTCAGTTAAATCCTGCAGAGCTGCATTCTCAAGAGTTAAGAGTGATGACAAATGCTAATAGGATGCTTGAGCCAGAATTAAATTACTTTATTTTCACTTAAGTCACGCTGTAGGTGAGGTTATTATTGTTTTACATGGTGTTGTTGTCTCTAATGTCCCATGTCTTAATGTTGCAATGTTTTATGCTGTAGAAGTGTAGTAAAAGACACCTTTCCTCAAGTTGTAGTAAACTAGTTGTAGTTCTCTTTATTGCTTTCCTCTTCACACAGATAGTACAGTTTGGGTGGTGGAAGAGGTTTAGCAAGAGAGGTCCAGAGCGCTGGCAACCCAACCACAACTTGACTTTTTTTCAGTTTTGTGCCATTTTAAAGCTCTGGGCCTAGGCCATTTTTATTTTTGGTAATTTCATTAATAAATTTCTCTCTGGGGTGACCCAACGGCCCATTGGTTAGGGTGCATAGCAAATGGGCACATACGCCTTGAGCAGCAGGTCCCTACTTTGATTCCAGGCCGGTGGGACCATTTCTCCTACCTTCTCCCCCATGTTTCCTGTCTGTCTCTTCACCATTAGCTATCCAATCAAGGCAAATGTCAAAAAGGAAAAAAAAAAAAATCTGTCTATGTGTACATTTGTTGCAAGTAGCTCCATGATGTCAAGGAGGAATAGGATAAAAGACCAAGTCTGACCAATATGTTGCATTAGCTTTGCAAGCTAATGATCAGTTAAACATAAAATAAGACTGCTCTTAGGTTTTGTGCAAGTCTCAGATTTGGCTTCATGAGTTGGCTTCAGTTGGGTTAGCTTTTAAAGTGGTTATAATCAGTGTTTTTATATTAAAAACATAATATGAAATTGGTCACTCATAGTGAAGGACTCATAGAGTTATCACCAGGCTCTGCAGTTCCCCTAAACTCTACCCACTGTTTTAGCATCTTTTAGCTCATTATTTTGATCTAATCGCCTGCAACTCTCCCATTTTAGTTCAGCCTTACTGCCCTTATCAGCATTTTCAGTCACAGCAGGCAGCTGTTTTGCAAAAAAGCTGTTAAAACCCTCTGTGCGCTACCTGCCCGGCACAAAACGGCAAACAGGAACAGTTATCAACTAGCTGGTAAGCACAGTGGAGCGTTTAGCAGCTAAAGACCCTGTTATTTCCCTCAGGAGTTGGCAAAGACCACAAACAGAGGTAAAAGAAGAGTAACTATTGGATTTGAATTCAGAAAGTGGCTGAAAAACACACAGCAGCATCAACTATTAAGAGATCATATGTCAGTGTTGCGCTCGTGGCATGTTGCACTATCCCCTAATGGCCAGTTTTAAGCATTTAAAGACCTTGGTTCTCTCAGTTTTAGGCATGTGCAGACCCCCAGTGATCTCAACCTCAAGACAACAAGAAGACCTTCTACCCTGCTGGAGTGTCCTTGAGCAAGACACTGATTCTGCTGCCAACTCTCAGGTTAAAAGTAGAGGCAAAATTTTACAATGGGAGCAATGGAAGCATAATAATATTATCATATATCATTAGACTGTTTTAAATAATTTAATGCAATCTGGTTGACATTTCCTCCAAGCTTTCAACTGTTTGGTTAATCATTTGAATAGAGAAAGATTTTAATAGTTTATTAGTAAGGACAGATACAATAAATCCATTAATGTACTGTGTCTGTCCCAGTCATAAACAGCGGGCATAATAGCTAACATCACATTTCCATTATGGAGGAATGTTTGCTTGTCCAGTAATAACACACTACAAAACTCTCTCACACATTAAAATATTTGATTCCACCTTTAGTCTAGCAGAATGATGAATTGCATTTACCGCTCTTCATTTGTCTCCTCTGTCTTCATCAGCATTTTTTAAACATTCTCCCATTTTTCTCTCTGATAGAGTGTGAAAGAGTGATTTCTCACTTTAAGGTGCAAAGATTCAGTGACTTCCCTTTTTCTTATTCTTACTCCTCCTGCAGCATTTGCTTCCTCTTGTCTCAGCCTGACTCAGTCTCTCCGTTTCAGTTTGTATAGTTTTTGAAACATTTACCAAGGATCTAATTACACATCCTGACACTCACGCGTCCTCCCTTTGTTGTGTTTTTTTCTCCTTTTATTGAAAATAACCGCTCGCTGATTGGGCCATGTATACAACACTATGACTTTAACCCCCCCTCGTGCTGTATGTGTGCATTGTAATTATGCACATATTCATATGCATGTTTATATAATTAGGGGAATCCAACTGCCTTTGTTTGCTATAATTTTTTTTTCTTTTCATCTTTTTTATATGTACAGTATGTGTCTGCTCCTGTGTGTTCATTTGACTTTGCAGAAGAAAATACTTGGAGTGAGTTGAACATAATCCCTTTGAAGTCACTGCTCACTTCACAGCGGGAAATTATGGCATGTTGTATTGTGTGTTCATACGTGTGAGTGTGTGGCAGATCATTTGCAAAGATTTCCTACCAGTAAGTTCAGTTTTTTTGAATGGCAGCAGCAGTTACATCAATAGAAACGCATTTGAGATATGTCTTCTTTTCTCTGTTTGTGGTTTATAATCAGCCTTGCTCCAGAGCTACGTGAAACCTGCATAATGTGACTAAGTGCATCTGCTTCGCTAAAATACTTCCTTATGATGAATGCTTCGTCAGTCTATTACAACACTTTACATGAACACTGTAATACAAATAGCACTCACTGATGCACTGATTGCAGGGGCACTGTATGAAACCATGTCTACAGTCTAATGCACCACATAGTTATCTTGCTAAAATTTCCATCTCTTGTTGCCATTAATCTGTTTCATTCATAAATAATCACTTCCCCTTTTTACTACAGCCGTAATGCATGGTTTGCAAGCAGCACTTATCATAAAATCTATATACTGTCAAGAAGGCTGTAATGTAAACTACTGAAGGAGAGAGACATCCATGTGGTAAGCACTGCAGGAAGTAATCAATAAGGACAAACAACTACTTAGACTTATTGCAATAAAACGTGTGATATTCTCATTTTGAAACTGCAGATCTGTAGGACTGTAGGTGTGGGAGTATCATTTCTATTTGCAAAAGTTGACTCAATAAAAAAAAAAGAAATGTCACTGCATGAATCCTACATAAATTTCTGGTGTTGTTTTCTCATCCAGCTCATGCTCAATCTGCTGTAAACTCAATAAACAATCTCACTTTTGCATGTTGATACCAGGACTGTTTTAGATATTTAACTGGAGGCAAAATGATTAAGTATGTGCTTCACTACCTCCTGTTTCTTACCCTTTCAAAAAATGCTGAAATAGTGCAGGGTCCCTGTGGGAGTTTCTGGGGAGGGAACCCAAAACACAGCAGCTTCGGTGCACAGAGAGCTGCTCCCATGACACATTTGTACTGGAGAAGGGGATTTATCCTGTTTTGGGGGAAGCAAGATCTGAGATCTCAGCATCTGCTCTCCAGCTTGGCACTCTGAGTGCTGGAGGCGAGGCACATCACCACCGTTTGATTAAAGATTTATACCCTTTCAGACATGTTTTCTCTCATTTTTAGCAAACCTTATCTCCCGCGTTTTGCTGAGAGCTGTTTAAGGTGAAGGAGTGGCTCCTGTCTCAATTGTTTTGCTACAAATTTTAAGCATCTAGAATGCCAAACAACAAAGGTGTGGATTTTTAATAAATGTATTCTTTTTGACTGAGTAAATATGCAGTAATAAAGGATGTAATGGGGCTATATTAGAGGTATTTACATTATCCCATATTGAAACAACAACAAAAAAATAAATAAATTTAAAAAATCATTGCATTTTTAGAATTCTATTGATTCTCAGCTTTGGATTATCTCCAGTTAATGGCATGACTGGACTGGAGTTGAACTTCATTCACTCTCCATTCTAAACAAATGTTTAAAAGCCTCCATTCAGCAGATTTGCATTTGAATTGGGGATGGCTCTGCGCTGTCTGTAAATCATGGTCCACTATTGTGGCTGTTGTACTTGTGGATTTTCTCCCCCTCAAATTCATTTAATACTCATACACTTTTAATCCGGACCGTGTTTATGAGAAAAACATCCCAAAGCACAATATTATATTCTGAGAGATGGCAGTGCATTTGAAAACAAATTGATGGAAGGTGAATAATATGACCCTTAACAAGCAAAATCCCAAACATTAAAGGTACATTTGAGGATGCACCTTGCATCCCTGGCTCCATTTTGTTATTTATTTCTCTGATTACCTGGGATAACAGAGAAAAGACAGGCCAGCTGATGTTGTATCTAGATAATGCAGTATGGCTGTGATACAGTTTAATGGTAAATGTCAAATGCTTTAGTGTGAGTCCCTCTCAGTTAAAGAGAAATTGCCTATTACCCAATAAACAAGGATACACGGTAACACTTGAAGTTACTACCTGCGATTTACACTGTAAACATGTTGTAAATATGTTGTACCAATGAAATATTTACTGGGCACCAGCCAGTATGTGCAAGGGAAGTAGTACAGGCAACAGGGGGATTAGCTTATTTGAGTTTAGGGTAGTGTGACAGTCTTGCAATTTATGTGCTCGCTGTCCACCCTGACCACCTCCTGGTGACTCCTGCTGCCATCCATTCCTCCTACAGGCCCCAGCCTAGTGTTTTTTATTCCCCACTAACAACAATAATGCACTCTATTAATAACAGTAAGTAGTCCATATCTTAAAACTTTTTTACAGTGCAATTTCTCAGTGTTTTTGTAACTATATAGCAGTTTGAATAATTGATAAAATAACTCATTTTATTGTAATATCAGCATTGTAACACGCAATATCAGTCGGTTGATACTCAAAGCTAACATATCTCAACCACTACTGAGTGGATTGCCAGGAAATAAGGGACACATATTCATGGTGCCCAGAGGTATGAATCCTTCTGACTTTCACATGAATTTGAATTGTGACAAACTCTGAATGCAGCAGCAAATAGCCAATAACCGAATGAATTCTTCCGCTCTTGTTTCTATCTTCTTACCCATTAATAATATCACTGTGCTCTGTAATTATAGATTAGGCACTATTTCATGTGTATTACTGATTGATTACGTCCCTCTTAAACACATAATTGTTACCCACTTATTCCCTAATCTATACAGTCTTCTTCCCTTGTACTTAGGTATGTCCCAGAAAAGGTACCTGGTGTTTACAACATAATTACACTGTAATTTGCGTGCTGTAGTCTTGTGTCACCGGATACACTGCAGCCAAAAGCCATGCTGTTTTCTTGAGAACTGATTGCTGACTCGTCCCAACTGGAAAAACCAGTTTTCTTGCCGTTGATTTGGCTGCTTTTGCCGCCATTGTTATCACTTAAAACTTCCATGTAAGGATGCAGGAGGCAAGAGCGAAATTCTGCAGGAAATGTACGAAAACAACAGCTGAGGTAAAAGAAACACAGGCAGGCTGGGTTAAGAGAAAACAGCAAATATAAATTACAGCTCTGGATCACAAACTCCCTCCTAGAAAGCATTAAACATCACAGACTGATGATATATGAGAGGAGTCATTCTGCTTTAAAGGCTGCTGCTTCATAATATGCACCTGAGTGGGCTGTTTTCTACTGAGGGTGTCAGTCTGTCTGTGCCCTGCAGCGTTGGACAACACCAGTGACTTTTAATTGGTCTCTCTGTCAGAGAATCAAAATGCAAAGCCTGTTCTCAGCCCTTTAATTCTCCATTGGTTTGCAGGAGCTTTAAGAAGTTCCACTTTTTTTTTTATAAAGTCATAAGATGTAAATGAGCACATACAGGATGAGAATGTTACCCCAACATTTCCTTAATAGATGTAAAAATCGGATTTGCTGATGTTTTATTGAGCAATGTTAAGGGTCAGGTTGAAAGATAAGCTCTTTTATTTTTATTTTTTTTATTTGTTCATCAACATTTCCTCAAAGAGTAGCACAGACAGCCATGAGATCACCTCAACAAAGTGTGGTATGAAGAAATATGAGATGAAATGTTAAGTGCAGTAGTTTCAGCAGGGCTTCAGGGTTAACCTCGCGCTCATTTTTTAAAATAAGATGTGTTGTTTGCAGTTGACTCATCACAAGTTAGTGAGTGAGAAATGAATGTGGAAGTGGTGGACGGTGATTCATTACTCAGGAAACTTGATGGACTTGCCCACAAGCACATCATTGTTGCTCTGAGGCCTGTGGAAATAGAGGTCTCCTCTCTGAATTGGAGAGGGTACCGGCTGTCAGGATTAAGGGAAAGGCTGGGGAGGCGACCTCTGACCCCGTGCGAGAAGAATGTGGCCGGCGTCGCAAGGACAACTTATTTGGAGGGAGAAAAAGTGCCCAGAAGGCCGTGTTGGGGGCCTCAGTAGTTAAAACATCCCTGGAAGCAGAGATACCACCCCGGGGATCGTTTACTGGAGATAATATAACATGACATTCAAGGAAATTGTGTTTGGTAACAACCTGTCTTATTTTTGTAGTTTTGGCCATGATTTCTACAGGGTTACAACAACATTTTCCTCACAGTGGCGAGACAGCGTCATCACAGAAATGGAATCGAGTGGAACAAGAAACATGAGGCTGGAGATTCTCAGATTGTAAACAAAACCCCAGTTTCACACAGTTATCTAAAGCGAAATGATTAACACACCTGGAGTGTCCATTACAACAGATTGTTGCACTAGGAAATTACATTTAATGGATCAGACTTAATCCAGAAAGTAGTTCTGCAGAACATGATGGATGTTTCAACAGCAATCATTTTTAAAGATCCCCTGCAGGCACATTTTAGGACAAGTAAAAACACTGAATGTGACACTTACCAAGTTCAAATCTTGTGGAGTTATATCCACTCTTTCTCCCTCACTGAAAAATTAAAAAAAAAACCTATGAATATATGTGAATATATTACTCTTTTCAAAAGTTAAATTGCTGGACAAAGCATTCAAAGAAGTGTACTGCACAGGAGTCGTAGAGATCCATGGTTAGGATGGATGGTGGATGTAGCAAAGTGCCGGACTTTGATGCTGAAGATCAGGGTTCATGTGGCGTAGTGAGGTTTAGGCAGCATAAACACTTTGGTTATGAGAGAGGTCTTGGTTTTGATTTAATTAAAGTAAACACAAACTTCCTGTCGCATGATTCAACTTACTGTTGACTTCTTTACCATGTAAATACTACTGTGCCAACACCACAGTCTTTCCCTCTCTTTAAACAAGAGCTTTGAGCTGCCGCAATATAACAATAAAAACACGAATCATGCTTTTGTTGCATAAAGCAAATTATGTGGAGAAATCTGATGAAATATCTGTTTAAGAGATATATGTGTCCTCACTATTTTGATAGATAGAATATAATCCTGGCAGAATTATGTTTCTCTTTCTTCCAAAAATAGTCAACACTGATGCCGCAGAGACTTGTAATTTTGCTGTTTTAGTCCATAGTGTGGGTCATACTCCAGAAACAGTGGACACAAGACAATATATATGACTGCCTCACGAGCTGTGTACACGCACGGTGAAGAACAGATCTTGAGGTGTGAAATTTGTGAAATACCCCTTTAAAGATAGTATGAAACTGGGAGTTGTTTTACAACTTGTCTGATCTACGGTGATGTTGGAGGCCTTCAGATCAGCAGTGAAGCTGGTGAGTGAAATGTTTCATTACCAACATCAATAACAGCCAATTCTCTAACACCAGGACTCAGTGTGTTAAAGGAATAGTTTGACACTTGATTTATTTTTCTTTCTTGCCCAGAGTTAGAAGAGAGGACTGATACCATACTCATGTCTGTTCATTCTTAGGCTACCTTTTACTTACTTTGTACAGACAGGACATGAGATCTTTTCATTTGAACCTCAGCAAGAAAACAACTAAGCAGATTTTTCAAAATGTCAAACTGTAGAATAATACATTTTTAATGCACTCATGTAAGATTTTGAGCAAGAAAGTTCAAAGCAGATTTTCCCCGTCAGCAGAATCACCTTAAAGATGTTTAAACCTGTAGCAGGTGCTGCATACAGAGAACCCATAGTATACTGTATATATATATATATATGCTGTATTTACACTGCAAAAAGTGAAATGTAAGATGAAATATCTTAAGTCAAGGCAAGTAATGCTTGGTATTGTCTGACAAGATATTTCTGCTTACTAGGCAGTTTTATGTTGTGCATTTTCCTTGTGTCAGATTTTCAGCCTTAATTATCTTAATAGGATATTATAACTTAAGATTTTATAACTGGTAATAAGTTAATGCTTGAAATTAGAATGAATAGAATTATAAAGCTGCTACTCCCAAAAACAAGGGAAATAAGGAAGAAAATGGAGGTAAATATTACTGTGATACTTCACACTATTTCCCATGTATTTGAAAACAAATCCAGACCAAGGATTACCTTTGTTTACTCTGGTTAACATCACACATTAAATATTACCGAGAGCAGAGGCACTTGCAGGTGTGAACAGGCCATTATGCTGTCCACGTATTAGACCAGATTAATGGTTTGTTGCGCTCATGGCAGTTGCCAAGGCTGCTGGAAGATGAATGAAATGTGACTTGTTTCTGCAGAAAAGGGACACCGGGAAACACAAAGACGGAGACTTAAAGAGGTTGTTTAATTAGAGATAGCGATAGGCAGTGCTTCTCATTATCAATCCATACAGACACCAGACGTGAAAACAGGGTTGACGTTGGTGAGTAATTGCATTACCGCTCACCTCTTTCTCCCCTATGCACCGCAACAATATGCAATAGAAGTGCCGATTTCCCTGCATGAGCAGAAGGAAAGAAAGACCATTTCAACCTGACAAGCACATATTTAAAGGAGAATACCAACACTAATATGGTAACACTGATTACTGCTGACATGCTTTCCAGTTACCAAGTGGGAACTGATAGTTTGAGAGTTGATGTCTGCTAGTTACCCACTGAAAAACAAACAAACTGCTGTTTAAGGTAGTATAAAATCAGTCTCTAATCAAATCAGAATATGACAGATTATCACTTGCAGTGGTTTTGCTCTCAGCTTGCTCTCAGATAAGACAAATCTATCCTCTACAGCCATGCTCGCGGCTCTGTGAGGTGGCCTGAGCTAAATGCTATGGTCATTATGATAATGCTAGAACACTAATTTAATATTTACCATGTTCACAGTTTCACTTTAGCATGCTAATTAGCTCTGAACACAAAGTACACCTGATGTTGATGTTTTGCAGGTTTTTGGCCATTACCCAGTTAATTTGAGTTATTATAATCCATCCCTGAGTGAGACATGAATATCTGTATCAAATTTCACAGCAATCCATCCAGTAGTTGTTGAAATTCAGAGCTTCAAGGATTCAAGTTCTGATGACCATGAACTTCTGTACAAAACTTTGTTGAAATTCATCCAATAGTTAGATATTTCAGTCTGGACCAAAATGGTGGACTGACTGGCCTTGCCATCCCTTGAGCCACATAGCATATATATGTATATAATCCTCACATTGGAAAAGCTGAAACCAGAGAATGTTTGGCTTTTCTGCTTGAAAAATGACTTCAGTGATTAAATGATCAGTCAAGTAGTCCCTGACTGATTTTCTGTTCATCTGGTAATCAATTAATCGACTTTCAGCTGCAGTTCACCCACCAACGTGTCAAATGTCAGATAACAGCGTGCCCTTGAATGCACCAACAGACAATCTTAAGCACCTGATGCAAACATCTTTCACAAAATCAGAGGCGGCAAGTCGACAGTGATGGATTACCTGTGAGTTTCAAATCACTGCAAGCTGATTTTAATAGCACACTGAAATGAGTGGAAAATAATGACTGGTTAGAAGAAAGGAAATCAATCTACAGTCCTACGGTTTGCCCTGGAAAATAGCCAGGAACACAAAGTATACACAATTTCTAGCTAATGGGATGGAAGATGCAAAACTGCCATTATGATCCTTTAAATGCCTCTATGATAATATGGCTCATGCAGTAGAAACTCGTTCAGCCCCACTGATATTAGCCTTGATGTTAAATACTTTGCAGTGTGCATGCTTGGAGGCGTGGCAGGTCCACAGAAGGGGTGTAAGCAGCCCATTAACCATGAGTGCAGCCCAGCCTAGAGACAGCTAATCTTGTTTTACTTTGCAAATGCATTTGCTTGCACTTAATTGCAGCAGCAAGCTGCCTCTGAATGGATCAAAATAACAAATTTGAACGATTGTTTGGGATGCTTTTGACCCTTTGTGAATGTTGGGGTTAATCTGGTTAAATTACTGCCAAATAAATTTAATTATGAAAATTTGGTTATCACAGAAATACCCGTGATGTAAGTCAGGGGCAAAGCAGAAGAAGGTTTACATTTAACAGCTGTGAACAGGCAGTGCAAAAGCATGAGAGAGAGCTTTTGATGGATATCTCAAAATATTATCCTTCACACCAAGGATTTATAAAAATAGGACTGTTGGGACATTTTCTTTTCTTTTTTTAGGGATGACTTGTTTGCTTACAATGACTGATATTTGCATGGTTGACTCAGATGCCACAGAAACTTTCTCTGCAGTGCATGATAAGCTGCACCTCCTGATTCAGCCTGACAGCAGCCTGACAAGCTAATAATGGTTCACAGACACTTAGGTTTCCCTAAATGTTTTCCATTTCAGTAATATAAGGCTTGTTTTTGAATGAATCGCTTTGTCTCAAATGTTGATTTAATACTGTTTCTATGCCGTGGGTGTCACAGCAAATATGTGAAAATCCTTTTAATCAGACTTCAAGCTGCACTAATCAATATTTTTATATTAATAATGGATCACAAAGTGTTGCTCAAGTGACTAGCTGGCAAAGAATTATCACCTGATTCTGGAGTTCCCCTTAGCTCTGTAGTGTCTTAGCATCTTAGCATCAAGACCATTACCAGACATTACCACAAATCTTTGATTTAGTCTCTTCAACTGTTTTTCTCCAGTTGCAGCAGGCAGATATTTTCAGTGAAGACCTCAGAAAACCGGCTGTCACCTGTCTGCCAGGCACAAAAGAGCAGCCAGACAATGTCAGCTGAAAGCTGAGCTAAAAGGAGGCTCATGATTGGACTTGGTGACCAGAAACACAACCCCAAATAAATCCTAACAACAGAAATCAGTCAGTGCTGCTTAGAATTTTCTTTAACCATCCTGACAGAGATAGAGATACTCTGATGAAGCATGGTTTATTTTCCCAGTATGAATTGCCCTTTTTAATTTAAAAAATAGATTTGCCCTTCATAGAACAGATAGTCAAATGTCCATAACTCAGTTTAGAAGACTGAACATTTAAATTAAAGAAGTGCTTAGGAGGTCAGTTGTAGTTGGTGACAGTACATTCATTAAAAAGTTTTCACTTTTTAAACTTGGTGTTACGATGTAACTCAGTGTGAAATCGTGTCCAATCAATGGCTGCCATCATCAAGTGTAATGTTTTGAGTTTTAAAACTTAAACCGTCGGCTAAATTAACTGTTGAGAAATTACAGGCGTGCATTGCAACCCTCAAAGTATTCCTAACAAACACCATCTGTGTCTGGAATTATCACGTTTTGCTGCCACTTGCTCCACTTTTTAAAAGGTTATTTAGAGCCAATCAGCCTCAGTAATAAGAAAGTCATGAAATTCAGAGCTGTCTCACCAGAGCAGGTTTGGGTTGAATGGCACAGCCTAGCTAATCTCCATATGAAATGCATACAACAAAGGGGAAAATTAGCTGCAAAGAGTAATTGTTTAGAATGAGGCATGGAGAAAGTACGCACGGGAGAATGAAGGCAGCAGAGCAGGGACACGTCAGCCTTAGTAATGAACTACCATGTAAATGTCCCATGAGCTCACATACAGAAGCTGTGTTTGCCCAAAGTAATATAAAAACACACACATACACACTCACACACAGTCAGGACCTAGCAAGATTAATTCCCTAAATAGGATCAGATTGATGGGTTGAACATGCAGAATCAAACCTGCAGTCTAGAGAATTTCAGTCAGAAAGCTATAAGCCTTTTTAATCTACAAAAGTCTTTGCCATTTAATTCCACAAACAATCCTTTGTTGTGGGAATCAGTTGATCATGATGTTTTTATACATAGCAGTAAATAAAATAAAATAAAAAATATCATCATACCCAAAGCCAGTTAGACAAGTCATTGCTACCTGAGGCACGTCATAGTCATTTAAATGTAAACATGAACAGCAGAGCAAAACATGTAAACACTAAACAGACGCAATGTATACAAGGACAGGTTTCAGATATTTGCTGTTTTGTGTAATGCATGACATAGCCTCAGGCAGGTTTCGGGGTCATTTGCATTCTTTCAGACAGTCCCTGGAACGAAACAATGCCACACACCATGCCCTCCTCTACAGCGAGCCACGGCAGCAGCCAGCTCTGCACCATTCAACTGCCTTCCTCTGCAGCTGAAGTTGCATTGTCATGGACACGGCATGAGGCGGAGGGGAAAAACGGACGAGAAACAGAGCTGATTGTTATGGTAACATCTGTTTGTTTGGAGGTGTGGTGTAAATGTAGGTGTGGCTAATTGCACTATGCTCTCTTGGGTCACCATCAGTGAGCATAGACTTTGTGGCTTGTTATTCAGATCCCGAGGGCGTTGAGGACGTAATGTCACCCCAGCTTGGGCCCAACAAACAGACCATTCCTCCTGCCTTGCATCGGTATTAAACCTTTGAGGCAAAGATGCACCAATCCCTCTGCATTCCAGAGACAGGGAGCTTTAGTTGTCCCTCCTCTGCAGTTCAACCGCCTGTGTTTAAACAGTCCTAATCAGATCTATGTGTTGGACTGTTGAGGGAAGGGCTGGATCCGCATTGTTGCCTTAAACAATGACCGGCTTTACGGCTGCGGTGTGGGGTGACACCTGTAAGGTGCTTCTTTCACACAATGCAAACAGGGTATTAGGAAGCCAGTAAGTAAGCAAACTTTATTTATGTGGCACTTTTCAAAACAGGAGGTCTCCAGACAGAGGCCATAGAAGGGACATGAAGATAGACAATGTGCAAAAAACGTGGGAGCATTGAAACTGGAAAAGAACAACAAAGGTGTCATCTCACTAAAAAGCTGAAGAGATTACAGTAGTATGCTGTTTCTCATTTTAAATTATTCAGCTCTAAATAATCTCTCATCAAGTTTAAACTGTTACCGTTATGTCAGTCTAAAATCCCCAGGAAAGGCAAAACACTATAATTCAGCTCTGTCTGGAAAATTACATTTCAGATTGACTGATTAGATCACTGCAGGATGTGGAAGATGCTTCATCCATAATTGTTTTGCACGGGACTCACTTAAGACATCTAGTGAACATCTAGCAATCATTAAAAAAAAGAAGTCTGAGGAGAAATCAACCAGTGTCTGTTAGCAGAAACATTTTTGAGTCACAGAAATCTGGTAAAGCAGCGAACTGCAACCTCGAGTTAAGGGTAAAAACAACAAGCAATGAAACAGTTTCACCACTGAGCGGCTTGATGTAGTCAATGAATTCAGGAAATAAATGCAAGAGCATCATCAATGCGTGCAGCCTGTTTGTATTTGAGAGAGACTGTCACCAATTGGGACCTGCTCAAGGATCGTGAGCAGTAGTGCATTCAGAAACCTGACACCCTCTCAGAGTGAAAGACAAGTCCTATTCTCTGTTGTAGATGAGCATAAATTCAGAGAAGGTTGGGGAGCCGCACATGTTTATTTCCTTTGCTGCAATCTAGTTTCATTGGAGATAAATGCAGGCTATTTTGTTTGCCATATTTTGATCAGAGGTCATAAAAAGATAAAAAACATGAACCTCCTGCTTTTAGGTAAACAAAATAAAGAGGGAAAAGAAGCCTCAATAAATCAGCCTTCATAATGGCTCTGTGAGGGAACAATATGTCTGGTCAGTGGCAGCACTGATAATCATTTTAAAAACACATTTTTATATTGTTCATCCCAAGTTTTATTTTTATACATTGAATACAATCTATTGGTCTTGTGCTATATTCCCATATAGCACAAAGGGGAAAAAGTTAAGCAGGATTGCAAAAAACAAACCAACACACATTTAGACTCATCTGGTGATTGTTTGCTTGTTTGCTACACGTAGTTTTATGCATTACATTATTTCTTTCGCATTTTGTTTTTATTACAATGGCTCAAAATGAGGATTTGTAATGTGAAAGGATTGCTTGTAATGAGGAACCGATATTTATCTCCCTACTCTACGGTTCCCATCAACTCTATGGAGTGTTTTAGTGTCTTTCAGCTCATTGTGTTGGTTGTCATTGGCTGCAGCTTTGCAGTTTCGATTCATTTTCACCACTCTCGCCAACGTCTTTTCAGCAGGCGACTGTTTTTTAAGAAATTTTACCATCCAATAAACCCACAGTACAAGACCTGCTCAGTGTTTAGCAGCTACACATTCGGATATTTCCCTCAGGAGTTGGTGGAAAGCAAAACAGAGCTAAAAGAAGAATATTGGATTTACATTCATTAGATGCCCAGAAACACAACTCCAAATGAATGCTAATGTTGCTCTGTATCTGCTGGATGTGCAAATGAGCAGCTGTTTCCTAACTAGCTCACAACTTAAAAGGTGATGATATGTCAGTGTTGCAGCCTCTTTTTGTTGCCCCCAAATGTCCAAAAAAAAAATCAGTTGTGAAAGTCATTAGTGCAACTTGTAGCTTCTTAAGTTTATATTTAATTGTGTGTTTAAAATCTTAGGGAGCTGATAAGATCCTGCGCCGTCATTTGAGCTTAGCTAATATTAAACTAATCAGAAAATGCCAGCATAACTTGGCTCCTCAGGCGCTCGGTGACATGCCATGAAATCTCTCGGGGTTTCCGGCACAGTCACTGGAGGGCGTCTGTGGGGAATTGTAAGGTGTTTTTTTCCGCTCATGGTTCATGGGATCAACATGTGGAACTCCATACCTCATGATGAACGCTGAAACTGAGGTTGAAACAAATGCCGTGATAGATTTTTAAATTTTTTTTAGTTCTTTTGTTTTACTGTTTGTTCTCTGTGTTTTCCTTGTTTTGTTGTATGTATGTGATATAGCTACTTTTATCACAATTGAACAAATAGCCCTCTAGATTCTTGAAACCTCATCTGGTGACACATTTTCACACCACCAAATGAGAGTAGGATTATTGTAATGTATGTAAAGCTCAGAAACAGAACATACAGGCCTCAGTGACTGAAAGCAGGAGTTCTTCTCCCTCCACACAGTGCAAACTATATTTTGATGAAATCCCAACAGTTTTTACTCCCAGACCATAAATGGCAACAGCTGATTCAGTTGTTGTGGGAAAGAGAAAAAAAGTTCATCTTTTATATTTGATTACTTTGTCGTCTGTTTGATATTCTTGACATGCCCTTTTCACTCCAATATATCAAGAGATTGTATCTCACTTCGGCTGGTATCTACTCCTTCAGCTTTAAAGATTAACTGGCGAACAGAATGTCAACCTGCTTTCACCACTGTACTGTAAAAAAAAAAAAGGAAGAAAAAACGAATGATAGCACAACACAGACAAATTATTCCAGCAACTTTGCCTTTGAAATCCCCATACTGCGAGTAGTTGTAACTTTTTTAATTCTAATAACAGAATTGCCATAACATGACTTATCTTTTGTTTAAGAGTTAATTTCATGGAACATTTGGGTGTTGCGTGTCATTGTGAGAAAGTGGCTGAGAACGAATTCCCAAAATATTCACTGCCATATTAAAGAGGGATAACAAGAATCTGCCATGTGTGTTTATTCTGGGTTGTTGTTCAAAGCATCAGCCTGCAGCAGGCGGCATTTAAGTGCCGCCGATTCCACTGACAACGAGCCGCCATTAACTGACAAACCAACAAATAGTTTGAGGCTTAGGTGAGAAATAAACAATACTGACAGCTGACAGATGCCTGAGTTGTAGCAGGCCAGTCTACATCTTCCTGAATAATTTCTCTGCTTTCATGTTGCCAATGAATTACATTTATGCATTCACAACCAGGTAATTTGGGGGAAATGCAGACACAACCAGCAGCCAAGCCTCCCAGACTGGGTCAAATATATCACACACAAACAGCTGCATCCAACGCAGAGACAGACTCTGAACATTTTACCTGTAATACATCTGAACTCTATTTTTCCCCTCAGCCAGTGGTGTAATTGATGCTCCCTCACAGATCCTTTCCACAATCAGCTGGGCTGGTTTCCTTCCTTTTCGTATGAATTCCTCAAACAATCCTTGTTACTTGAGTCAATGCTCTCAGCTGATTCTCGGTGTTTGGTAGGAAAGTGTAGAATTAGAAATCTGTTGACAGAGAAATCTGTTCAACAGCATGACAAATATAGATGTGTGTGTATGTGTGTGTTTTTTATCAAAATAATCACTGTTAATCATGACTTGGCAGTCTTTGAAGTCTTGATATAAATATGAAAACAACTTGTGTAGCTTCATCTAAATGTCAGGCTAAAGCAAATGTCTCATACCTAGTGCCTTGTTAATCCACTGTGTAAGTTTGATGAGTGTAATTTCCTCCCATAACATACGTTGTATAATCATTAAATAAATTAATCTCTCTGTTTGAAGTATTCACCGCTCTGCTAATGCTAGCAAAAACCGCTGTGGCCTCTCTGTAGCATCTTTCCAACAGGTCGCAAGCCTGTAGGAATCACTTTCTTTCACCGAGGACAATGGTTTCACAAGGAATTTGTCTCGGTAATTTTGTGCCGACATGCAAGACAGTTCCACAATACAGGATTAACTGACTAGAGGCAGGATAAAAGAAAACCCTCACACGTGATGACAAGACATACAGTGTGACATTAGACTATAGAAAGTGCAATGTGATATTCAAAATGGAGGTTTGAATGTCTAATGTGCACCAATAACAGGGGGGCAAATACAGTAAGATGTTATTGACTGGTCATGGCAGAAATATTGCAAACCAGGCGGCTGTTGTTTCTCATGTCATCTTTGCATGCTGCATTTTTATTGAATTAACTGGTCAAATTCTGGCGTTTTAAAATGTCGAAAGCGTTGCTACATGTTCATTTTCAACATCTTAATGGGTTCAGAAACACATTTCCTGTAAATTAGGGGGAGACCGGTGTGGCAAAACTACTTTTTTTTTTTAATTATAGTATTTTAATGCAATATCATAGCACTCTATTACTGTCAATCCACACCCTTTCCCTTTTTGCCGCTGCTACTATCCTTCTATAAATAGATTTGACAATGGAATGATAAAGAGCCATGAAAAACAGAGAGAGAATATATTATATAAAAGTCAATGCCAGCTGGCGGCATTGAAGCATCAGTCAACATTGTTGTGGTAACACAACAAAGCTCTGTATCTACACACTTGTAACTTCTTAGGACAGCAGATTTTAAACCTTTAAGAGGCAAAAATTTGGTGTGTAAATAATTAAAGCTGCCATACTGCCATACATAATATTTTTATCAAATGAGTATATTCAGCATAAGCAGGGTTGCTCATAGTGACGGGTTATAGAGGGATAGAGGGATTCATCATCTTTCCATCTCCCTGTTTTGGTTCACCACTCTCACCATTACTAAAACGGACAAAGTTAGCAACTAGCTGGTGAACACAGTGGAGCATTTAACAGCGAAAGAGCAGGTGATAATTATGTCACTGTGCCCAAAATATCAATGAATGCAGCTTTAAAGATCCAGTGTGAAAACATGAACAGGAAATTATACAATTTTGTCCATCTGGCTTCTTGTGAATAATCTGAATGACGTCAGTTTGTTAAGAAACTCACACACAACATCTGTCAGGAGCTGTTGGACTAAACCGTTTACTTACAGTATATGTATAAGACTGTGTGCATGTTTAATGTGTTTTGCATGGGTGGCCTTTAATACTGTCAGAAATGTAACAGCCTAGCAATGTCAGATGTGCCATTTAGTCTCTTCATTTGTTTTTTACTGTTGCCATCAAGAAGCAGGTTCTATTGATCGGCTGTAATATAAGTGAGCTATGGATGGTATGAGAAGCTCAAACAAAGAGATCCATTCTCCTTTTCTTCGTGTAAATGTGAGGATTAGTTGGGGGGAAAGTTAGGCTCTACAGAGAACAATGAAATCGATAAAACACAGACTCCTCACAGAAAGAGAGGTAACTCTGCATCGACTACAGGCTGCTCACACACTCAATCAGATTAACTAATGAAGCAATTATCGATCCAAAGTGGGGCTGCTGGCCGGCACAGGACTGGCCATTAAGTGGATCTTCCCTTCCCTTGGCCACGCTGAAAATGTCAGGGTCACTGTGTTCGCTGCTTGACACAGTTTACCGAAGTCCAATCTGCTGAAGACTAATCACTCGTCTGCCTCCAAAGAATGGTCCTGAAGGGGCCGACACCTCCGTGGGACAGGGGGGAGAAATTTGATTTTCCCCAAAAAGAGGAGAAGAGACAAATTAACCTGTGCTGTATTTGCTGCTTCAACTGGGTGAAAATGAGGGAACGCAAAAAGAGAAGTGATAACTGCAGGGGTTGCAAATGAGTAGTATCCTGTTCAGGCTGTAACCCATGCTGCACCGCCAGTTCTGGTTACTGGTGTTGTTGCACTCATTCTGACAAAGCTGAATTTAATTATTTTTATACATGAAACACACCTATGGTAATTAGCATAGACCTACAACATGTGCCAGTGGGGGAAGCAAAAAAAAAAAAAAAGATTTCCCGTCTGCAGCATCTCTGAATGTCAAAAATGTGTACTTTCATTGCCTGAGTCCATGGCAACGCAAGGTTGTTTGTTTCCATGCTCATAGCAGGAGCAGTGTCACAAGATGTCTCACAAGATGTCAAAATAGGAGTGCTCATTCTTTCATCAAATAAAAGACAGCAGGAGCTGGTACAGTTCCTCCACTATGACATGATATATTGTAATTCAATATTCTGTGTGTAATCTCTTCCTCCAGTCATGGGGACTGACTAAAAATGCTCTCCTGTGAATACAAAATCAACCTGAGCGTCAGCTGCATTCATTCCAGAGAAAAGCAAAAGCATGACATGAGGTTTTAGAGCAACCAGAACACAGGCTGCTTACTGTAGATTTTATTTATGGGTTACACAAATTTAAGGTTCCTCTGTGTTTGTTGTTTGCTTGTTTTTCAGTATTCCGTCCTTGACCAGCCCCACCTGAAATCCCAATTATGACCAGGATGCTATTGTTTGGTAATTGAACACTACGCTCCAGGCTTGGTCATCAGTCAGTCTCATTCACTTTCACCCACACGAAAAAAAAAGCAAATAGTTCTTTTTTTTCACTCTGCGCACTGAGGCAGGAAAAATATTGCTTTGCGGTTAACTTCTAATCAAATTGCATTAGGTTTTCACAGCCTGTGCCCTCACTCCATTTGCACAAACCATCACAGACCTACATGAATTTCACACCCAGGGTGAGGAATACTTACTTCTTCACCCCAATAGATTTCTCCCCCAGCCCAACACACACTGTGCGCGCACGCAGACACACACATTTTGTGATCAGACAAGCATGATCATGCAGTTACAGCACAGCGGTAAATCATTTTATTTGCGGCAAGTGTGGTTTTAATGACATTTTACATGCTCTGATGTTATTTTTACCAACTTCTGAGATGGACTCGTTGAAACTGTCACTGTTATGCTCGTTTTACAGCGTGACACAGAAAACAGCCCTCATCTATAGTCACGATCTAGTTGTCACTGCATGCGGAAACCTAACTTGCAACCACAGCGTGCTATTTGAGTAAGTAAATTCAATTAATGACATTACATGGAGCCAAAATTTACTACAAGTGAAGAGAAGTAAAAGCTCTCTCAGTGCCAAAGCACTCACATTAATTATGATTATTAGCATAGCCATTATATGGATATTAATTATTGTGCCATTGCTCTTGGATGTGCTCAGTGTAATAAGTGAAAAGTAAGGATATATGACCAAGGGTTTCAATAATTGAATATAGCTACATTATTCATGTGTAATTTTCTTCATTATAATTAACCTTGGACCCACATCATATAGGCTGCTTTACCATGAACCTACTGTCCTCTGCCTGTGAGGCACAAAGCAATGATATTTGTTTCCTGTATGAAACAAGTGTGAGCAGGGGTTGATTGTAAGTATACCTCAATGTGGTGTGTGTGTGTGTGCGCATTTGTGTGCGTGAGAGTGCATGATGGAGACAGCAGAAGAGGAGAGCACTTAAAGTACATGAGGTTCTGGCATTTTCCATCTTAGCAAGCATCTACTTTAAACACATCTCATATGGACATACTGTATAGTGCTTTATATTTCACTGCATTTTACATCATGGCTGCAGTTACAAGTTACTTTTCAGATTCCGATTTCTCACTGTGATAAGCTCATGAAATGTCACTCTCTGCAGTTAAAAATAAATAAAAAAATCTAAATGTCAACTTTTCAGAAACTCTCTGAGACCGCCTTGTCTATCTTGATGATACAACACATTTCTGACATTGAACTGACATTGGACTGAGGAGGAATGCAGTAGATCAGCCAATGCGGAACAATGAACCCCCACCCCCCCATCCCACCCCACCCAAATAAACTGTGGAGAATTCAAAACAAGTCACACTCTGATGATACTTGACAGCTGCAGCGATTAGTTGACTGATCAGTTAGGTGATGGACAGAAGATTTATCCGCTGCCATGCTGATATTCGATTTGTTGTTTAAAAGCAGAGATGACAAACGTTCTCCACTTCTGGCTTCTTAAATGTGAGATTTTGCTTCTCTTCTTTCCTCTGACTCATCCTAAACTTCAGAGTGATAATCCCTGAAACACACAGGCCATTTTTCAATATTTTCTGATTTCTGTTCAATGGACCGACCGAGTGTCGTCACTACTGGAGTACATTATAGTTACCAATATGTGCTTTTACTTCAGTAAAGTTTAAATGCAAGGTGAAGGATTTGAGCACTTGTTCAACCACTGGATATTCTGAATGAAACAAGTGTGAAGTGCTGTGTGTGTGTATACCTGCTTTTGTGACTACATGTGTGTGCATGCAGTATGTATGAGTGGGAGGTGGGTGGCAGGGGGGGTAAGGGTGGCGGGGGGAGAGTGAGGAGAAAGGGGGGGGTTGAGCCGGGTCTTAAGAAAGTGGGCGGGATGGGGGGGGCGTCAGGAGGGGGGCGCAGCTGTGGGTGTCAGGGGCGGAGCTGCGAACAGTATCCCCCGCCCTCGCGCTCGTCTGCGTGCCCCTCGCAATTACCTGTTCCACCAGAGCTGATGTGAGCGCGAGTTGGCGAGCACATGCCACGTTGGGGAGAAGCTAAACATAACTGAACCGAGCAGCATTTCCGGGCTCGCGAGGACCGTTTTCATTTCGTCCACCTCTTGAAAAAGGAAAAAGAAGAAGAAGAAGAAAGAAAAAAAACTCAACCAGGTGTGTTTTAACAAACCTCCGACACAAACCGAACCGACTGAGGATCTGAGAGACTCGCGAGGATGCACTTGTTGTCCGCCAGCTGCGTGTGCGCCCTCCTCATCACCGCGCTCCTCCACCGAGGTAAGCTATTGTCTCGTTAACCGTCCGGTGTTGGGTGGGGTGGGGGGTGGTCATGCGGAGTGCGCTCGTGTGCACTGAAGCCGCAGGTAGAGAGAGGTTGGAGGTGGGTGGGGGGGAAAGTCCCGGCAGTCGCACGCAGGTGCCACCAAAACTTCAGCCCGGGTTATCGACCGCATCTCTGGGGAGAAGTGGAGCCAGGGGCGCCTGGTGGTCTTTAGTTCTAAGTTAGTGAGCTAATTCTGTTAGTCGTAGTTCATCGAAGTAGCTATTTAGTCAGGGATGCTTCTTTTACGTGGCTGTGTTAGATAGGGGCTTTCATGTAAATCATAGCAAATTCCCTCTCTTTTTGAAATGTGAAAACCATTCACTTATAGTTATTTTTGGCGTCTTGTAAACCACATACAACACAGTCATCACTTTTCTGCTTGTGTTAAATCATGAAAAAAAAAAAATCTACATTTATCTTTAATTGTTCTTGAAAAATCACCATAAAGAGACCAAGTAGTTTCTTCAAACTCCACTCTCCCCCACAGAAGGTTTATGATTCTACCTGCTGTTATGAACTGCTCATATCTGTTTTTAAAAAAAGTGACTTTTCTGTCTATAAACTGCTTATGTGACATGAAATATTGCCCATTGTGCCACCCCCACTCCCCACCCCCCCCCTATGATGGGAAAGGCAGGATCACAGGATGTTCATGTGCTCATACCATGATGTCATCATGATGCTCCTTATTTATTTTATTTTTTTTAAATGTGTTTTGTGCCTCCTGTTAAATGCAGGCTGTTGAGCAGAAATGATGCTGCCTGCTCATCCCGTCTGATTTATTGTAATTACGGGCTGCCTTTTGGGTGGGGGAAAGCAGTGCCTGACAGGCTCCCTCCAGTAATTACACGTAGGACAGGGCTCATTTTGGATGTGGGCAGTTGTAATGGTTTGTACAAGTGAATGCTTCCAAGTTTCAGCAGAGAAATGCGGTTCTTTGGTTTTTTTGATGTGAATGCAGCAACTTGGCATTAAGTGGTGATTTTAAAAAAAAAACATGCTTTGGAAGGGAAAAATACATCATTCTGCCTCATGGTGGCTACTCCTTAAGAAAAGAGATGAAAGCAGGACAAAGGATGGCTTTTAAAAACACCTCTTAGTTGTAATTTTGTCCTTGATATTTAGCATGGAGAGGACGGTAATGTTTCCTCCTTGCTGTCTGTAGACGTCAGGACAACAGGTAGCAGCACCATGTGCTCACATCACTCAGCCAGGCCATTAAAGCAAAAGCTGCACAGGAGCCTCAGAGTACTCTCGTGGATGGGAGAGGGGCGGAGAGGTTGCTCTCACTGTACTCCCTTCCAGCTCGTCACACCACGGTGACGCCTGTTGTTGTAAATTAACACTGTGCAGCACCTATCAGTCAGGCTCAGGTGGTTTATTTGAGAGGAAACGAATGGCCCCTTTTAGGGTGTATTTTTTACACTGCTGTGCCGCTGCAGTGCCGTGTGCTTGAGACCAGAGGGGGAGTGCACTGAGTTGGTAATGAGGTTAGACTTTACGGTTGTCCACGCGGCTGTGTGTTCAGCAGACACGCCGGGCCCTAAGTGATGGTCAAAACATGTGTGTGTGTGTTTGCTCGCAACAGATGGTCAGAACAGAGTACAGAAAGTGAACCTTGTAAGAGTTATAAGAAAACAGAAATATTCTTCATTCTTTGCCAATTTGCTCAGTGTGGCCAAATCTGACTGAAGGGCTTTATTGAGTTTTGGATTTGCAATAAAAACTGCATCGATAGTTGTAATATGAAAAAAAAAAAAGAAAAAGAAAAGGCCTGTGTTTATTATATTTGAACAGATGAAAAAGCTACAGCTCCTGGGGCTTCAAGCGTTAAAGGCTGAGCCACGGCCACAACCAGAAAAACAGAGCCCTGAATTAGTCCCCTAGAACAAACAGTCTAGAGAGATGCATCTGTTTTTTTGTTCGCTCCCTCGTCTCCACCCTTCCCCCACCACCACCCTCCACCCTCTCCCTCCCTCCCTCCCTCCCTCCTGAACAGACAGACAGCAGCAGTGCCCGGTGTCACAGCTGGTATTACTTGTCAAGCAAGTGGGGCTCTCCCTTTTTGCTAATGGACTAATCTCTTAGAGGGGTCACCCAATTTCACCTGAGATAGATTCACTCTCCTCTCTATCATCCTTAACTAGGGGTTTGCTGTCCAGACTTGTCTCACGAATGCTGTGTTGTTCTTAACACGCAGGAAGAAGGAAGAATGGCTTTAATTGTATGGTTGAGTTACATGTTCAAGATTTTGTACAACCATGTGTGTGTGTGTGTGTGTGTGTGTGTGTGTGTGTGCCGCATGTTCATGCGTGTGTATTTGCGTGCGGGTGCACGTCTCGTCTTGCTTATAGCCGGTTTTCCTTCTTGATGTTTGGAGACTGCTTGTGGTTGTTTCTCCTTTGAAAAGAGATTTCTTTGTGACTTGCAAAGTATTGTATCCCTTCATGCAAAATTCAGATGCATTCATGAGAAGTATGGCAACTCAACTGAATCATGGCTCTGAATAGAAATGCTGCATCTGTACTTCTAGACTTTGTGCTATCACTTTAGTCCTTTCCTCTCCTGAAGTACTTTTATTCATTTGCTGGTCAGATTTAGCAGATGGCTAGTCAGTCGAGCTACAGAGCGCAGTTGATTAATGAATGACTGAATAAACAGGAGAATCTGGAGAACTGAATTTAAGCATATGTAATCTGACTGACAAGGTCTTAAACTAACAAATGGAACAAACCTCCTATTAATCCATGGTTCCTCTCACTTATTACAACAGGAGTGCTTAAAATGGCCTCAGATGTTATAGCTATACATGTCATTATCCTCATGGATGCTTAACAGTTTTTTGGCAGCTCATAATGGCTCTCAACAGTTTCTGTAGGACTCTCCTGCGCGTGGAGCAGAACAGTGAAGTGGATTTTTTTCGAGCATTACACAGTTAGCATACTTGTGTTTTTGATTGAAAAACGACCTCGCTACCGAGTCAGACAGATGCCATCGCTCACCTGAGAATCACAAAGCGAGTGAGACGTAAGAGGGGAAAACAGATGTTCAGTGGGGAGGAATAAGTTTGCATGCGCACTCGTTCGTGTGCATTAGGTGCTCGATCGGAATAAGAAGTGAGTGGAGATGTGAGCAGAAGGCGGTGAGAAGAGGTGGTCGCTGATGGAGAGGGGGGAAAAAAAGGGCGGTGGGGAGGGGAGGGGGACTTTCATGGGCTCCTCCAACAAGAGAGAGGCCGTGCAGACAGGCGAGGTCGTACTGTAAATTAAAGCAGTTGGGTGGGGCAGGGGGGGGCCTAGTGTCACTTCACATCGGGGGGGAGGATGGGGGGTTGCAGAATTCCTGCCAGCGCCCCTGGCAGCATCACTTTACAGCCTGGATGTGAGGATCCAGCTTAATTAACTACTGACATGGTGACTTTAGCTTTAAATTACAAGTAACTAAAAAAAGGTTTTGGGTGATGTGAAACTAAAAATAACTTGGAGTCATGATGAAATTAAAACCTGGCCATTACATACGTTTACACTGAGAGCAAAAAAAAATAACCCAGCAAAGAGCACGTTTTAGTGCACGTATAAAATCGAGAAATCTCAGATTAGAGTCAGTCGTCAACCTGATTTACTTCGGTGAGGGGAGGAAAATCTTTACAGTTTCCAGGAAAATCAGGTCAACCCATTAGCTTGTCCCCAGAGAAATGATGCTTATAACATATGCATCTTTACCATATGGTATGGGTGCCTCGCCTACAGTAGCCCCTAAAATTAAACGTACATTAATCAAAAGTCAGAGACAGCAGAAATAGGAGCACAGCGGCACAGTAACACCAAACTGTAATTCTGATATAACTCAGTTCAATGTAGATGTGCGTTGCTGATTTCTTTTGGTCTTTGTCTGCCCTGCACCCATCACATGGAGGGTTGGAGTGGTGCGCACACACACTCAAACACACTCTTTCCACCCCCCAGCAATACACTGAACAGGTGGAGGAGTGTTGGTTTTTTAGGGCCACGAAGGGAGGGGTGGGGGGCGGGGGTGTCTCTTTATGATTCCTGTTTGTGTGTGTGCAGTTGTTGAAAGAAAAGCAGTTTGTCCCCATCACTCAAGTCGAGCTAAATTCTAACTTTAACTTGTTCGCTTGATTCTAACTCTCAGAGGAGAGACATTTTTGGATTTCTTCCGAAGTCTCATAGCAGGAACCTGAACTTCACCTTTTAGATTAGATGCAGTTAAGACAGCGGTGAGAAATATGAGCAATCGCATGAGCATGCTGAGTTTCCTGCATGTCGGAGAGAGCAATTCACTCTCTGCTGGACTCACTGAGAGCGGGGAGATGTATGCTTGGCTCTGCCTTGAGAAAATGAAAAGACTTGTGTGGCAAAAGTAATCACTCTCAAGCAATGACTCAATGAGAAAAAAGTCTTTTGTTCGCCTCTGACAGTTTCACACACAAAATTATCAGTAAAACAGCAGCAAGTGAATCTTAATTACACTTTGGTGATTGGCTTGTCCCACTTTTGGAGCCAGTGTGTGAGATATATTCAGTTTTTATAAACTCGGCTAAAATTGCCTTTCTTTTTTTCTTTTTTTTTAGCTGTCCATTTTTTCTCCCTTTGTTTAATTTGCAGGTCAGGTTGAGAAAAGCCTGTTTGAATGTAGCACTTTATTGACTTTTTATACATGCTGTTTTACAGTTTACATGTTTAGACTGAGGTGATGTTGTTTAAAAGGGAGAGAGAAAGCTAGAGAATGTTGCACCAAACAGACCTAACATTTTCTCACTTTCCTCATTTTGCACACAGGTTCCTCGCTCTGCCGTGCAAAATAATGGTTTATTTGTTATCCAAGGGGAGGGACCATGGTGCTATTGTTTCAGCTATAAAGAAAGGCTTAACAACAGGAGAGAGATGACTGTGCTATGCAGTGGTGCTTCTTTCTTTATGCAGGAATACCCCCATTGAAATGCATGAAGGTATCCCTGGTTTTGGTGAAAGACCAACGGCACTCTGAAATTGGGCAGCCCCTTGTTTCAGGGACAAAAAAAAAAGTGAGGTTGTGTCTGTCTTTTGTCATTGACACAGCCCCCCCAGCTTTCACTGGATTCCTGTGGACTCCTGCCGACTGTATTGTGAGGCCGGCTCTTTTTAAACAAATGAGTGTATGATAGCGACTTCTTGCTCCCGCTCCTCTCTTTGTCATTAATATGGAACAGCGCACACCCCCTTCAGAGAGAGGGCACAGAGTAGCTGCTGCCTGTCCCTACCCCGCGCCTCACATGTGCAACCTGACTGGAGCAGTGGGGGCGGGGGTGGTGGTGGTGACGGGGAGGGCATCTCTCCTCCATATGAAAAGCCTGTGGCCACACCCATCTCTAACAGGGCCTGGATCTTTGTTCAAATTCTCCATTAGAGTCATTGCTCTGTTTTAATGAATTCTTTGAGAGGCCTCCATTAACTGTGATGGTAATCATTCAACCCCGGAGAATATTTAAGGAATACCATAAAGGGGCACATGTGTATGGAAATCCAGGGGGCCTTTGTTTTTGCGAATTACATTTAATGAACTTCTCTTTCTCATTAAAATGTATCTTATAGATAAAACAGGGGCAAAGCAGTAAGACTGTTCCCACCACTGACAGCAGAGTGTCACCACATGGGAGTGCCAGCAGCAGGGGGCTCCCACTGACCTATAAAGAGGGTCAGCGGTGAACCTCTGATATTTATGCCTGCACTCCCATAAAGTCATTATTTCCACCTATTTATGAGAGTCAAGTGGCAAGACAGGAGGTTGCTATTGTATTAAGCCTTTGTTTTGACTTTGTCTGGAGGTTCAGGAAAGTCAGTCGGCTTGACACCGCTTTTGTGCAAAAGGTGAAACATTCATTTCAAGCCTGCGGCCAACTAATAACATGACATGCAGTTTTGTCTTCTCATTCATTTCTGAATCGGCCTCTGTTGGGTCCAAGGCTCTTGTGCAATACTGAGAAGTCGTCCTATTCATTCAGACGCCGTTTAGCAATTTTTCATTCATGAAACATCTCATTGCACCCTGTTACGTCCTGCCTTTGGGACTCAACAGAATGGTCTTGTGTGTTCGTTTGACCTCAGCATTCACATTCTTGCCATTTTAAAAGCTGTGTCTTTGTGTTGCGCTGATGTCCACCGTCCTTTCCCTTCGTAGACTGCAGCAGCAAGTCTGCGGTGCCTGAAGCTATCTTTGATTACATGCTGCTTCGGTTGAACTTGCAGGAGACAGGAGTTCTCATTCAGGGAGACTCTCTTTCACAGGGGAAAGCAAGAGCATATATCTGATTGGAATGAAAGGGCTGTCATTCTGCTAGCGCCTAAGTAAGAGACAACATAGAAGATTAAATGGTTGGCCCATCTCTCTGGGTCATCATTGTATCAATACACCTGGGACTACCCTTGAACTCTGAGAGAGGTCTAAAAAGTGCTATAGATACGGTCTTTACCTTTCAATTCATGATAGGTTTTCATCGTCTTTTTATATAAGTCTCATTTACTTACCATACAGTGGTACTTCTAAAGCTGCAGGGGAGTTCATGGACAGACTGTGGAGTAGCCCACGAAATGTGAAAAAGGCAACAACAGACTGGATGGTAAAAGTAATGGATAAATAGTTATATTCAAACTAAGTAAAGCAATAGACAGTTGACATATTTAGTAAAAAACAAACATTTGGAGTAGTTATTTAAATATTGAATATGGAGTTGTTGTCAGTACAAATGCAAACCAACATATGGACAATCAACTGTATAAAAACTCAGGCTAAGGAGCACTTGAGCTCATTTGATAGGATTGTTATGTTCCAGAGAACATGTTAACGGTACATGTTGATAAAAATCGAATTCGTTATTTGTCCGTGTTCCTCGCTGTACACATAAATGCTCCTTGCTGTGTACATAAATCATAATCTCCCATTCCCCTTTGGAAGCACGACATTTTCACATTCCAGGCCGTGGATAGTTAAGACTTCCACCCAGGCCTCGGGGTATGTTCTTCCTAATGTGCAGCTTCATGTGAAAAACATGAGTAAGTCAGAGGAAGTGCACTCCTCACCACAGATTATGAAATGTTAGTTAAAAAAAAAAACTGCCTCATTGTGAGCGAGAAGCATCAGCAATAACAGCACTGTTTTCTCAGATTCAACCTTAGTTTTTATTCAGAAAAGTCAAGTGGTGGCTTTTTGCATGGCAATTACCTCACTAGCGATGCTTTGGCTGATGCATGACTTGTGGACGTGTTAGATGTTTCATGATAAGACGCTCCGCTTTGCTGTTAAGTATTCAGCTGTTTCTCTGCCAGACCTTACGAGGAAGGTGAAGAGATGCTTGTCTGGTAATTGGATGCAATACTTAATTTTCTAATGGGACATCTTAAGAGGTCAAGTAGCCTTGTGTTCCTGGGGAGAATATCTAAGCATTACACATCCCACTGGAGCATTTAAATGCCGACTTTTGTTCTGACTTATCCTCTTAGTACAAAAAAAAAAAAAATCATTGCGTATGACTCTTGATTTCACTTTGGCTCGAATGCAGGGTGCTCACAAAAGAAAAGAAAGCAGGAATGTTGAATAGTAAACTCACAAGCAGCCTGTCTACCTGAGGCCCCTGTCACATAAAACTTGCATTATCGCTATGCCTGGCTGGTCTATAGAGTGAGGATGTTGTTAAATGAACTCTGCAGTGTTTAATTTTGAGTAATGAAGATGCCATAAGCCATTATGCTACCATTCATTCTCCCCCCTACACAGGTAGTAGATGCAGAGGAGATGACACATCATTTCCTCATATAATGATAGTGATTTCATTTGAATGCACAGGGTCACACACAGCAAAAAAGTTGACAGTGAAAAATGAACAGTAATTTTTTTTTTCAGTGAGTGTAAGGTAGGGACATTTAGGGTAAAGCTCCCTGGATTTTTTACTCTTTTTCTGAGGAAATCTCAGGATTACCTGTCTCATTGTGGCGGGTTTGCCACAGCATGCCCATCTATAACCCGAGCCAAGAGATAAACCAAACCAAGGCAATATCGCAGTTTGTTTTTTTCAAGAATATTTGTTCAGACAATAATATCTCCCAGTGGTTTTCTAATAATTGGGACAACTTTGTTACCTTCCTGCTCAGAGCGGCATTTCTTCAGATATCATGCTTGAATGAATATATTTCTTATTGTCTTCAGTAATGTTTGTTGTTTACTGCGTTTTTCACATCTCAGGTCATTACATCTGCAAATATGCGTGTTCTTCATATTAAAAACTGAAGACAGTGGAGGCGGGAGAGAAATTAGTTTTTTCAGATGTAATTTTTTTGTCTTTCACATTTTGCTGAGTAGTTTTAATGAACTATGAAACAAGTTTACTCTGTGAGGCCTTACTTGTGCACAGTACCTAGAGTTAAATGCTAACGCAAGCATGCGAGCATGCTAACATGCTCACAGTGACGATGCTAATAAGCTGATGTTAAGCAGTAATACCTGCTTAACATGTTAAACATCTTAATGTCACAATAGTAATGTGCTAACAAGCTAACATATGCTGATTAGCATTTCCTTACAAAATGAATTAAAGTAAAGCTATAGCTAAAGCTAATGGGAATTTTACAGGTATTTGGTCATTAATTGAAATACTTGACAAAGAAAATTCTTAAATGTGAAGATTTGATGCTTTTCTCTATCCTACATGATAGTAAAGTGAAAATACTCTGGGAAATTATAATAATGAAAAATATTTTTAAAAATTAGCAAATTAATTGATAATGAAAATAATCGTTAATTGCAGCCCAGGGACAAATTATTATTGTTTCACTCTGAGCCAAAGTGGTTGACCACCTGCCATCACCATCTGTATAGCCATGCTGCTAACTTGGCTAAAAATACATTCACATTGCATATTTGCAGGCACAATTTCCAACGCTATAATTTAACTTTCAGTGTTGTTTTTAAATTATTATTATTATTAATAATATTACAGCAAAAGTTCTCCTAATGATATGGCGTGTTTTTGTTCTGTAACAATTTATAGCTTTCACCCCCGAGCCCCTGTTTTTTTTGTCTGACCCTGCAGTAGACGCAGCTTGTTGCTCCAGAACACTGTTGACTCAGTTTGCTTGAAGGGGAAAAGTCTGTGCAAAAACCCTCCCGTGGAGACTTTTGCTTTTTGCTCTTCAGGCCACTTTGTAGATATTTTGATATTTTGTAGATATCTCTCAGTGGTAAGAGAGGTGCTGGCGTATTTTCCGTATTGGCAGGTTTTTGTCTTAAGTGTGGTGTTTGTCTGCTGCTCACTGTCAGTTAGATCTGCAGGGCTTCTTCTGCTCTTGTGCTAGGATGTACCACACAGGACAAGAAAACAGAGGGGGAGCGGTTAAAGATGTGCAACACAAGGGTGGATGGTTAAAAGCACTTACCTTGATGTATGGCTTCTCCTCATGTCATGATGGAGGAGGAAAATGTAATAGCCACTACTAATGAAATTATTATGCCTTGAAGGACCCATGCAGCCAAGATGACTGTGACACATGCTGAATTACATAAATGGAGAGTGGCTATGTCATCTTACACAAACAAAAGACACAAACAAAAGAGTAAGATTGGGTTTGTTTTGGCAGTTTTATCTGTTATGTGTCTTTGAGAAAAGGAGGATAACACTATTAGTGACCTTGCTTCGACAAAAGATAAATTGTCCTTTGGACATAAGTGAGTTTATTTCACATAAGCAAACACTTTTCCCTTTTATAGAGTACACAAATTCATCATACACAAAAACCAGGTCGGCGCCATTGGAGTTCACACTAGTAAAACCTTTCAGCCAAATCATGTTAGCAGTTATCCCTACCACGTAAGTCTGAAAGTCCTGAAGTTGTAGGAAGATTCAGTGGTGTGACAGCGCATGTTAATCTCCAACCTTTCACAGTACTCCATCAAAGCACAACGTTGGTCCACGGGTATTAAATGTGAAACCACACAGATTTGATGTGCAAGCAGGTACATAATCCTTTGTATGTATTATCTGCATTCCATGTATTCCTCCCACTGCTCTCTGCTCTGTTTAGCTGGCCGAGGCTTTAGGATCCCCCCCCCCGAGCCAGAAGCCGAAGCAGGACACAATTTGAAACCGTTATGCCCTCTTAATACCAAACCAGGCTGTTGGGCTTATTGGAATGGGGAGCGGTGCCTACTCTGTTTCACAGGGAAGGGTTAGAAGGTCAGGTCTGTCATTATGAGTGCACGACGGCATACATGACTCTTTGCTCAACCAATGTGAAAGTATCAGCCTCGCCACAGCAATTACCAGAGATGAAAGCTACTCAAGCCGTCTGCTGAGCAAATGAAAATATCTACCTGTTAATATTTTCTGTTGTTTACAGCCTAACAAGGCATGCATTATTTATACAGGAAGGTAGGTGCTGTGCGTTAAATTCAGACAATATTAAAACTATTTCATGAATTTCCATTAATCATCCATTAAGTGTTGGGGAAAATATGAGTCCATGACTTACACAGCCTCTAATGAAGCACTTTAAGATCGATAAGTGGATGCTCTCTTGTTTACATATATATGAGCATGATGGGCCCTGGGCTGATTCATCTCCACCGCTCTGGTCAGTCTCAGCTGCGTGTGTGGGTTTGTTGCCGTCTCCGCTGTGTAGACAAGGATCCATTTACCTTGAGCAGGGGTGTGTTGCGGCAGCAAGTTTGATTGGTATCCTCAGGCACCACCTGCAACTGTAATATGGTCACACAGATAGTATAATAGTAAACACAACTGCTCCCCCAGGACCAACATGCTACAAATGTTCAAAGGGTTTCCCATTGAGGCGGTGGAGGGTGGGAGGGGGTGGGGGCAGGGACAGGGCGGGGGCCACTTTTACAGGAGAGAGAGCTCTTATGGTGCAGACAGACAGACAGACAGGCAGGCAGGAACTTGTCTGGCAGCAGTCAGCTTCTCTTACTTGACAAAAGCTGGCTGCAGTTGAGTAAATAGTCAGATGTGTAGCTGCCAGCTGGGCTAATATTTCAAAATAAAAAACATAATCTAATTCACCAGATTTTCTACCAGTAGGAGAATGCTTTTGGTCTGATGGTGCGCTGGATGTTTCCATCTTGACCCTCCTGATCAGCTCTTTCTGTTCGCTTATATAATACCCTGAGCATGAGGGTTTGTCATGCATCTTGGTTAGGGTTGCAACTAACAATTATTTTTATTACTGATTCCGCTGTCACATTTCTGTCAGAAAGTAAAGGGGAAATGCCCATCACATGTTCCCTAGAGCCTAAAGTGACGTGCAAATTGCTTGTTATATCTGGCAATCAGTCCTAAACCCCAGACATTTAATTAGCAATCACGTAACAGAACAGAAAAATTGCGTTTGACATTTCTACTTGATGAATGATTTTACTAATTGATTGAGAGGAAGCCAATTGCTCGATGGTCAGAAAATGAGTCGCTGACAGCTTTGATAATCGATAATTTCTTGGTCAAGCTTCTCTTGAACGTTTGCTGCTTTTCTTGGGACTAGAAAACAAGATGTTTGAAGACCTCTCCTTGCGGTTCTGAGCAAATTATGATAGGCATTCTTTTCACAATTTTCTGACATTTCATAGACCAAATGATTATTCAAACACAAAACTGAGCAAAAAATGAATCATTTGATTAACTAATTATGACAATAATCATTAGTCTGATGTTGTGTATGAAGGTCTGTCGTGGGGCGTGGCAGGGGGCTGCATCAAATGATTAATTTCATCCCAAAATAAGTTCCTTTTTGCATTTAAGTGACTCATCCTTACGTCTACTAAATCCACCTCAATTTCCAGAGCTCAAGGTGACATCTTTAAATCTTTTGTTTTGTCTGACTAATAGCACGAAGGCATTCAGTTTACAGTTATATAAAACAGAACAAAGCAGCTAATCTGTGCACTTTAGAAGCTGGCAGCAACATTACATTTGACATTTTTGTGCATCAGTTATTAAAATGGCCGGCTGTTTATTTTCTGGCGACTGATCAACTGGTTACCAGTCTGTCTCCCTTCCTGTTTCTTTTTTTTTTGCTGCGTGACGTTTAGCGCCAAGGACCCCTTAGGCTAATAATAAAATTGATTACAAATGATGTTCAATCTATAATCCGGAGAGCAGACGCTTACCCTAGAAGTCAGTCCTGCTCTAGTTGGCTGCTGGGTCGCTTCAGGCAAGCGAGGCTGGCAGGTTTATGGCTTGTATGCAAAAAAAAAAAAAAAAAAAACTGATACCTCCTGTCTGATGTGATACCTGAAGAGACCTGGTGAAACGACGAGCACTTTGATGTCAAGAAGGTTGTTTTGAATGTGTCAGGAATATTTTAAAGCTGCCTATTAACGCATCTGGCTGAACAGGGGAGGGGTAGAAAGAAAAAAAGTGAAAACCGTTTTAAGAACTTGAGGATTCATTTCTTGCACTCAGATTTATGGATATCACTTCAAACTCGTCAGTAATTCAAAGGGCACCATTTTCATTAACGAGAAGCATTACTCACTGTTAGAGGCTCAGTCTGGACTATCACACCATCTGCTGCACCTCTTTAACCCTCACATTTATTTTACTAGACTGTAAACATTTATTTTATTATCTGTTTGACTGCATTTTTAAGCCTTAATTGGGTTAATTATGCTTCCCCATGAGTGCTGGAGGAAAGGGGCCTGTAATTTTAATTGCATAGGCTGAAAAAAAGAGTCCTACCTTCTGAGAAACTGTGCATTTATCTATGCCTCATAATCACAAGGGAACCATATGAACCATTTGATCAGATACACCTGTTATCAGGGCTATGCTAAACAGCCTCACACAGCTGAAATGTTGCAAGTCTACTTGGATACGCTGAAATCCCAAGAACATACACTTCGAACATGAATCAGAGCTGCAGATGGTGTTTTCAGGACATGTTCTTTTCTATTTACACACCCACTGATTGAATGTAGGATTCCTTTTTCATGAAACTTTGTTTATGTGTGTTATTCTCTTGTTTTTAAAAAAAGTGTGCTCCTGAAACAAAGCAAACACCGGCAATAAAACACCAGAGATAAAAGTGTTTGGATTTAAGATTCAACTTTAGCCCCCCCACCCCGCCAAAAAAAATAAGTTCTCTTAGAAATGTTTCAGCAACCACAAGATTAACTGCCTTAAATTCAAAGCCTCTGTGATTAGAGGCAGAGTTGTTGCATGTGGATGCAAGCTCATTAGGCATGAGCGAGCAGGACAAATTCAATAATGCTTGTAGGATCCTCCAGTTTAATAAAGTTTGAAGGCTCCTTGGTATATGAGAAAGTTATCGCATTTAAATTACTGAGAAATAATTAAGAATGACTGAGTGGTTTCTAATCACACGACTGAATTAACTGAACTGAGAGTTAATAGGCCTTAGTCTTGCTATACTCTACACAATAGAAACATTTAAAGTAGACTCATAATCATTTTTTTGGAGCTTTTAGGTCTAGAAGTGAAAATACTGAGAGTATTGAATAACAGCTCACTTCTTAAGATGAGGATGCAGAGTTAAGTTTTTATTGTTTATATTTGTTAAAATAAAGATACAGTATGTTCTTGTCTTTGCACAAAATGCGTCCATTTCTGTGGGTTTTCGAGATGTTGAAAAGGTTTTAAAACCCTGATTAACCTGTCACAGCCTACAGATGGCCTTTGTTTGCACAAGCTATAACTCGGAGTGATGTTGTATGATTATTTGCACATGTCTCAACCCTAATTAAAATGAGCTTTATCTGTGCAGCAGAGGGATTCAAGCTGGCAATGCCCAGTTTTTCCATTTTAATAGCTAGAAATTATTTGATAATCCCATTTTCCACGTAAACGAGTGATATGCTCGCAGGCTTTGTCTATTTTTAGGGGATGGCTTTGAATGGAGGGGGAGGGCGGGCTTTTATACCTTTGCGGTGATGGAGTTTTTAAAATTCTAATACTTGAGAAAGATGGTTATCGTGACACAGCGGAGATGTGTAGATCCATTAGCTTCAAATAGTGTCTGCTACTGACAGGGAATTTAAAAAATCTGTCTGTTCATTCATAACCCAGACACTTGAGTGAGGCAATGTCAGCTCTTCTAGAAAGAGAAGAATGAAGTCATTGCCACAACGTTAGGCACTGGGCTGCATTAGGGTGGGTTAATGGATAAGTAGGAAGCGGTGCGGCTGCGCTTTGTTAATGGCGTAATGTTGCCTTTAATGGTGCGTCGTTAATGGAAGTTGTTGGTGGATGTTTAGAGTCAGGGCTCTCCTATGATCTGCCCCAAGTCTACCCACAGGCATCTCTGCAACCACCTCTCCCCTCGCGTCCCCTGGCCTGCGCCCCTCAAATACATAATTCACAATGTAATGGACATGATTTCTGAGTGCACTTACCACCCGATCATTCTAGCAGACTGCTGTCTTAAAAGCAGCCCCTGCACCCTTGCAGCTCATCTGCTGAAGCAATTTATGACATTTTTTAAGAGGGTTTCGTGGACGTTTGTGTGGTCGAAGAGAACATTTGAAAGACTAATGATCGTGCCATAAGATCAATTTCTAGGAAACCTGATGGGCAGTCATTTAGAGTTATAATCACCCTTCTTGTAATATGCTTTTATCCTCTCCATCTGTCTCACCCAGGAAAAGATGTAACAGAGATACTGTTATTCTGCCAGTAATGTGGCGAGGCATGTACAAACTATATGTACTTCTCCACAGATATTCTACATAAATATGTATGTATTTTCCTCCCTAATAATGTAGACATGTGTTCTTAAGCCTTATGGCAACATTTATTAATCCGTCCTTTAACTCCAAAAACCCCCACCCTCCAAATATAAGTTTTCTTAAAGTGCTGTGCTGAAGCTTAGCTGAAGAATTTAAGCGAAATCAAAGCTGAATTGTCTGCTTTGATTGCACTGTCAGTATCTTCAGAGAGAGACAGTCATTTAAAGGAACTTGAACATCATTTATTAAAAACACTTGACCGTGGTTCCCTTTCAAAATCTCTTATTAGACTCACTTGCTAATCAAAGGGAAAAATGCAAGAGGTTTTTGAATCTGATGCATTTTTTCCCCTGTATTCTGTAAGTCTTTATATTACTTCTCTTATTATCGAGCTTCAAAGCTTGAATGATAGTCAATTAATAATGATGCAGGAATTCAGTTCGTGCTTACATTCAGAATGTTGTTGGACATATGAGGGAATAACCTGGCAGCCTGAGGTCTATTTCGTTGTTTGGCGCTGTGTTTTTCTCATTACCTTGGGCGATGGTTCAGACACGGACAATGTGATATCATGTTGAGATATTTCCACTTCAGCCTCTGTGAAATTTAATGGGAAACTTTACTATCTAACGCATCAACAGGAAATATCAATTTTTGATACTTTCCTCATTACTTATGCTCTGCTTATTTGCTTCACCGGGAATATGTGGTTGTAGTTTGATCAGAATTTATTGACAGCCACCTGGCAGCAGCAAGCGAGAACCCCACCACTGTGGCCACATTTTTCATTTAAATGTTCTTAAACTCTGATTGGTGCATGAAAGTATGGACAATTATTTTTCTCCAGCTGAACCCCACCTACTTCAGATCAGTGGAAAAATCACAGAAATAACTTTTGCAAACAACTTTTGCAGCAGATATTGTTTTCATGAGAGACTCCATTGGTCGTAATGGGAAGTTGATTCAAAAACATCTTTTGGGGGCCTTTAAAACTTGCATCAAACATCACAACACTACTGAGTTTCTTTAAGGAATCAGCCATTAATTACACAAGGGGGGAAAAACACCTTAAGGCAAAGTAAATCTCTTCCGTCTTGAGCCCTCCTCTCTTTCTTTGTCCTCACGTCTCAGTCCCTGATGAGAGGCGGAAGCAGCAACCTGATCCCTCAGCAGCAGGTCTGCACAAGTACCAAGGACTCCTCAGGACGAGTCTGAAATCAAGAGAAAATGGAGCCAGCATTTTCAGTCACAAGGCAACAATGGGAACCCGACAGGTGGGACTGCAGGCAATGCATTAGCCCTGTTCCCGCCTCCTGTTGTCTGTAGGTGTCTGTTGACCACACATGATGCAGCAAATGAACGTTGTTTTCTTTGCCTGAGGGGGAGAGAGCTATCTATATGTCTCTGTCTGGAAGATATGGTATTTATTTCACAATGGAAGCTGCATTTTTTTTTATCTAGGGAGAAGGGGGGAGTGTAAGGCAGGTTGGGCTGCTCATTGCTCAGGTACACTGAAGTATAAGGATGCACCAAAAGCCGTTTATTCCTTTGTGCTTTTCTCACTTTTATTTTGTAAAACCTCTTATGGACACATTAGAGTTTTGTCCCGTTTATTGTCCTGAACAACATGCAGGGTTAAGCAGGAGCTCTGTGATTGGGTATTTTGTTTGCCAAGCATGAATGCTATTGTTGGTTTGGAAGCACAGTGGTCTAAAAATGTGTCTGTGCTGCTCGGGTGAGGGAGGGGAGCCATTATGGTTAATAGACTCAGACTAATAATACTGTGTGCTGTATACTCTACATAATTCTCCATTTGCTGTCCGTTCTCCTCCTTAGCAGTACACAGGCTTGTTTTGCCCTGAGGTGACAAACATGGCTGTGCACAGTGTAGGCTGTGAAAATGTGAGGGGGGTTTTTTATTTATTTTATTTCACTCTGGCTTTTAAGGCTGTCCTGTTTTTGACCAAAGACATGATTTGTCAATTAGTTGATTAGTCAATCAACAAAAAAGCAGCATTTGAATAAATTTTAGTAATTTTCTAGCAAAAGCTCCCAGCAGTCTCTGGTCCTTGCTTCTCCAATGTGAGGATTTGATGCTATTCCTGTTTCTTTTTTTTTTTTTCTGTGCAAAGTGAATTTATTTGGTCTGTTGGTCGATCAAAACAAGACATCTAAGGATGTTACCTTTGACACTGATGAATTTGTATGAGTGGTATTTGACTGGTTTTCTTTTTTCTTTGTATTTTTTTGGGGGGGTGGGCGGGGTGTTGACATTTCTTAGATTAAATGATGAATTGAGAAAATAATCCACAGATTAGTCATTACAGAACAAGTAGCTGCAGCCCTGGTCAGTAATTAAACTGCATGCTTCAAGGATGAAGGATCTAGAGAACATAAGGTTTGACTAATTTTAGGCTAAAACTTTGTACAAACGAGTTGTACTCATTAGTAGAGAGATCAATCTTTTGGAACTGTGTGATGACTCGTGATTATCAAAATAATTGCAGATTAATTATCTGCCAGTCGATTAATTGTTTCAGCTTTTAAAGTGGATTCCCGAAATTATCTTGTGATATTTTATAAAGGGCAATAACTGAACAGGTTATCTGACTGTTAGAAGTAGATGAATTCTTTCAGAGTTTGAGGACACAAGCCTGAGGTGATATCTCACCTATATGTTGCAAAAGAAAATGTCTCATAAGTGTGAAAATAAATTGGTCTGCTGTTGTAGAGACTAATTTCCCATTCCAATATTTTTTCACAGCATGGCCGTGCATCAATTCCATGTTATATTAATGTCAGACAATATCACACACTCTGTTCTGGCTTCAAACTAATAAATGTGTTGGACTCTGGACCACGTTTCTAACAGAACTTATAGATAAGAATCCTTAGAGAATGAATCACTTATTAAAAACAAAAAAGGAGACTAGACAGGCCTAGTTCAGCTGGACCATAGATGGAGTCTGTGGGGAACATTGTAAGAAAATGAAACCATTGTCCCAAGTCATTCTGTCCATAAATGGACCTTCTTTTCAGCTTGGTTCCCTCTAAAAGACCCTCACTCACCTCTGAAGGTCAAAGAGGACCTAGGGCAATATCTTTAGGGTGTTGGGTAGTTTTCTGTGCCTTGAAACAGATGGTGTGGCATAAAATGAGGCTTGGAAAATCTACACGTCACAGACTGTGCAGTTCATTTCACATGATGTGGCTTTTGTCAATCCCAAAGTACTCAAGCAAGCTCCTACCTGCTGCGTACTTTGGAAAAATAGCTGAAATGTCAACATCTGCACTAGAGCTGAAACGATTTCCAGCAAATATTCAGCAATTATTTTGATAATTGATAAATGACTGAATGATTAATTAAGCAGAAATGGCAAATTCTGTGGTTGCATATTAACAAATGTGTGATGATTGCTTTACTTTATCATATATGGTAGTAAACTGAATTGTCTTTGTGCTTTGGATCATCGATTGCACAAAATAAGGAGAATGAAGACGTCACCTGGGACTCTGACAAGAAAAATATATGTATTTTTGAGAGGATAGGAATATAGGAAAAGTTTCCCTGACATATCATTACTCTAAGGAGAAGAGAGTTCTTATTGTTGAAGCCTTTTCTCTCTTAAAAGTGAAACATGAAATACAGTAATACGTAAAACCCACATTTGTTTATCTCGTCCATCAGTCACTGACTCGCGCTCTCTCCTGTCAAGACTGTTGAAGCAGCCAGAATAATTTTCTCTGACAGCTAACATTTCTCAGACTGTCTTTTTGTGCTCATCATCCTGCAACATCTGTAATTTTTGGCTGAATTTCTCCCTGGTTCATACATGTATCTGCAGTACAAACGTTAGAAAACACTACTTGTCTTCACACATCACAAATTTATTCCTTCTGTCATAGCAAAACATGTTTAACTGGACTAATTGAACACTTTTATTATAGACTAACCCTGAAAGACTCACTATAAACCGACTTGAAAAATCTTGCTAGCCTAGCACCATGTGCCACAAACAACCCATAATGCAACACTCTCTGTAGAAGACCACAGTCTTGTTGTGAACATGTAACCATCCAGTGCTCAAATATAAGACAACCCCCACTTTAGACTTCTTCTTTCAAACCTGATTTCCATAAAAAATTGTTGTCCTATATTTTGGACATAAAACCACAAAGTTAGCATCATGCGAGTACTAGAGGAAAGTCAGGGTATTGCCATATTCATTAAGGTATATGTTCTGGGGACAATGAATGTCAGGGTAGTGTCTTCAATAATTGTTGAACTATTTCAGTCAAAGTGGTGGACGGACTGACAGACCTACAGACCTATCCCTAGAGCCGTGCCGCTGGAATGGCTAAAAAAGTTTGCAGCCCACCCACAAAAGTGAGTGCGACACAATGTACTGATGAAATGCTGCTACCCCATCCATTCAGTGCAACATACAGAACAGAACATGCAGGACAATTTGTTGTGTATACTTCAGAGTGAGAGTCACTCAGTCATGGACATAAGTATTTTTTTGTAGCCAGCTCCCAACAGTCCAGCAATAAAAACACAAGCTGATGCCCTTAGTTTTATGCCGTAAAGACACTGACAGGCAATTACAGTACGCTGGAAAAAGCAAAATTACAGAGCCCATGTTGTTGACGTTTGGAATGGCGCTTCCCTTGTTCAACCCCGCAACAAAAAGAGAAACTGTGTGAAAGGGATGTTGTGCAAGTGTGCTGTCAGTTATCCATCAGTGGCATGATTACACCCCTTCCCTCAAGAGAGACAGATGGAGATAGTGAGGATGTAGCCGTCTATTTTAAAAAAAATCCTTCTTCACCTTCAACACAGCAGCATAGAGAGCTCATATATTACTAAATAGCTACAAGGATGCTTTGGGGACCCTTGTAGTAGACTGAGTAATTTTCCAAAACCCTCCCCACACCTCCTCCATATGACAGCAGTCCCTCTATTTTTCTTGACAGCAAGTAATGAGAGATTGGGTTTATTAAATCACTGATCTCTTCTCATTCCAGATAGTTGATATGGCTTATCAAAATTCAGCACTTGTTAAATTATTAAAGAAAAGACAAGGACGAGAAGCAGAATGTCACGGAAGGTTAGGTTTTCTTTGATTTCTCGCTCCTTAGGCAAGCACCGTTCAGTATAAGAATCTAGCCTTTCCTCAAGTGTTATTGATCTAGTTGAAGTGGTTCTGTCTGCCCCCTCACCGTCGAACCGCTTCTGAAGCGAGGCTATTTGCCATCAAGTCTTTGCGGACATGCGCCCAGGGATCTCCATTCACTGCACAATCCTCATTTTCAGCACTTAATAAGTTTGGGCCTCCGTTTTCTTTTGGATGTTGCAGCTGAAAGAAGAGCACGCGCGTACACAGACACACACACACACACAAATGAGAGGGCGTAAGGTAGCAAAACAGGGATATAGAGACTAGCGTGGGGAGGTAGCTGATTTCCCTGGTGAGCTTATATCTGAGCTGTCGTCACCTGTCTCTTCTCAGGGATAGAGGCGCCTTAATCAGGAACATGAAAGTATCTCCTGTGGTGCTGCCTCCTGTCTCTGTCACTCGCCTGTCTATTACTTGATTTACCATCGCCAGAGAGTATTAGCGAAAAAATTTTGTGTCCACTATGAGCACTCTGTTTTTTTTAAGTGCAGAGGAATTCACATAAAGCCAGGCCAGCCAAGTTATTTTGAGATCAGAGGACTAAAGTGCCAATAAATGATTTGGAAATGGTACGGGCTCAAATCTGTATGGGGTCATGGACACCCTTAGCCTGATTTAACAGCTTAAAAAACCATTTAGCATTGTTTTTTTAATGATACTTTCTGACTTTTACTAATATTATGAGAATTGCCTTTAAACATGATTTTGATGATGACATGTGTCAGCAGTCTGGTATAAAAAGTGAAACATTACTTCTGTTTAGAGTCTCAGAAACCCCAGCTTTAAAATTTGGTTAAATGCAATGGTGCAAACAGTGTTGACAGTAGTTTTTCCACAGCATTCTCTCCCAAATCCCACTTAAGTCTATTTAGATATCCGTCTGTGGATTTTTTTGAATCATCTTCTCATCATCTCAGTGGTCAAACTGACCCAAAACATCAGCAACCTCTATGTAAAATGACAGACTGTGCATATATTTATCTTTTGTAACATTAAAGTTGTCCTTGACTGGCATTATAAAAATGCTTTGCACACTCTCAGCAGTGTGGGAATCCAAAACACAAGGGTGAAACTGTCTGTTACAACTTTTCATTGTTCCCTCACCATATAGACAGACTGATCATTTCTTGCATACTTTGTGTGTTTGTCAGTGTGAAGTCACACTGTTCACCTACTTTTGTTGTGGAAGGATTACCTTATCTCAGTAAGCAGCAGGAGCTTTGTCTTCTGTAACTCAACATGTGCGATTAGTTCTCATTGTGTAACAGTGTAATCTGTGCAGATAAAGCCTTTTCCTTAATACAGACTCTTTTAAAGTTCTCAGAGAGGCTGAACACAGCTTTATTTGAATATTCAAAAACGCCTATTTGAATTTGAAATGTAAGGAGTCTATTATACGGGGAGAGCGATAACCTTTTCCAGCACTGCAGTGCTTGCAGTGTAACCTGAATATAACTGACTCTTGTTATTCAACAATTGCAAGATTCAGCAGAGCAGGTAGTGCAGCAGTGTCTCCTGAGAACTTTAAGTCTCGGCACCGAGATACAACATGTGTGGATCTGGTTGCCAACTAGTTTCTGAACAACATTTGGATGTTTCCTCGACCATTAGAGTGTTCTGGCACCAAGACGCCCAGGTGTAGCACATAATCAAGGCACTGACAGATTATTTTTGGCACCTTAAATAACTCCCAAAATGAAACGTAGGAGTTTATCATCAGATTTGACACATATGCAAAACCATGCACCCGTGTCTTGCACAGAGAGCTCATTATCTGCCTCCTCTTAATAGATTCACAATGTCTCCATTTTCCTTTTTTTTCGGCCCGGCATGTGCAATCTTTTCTGCCTGGACCAAGAACCTGCGCTTCTAGCTGAAGCCCATTCAAGCATGAGAGTCAGTTTCATTAGATTTACATTAGAAAGACAACACAAGGCAGTGTCGGGCGGCTACATCAGGATGCTGTGTTCGCACCAGCAGTCCGCATTAGCATTTCAGGTGGATCGGACTGATGTGCACCCAAAATCTGGATGTGTGCAAAGCTGTGAAATGCAGGCACGAATTTACAGTCCAGCAAACTGCCTGTGTGCTGCTCATTGTCTTAGCTGGAGAACACAGTACAGCTGCGTTTCAGGTGCATGACAATTAAATAGAACTTTAGCAAACGCTTAAGAAAACAACTATTCATGAGTACGGGAAAAACATGTGCAGATATGTGAAGTTGTGCAAGGCACAAGGTGACATTTTGAAGCAACTTAGGGAAGGGAAGGGAAGCAACTTATTGAGCTTTTAATCCTTTTAATTCACTTCATAATGCCAGAGGAAGTGATTTTAGGTGTGGCAAATCATGGACAATAAGAGGCATCAATGCAGGAAATAGTTTTAATTGTTCTTAAGTTGGCAAGTGACAGAGCTTATCCCTGTGTTTGGTGAAAAATTCCTGGTAAAACTGTCAGCAGCTGAAATGTAGTGAGGTTTTGTTTTGTCCCGTGCTGTCAGCATTAAATGTCGCTGAGCCTTATTTAAATGCAAGGATGGTATCTACGTGGGTGAAGTGCTGTGGTAGCGATATGTGCTTCTCGAATAGTTTTCATCAGGGTGGCTTACACTGCTTTGATGCTCACATTAAGCAAGTTCCTGCTTCACGGATGGAGCTGTAAGCAGTGATAATAGTCATCAACATCAGATCAACCTCACACCTCTTTTTTTAAAATTCCTTTTGTTCTCTGCTGTGTTTAGTTTCTTGTCTCTGTACTTGTAATTCCTGTGTTTTTGCACCCATCAATCTTAGTTCATTTCGCACGGATGTCACAGTGAATTAGGAAAACTACTTAAAAACAGTATTTAGTTGAGTCTACCTAGCACCAGGCCTTTTTTTAGGGGGAGAAAAAAGGTTTGCAAGAACAAAGAAACTCTGCAAACTGCTCCCAAAGAACTGTGATTACTGAGACGTTTTGACTTTACTGCTTCAGCAGCTCACATTGAAGAAAGTCCACGTATAAGATACGATAAGATAATGATGGGATGAAAAAAGCTTAAAAATGAGCAAAATATTGGGGAAAAAAGTAAAATCGCACAGTATCTACGATGCCTGGATTGGCATTTTAGTTATGTTTAGGGCGTTAATTGGCTGTATGTTTGTCACCATTAACCAAATAACTACTCACTTTGTTTTGGCCAAGAGTTAAATGAAAAGATTGATACCACTCTCATATCTGTTGCTGCAGCACAAATATTGAAACAGGAAAACTGCTAGCTTGGTTCTGGCCCCTCTAAAATCACAACTTCTTGTTTTTACACTTTTTGTTGCTGTTAATTATCGACGCTGTTAATGATGATGATGTTAATTAGTGAGGCTTTAGAGGAGCTAGCAGCCAAACTGGGGGATAGAGCCAGAGCCAGTTTTTAAGCGAGGGCTGTAGCTTCATATTTCAATCTCCTCATCTAAATCAGTGCAAGAAGTAAGTGCATTCCCCAAAATGTCAGACTGTTCTTTTAAAGTGAGACTGGTGGCCACAGGGGCAGGGAAGTCATATCAGTAATAGCAATTGCTGAAAACAATTTAGAAACAGTACAGCCTAGCTAAAACGTAAGGTAGATCCTCCTCGTATTAAATCATATTATTAAAGTGTTTGTCATCTCTTCGCTGCAGTGGCTTTACAGATGGTGGTTAGTTCGGCGTCACAGTAGATGTTGTTTCAGAGCTGACAGCTCATAAAGATGAGTGACAAGTGTCGGAGTGTGAACTCGCTCAGCTGAGTGTCAGGAAGGACGGCAGGAACAGCAGACTTCGTTGACTTGAGGCAAACCGTTTGACATGTTTGTGTCTCTAGCAAAGTAATGCATCAAAGCATTACCTGACTATTTTATGAACTTGTTTAATTGTCTTGATGTGGAAATGACACTTGACAACTGGAAGTTTAACACGTGGGAAACAGAACAGACCAGAGAAGGGAGCAGACCTACTCCGTGCACCTCTGAACTTGCCCGCTCACATTCAACTGTGCAAATATGCCTTCAGGGTTCCAGTTGTTACTCTGTTCCATTGTAGACAATGGTAACCATAGTAAAAGTATTTACTCGCATTCAAACAGGATTCAAATGAGTATCACGCACAAAGCAAATGAATTAACCACCCCATCTTTGCACCACTCTGAGGAAACCTTTATAAATCTGATGAGTGCAGAGGGAAAGTGAGTAAAACTTTAGTTTAGTTTTAGCTTTAGTGCAGAGATGGCATCATAGTTTGCAGCTGTTTCTTTGTGCATGAACGCAGTCAGACAATTTCAGGGTTGCATACACACAGAATACTCCACCATCTTAATTGTTCTGCACTTTTCTTGAAAATACACAAACATTATGTCTCGGTGATTCCACAGATAGAAACTTGCTGGCCACTGCTTTGTTCTCATGCTGAACTGCTGATGAGCTGTTTTGGATTTTAGCTGTCAGATGTTCGTTTCCACACACCCACTCACACATTTTACCTTAGCCTGAACTCTGAGAGGTCTGAAATGTGAATGAAAAAAAAAACAAAATAAACCCACAGCACCTCATTCTCAGTCGGGCCATGGCAGGCTCTTCTTCCCTTGCAGCCCTCTGGCTCTAACCCCTCATCGCAGCCCATTGAGACACTTCTGCTGGCACCCTCCTCCCATCCCCCTCTCAAGCACTTTGTCTCCATGGCGATGTTTTCAATGAAATTTAGGGCAGGAAAGGTTGTTTTCCTTACCAAGGGAGCTGTAAAATTAGCAGAACTCTATAGAAACTGCTGTTTAGGCGAACGCTAAGTGGTATTGATAAGTGTCAGTCAAATAAGTACAGAGAAAGGGGGGGGGGGCGACTTTTGAAGCATTCAGAATAATAATGGATTTCAATTTTCAGTCAAAAACTTTCATGCTGTGTTGGAGCTGACCAGATTAGCCCCTCTGGAAAAAGTAATTGAAAAATATGGCTTTGCCTTTCTCTTTCTCAGTCAGCGGTTTGGAGACTGTTATCGGCCTGTATGGAGAAACACTCGAGATCCCGTGCAACAATGGAGCCATAAAAGCAGAAGATGTGATGCTCACTAAATGGAAATATGTAAGTCACAGCAGAGGTCAATGGATTCAAAATGGTGAGGTCTGTCTGACACCCAATTACCATGTCTGAACCACACCCAGTCTGAGTGCATATGCCGTTCATTACACCAGGCATCTGTCCCTCCACATGACACCGCAAGAACTGAGGGGTGTGTGTGTGTGTGTGTGTGTGTGTGTGTGTGTGTGTGTGTGTGTGTGTGTGTGTGGTGTGGTGGTGGTGGGGGGGGCACAAAACAGTGTGCTTTTTTATTTGAACTGGAAGCCAATGCCATATGTGACAAGCGCACTGTGCTCTGCTTCTCCAGGACAAAGGAGATGGACTTTCAGGAGACCTGCTGGTCAGGCAGCGAGACAACAACATCTCCATCCTCGCCACCGATGAATACAAGGGCCGGGTGAGCCTGGCCGCCAACGCCAGCCTGCTGCTCTCCGCGGCCAAGCTGTCCGACCAGCGGACGTTCACCTGCATGGTGGTGGCTGGCGCGGACATCCGGGAATACCCGGTTAACGTGGTGATTTACAGTGAGTACGAGCTGGCACGAGTCCCATCTGGTTTGCTTCAGCTAGAGTGCTGCTGTGACTGACAAGCACAACACGCAACACGCCAATCACTCGCAATAACATCCTGCTCATTAACACGTTTTTTTTTAAACGTGTTTTCAGAGACGCCAACGAACCTGGAGATTTCTGACAAAGTGGAGGAACTAGAGATTGGCAAACTTACTAAGGTGAGGTTTTTTTTTAATGATAAACATTGCTTATACCTACATTATTTTAAGCAGTAAATCATCAAGGGAAATCCCTCACTTGAGCTAAGGTATCTTGAGGCATTGGAGAGACAGTACAGTAATGAGTTCTTTGAAGTGATTCTCATGAATTAGTAAAGAGCACAATCTCCCCCTACTGCAATTAAAATACCCAAAGGATCTGAGGGGCTTTAGAAATGCTTTGGGCATTTCATGGCCGGTTGCGCAGAAAACCCCTTAGTGCTTAAATGGCGGCCAGGCACTAAAAAAGCTAATTTGCTCAGGTGTTTGACCATTTATAAAGATTCATGAAATGGTGATTTTTTAAAATTATTTCTAATAGTTTTGTCTTCGAGTGCAGGTTTTTGCCAAAGTTCTCAAGTTGTGTGTGTTTGTTTTTTTTCCCTACAGCTAGGAACATGTGTTGCGCAAGATGCCAATCCAGCCGCAAACATCACGTGGTTGAGGAACAATAAACCTCTGGCAGCTGATGGGAAAGGTTTGTGTTCCTCATCTTGTTGCGTTTCTCTTAGCTGCTAACTAAACAGCCCTCTGCAGCAGTTTGGGCAAATTTGACATTTAGAAATATCACATACACAAATGTTGTTTTTTTTTTTATGCTTTCTGACTGGAGGAGTCAGTGTAAATTATTCCTCACTGCTGAATCGCGCCGCACTTGTCGACAGCGTGAGCACAGTGTTTTGGTCATTAAAGCGCTGTTTCCTTGTTAGGGTTTTCAGACAGGGTTGTTTGTTTTCTGTCTAGGGATTTCCATCCAGGCCTCGGTGCTGGTAGACCCCGATACTGGCCTCTCGACCACCACCTCCGTGCTGGAGTACTCGGCCGAGAAGGAAGACACGGGCGCCCAGTTCACCTGCAGCACTCAGCACACCGTGGGCACAGAGCTGGTGTCCTCTCCGGTGACCTTCACTATCACCTGTGAGTCACAGAACTCCTCTAACAACATACACTGAAAACACTTTCTATTTGTCAGAGTAACTCTGGCACAAAATGAGAGACTAAAATGCTGGTTGATGATGGCTGTTTCTCAGCTTCATCATCACCACAGGTTGATACTCTGTCCTGTACTTCCCTTCTCAAAGGAATCTATTTTTTCAGTCCAGATTGCGCTTTTTCTTTTTTTTAAAAACTTGTTCCTAGGATATTTCAACAGACTTCTGATCATTTCTGTGGTATTAGGACACGTGCCTAGGAGCAAGTGATTAGTTTTTGTTACAGATCAGGATCCATCTGTGGATCCACACATTTTCCACTATAGGGTTTCTTAAAGGATTAGTTTGGCATTTTGGGAAATACACTTATTTGCTTTCTTGCTGAGAGTTAGATGAAAAGATTAATCCCACTCTCATTCTAGCAGCTGGCTAGATTAAAATATGAAAAGTAAAAACAAACAAACAAACAAACAAACCAAAAAACTGCAGCAGAGGGTTTTTCCACTTGTAGAAAATCACTCTGACCACAGTTTTATAAGTTGTTGATCTGTTGATCTTATTTATTGATATCTGTACCTTTTTTTTCCCCTGTGAGAATTATAAACGCTTAAGAAACACTTCTCTTCAAACACTTTTCTTCACTTGTAGATAAATAAATGTAAAAAGTATTGACAGAAGTGAAACAGTAGGGCTGTTTTCGATTCTGAGCTTCAATTATGAAAGTGTTTCTAGTGACTCTAATATGATTTTGTTATATTTTTGGCGAGTGCAGCTGCCAAATGTTATTTAATATGACATGACACGAATTTAATAACACAGTCAAAGGTAACACTAGTCTGACTATTTAATTACTCTGCATATTTATCTTAATCACCTCAATCCAATTCTATTTATATTTATATTCTTTCTATTTTATTTACATCTTCTGCTGTATTTGCTGCTGAAATGTAATTTCCGAGGAGTCATCCAAAGGATCAATAAAGTCCGTCTAAGTCTAATTGAAGTCGCTTTTTTTTTTTCCAACATCACATACAGTGTCTCGTTGGGCTTTTCAGGGCTATATCAGCAGCAGCTCCACACCCACAATAACAACTCTTTTAAAACTGCAACTGTAGCTGGTGGGCGCACACTGTCACCTGTGTTATTTTTTTCTGTAATACTTCTGCTTCTAGCAGAAGACACACAGGTAACGACACCTTTTAATGGCAGCAGCTGAAAAATGAGGTGTGGATTCTGTAACTCTGTAGTGGGATTTATACTGAATGCAGCATTAAATATTGAAGTTACCTGCTCAGTGTGGCCTTTAAAGTAGAACGTTAACAGAGCTGGAACACTTTCTTAAAAGAAATGTGAGGAGTTTGTGTCAGATGGAGCAGAAACGCTGAGCCTTGAAAGGATTGTTTGGTTGAGTGCCTCAGAATATGACTGCAGTCCAGCCTACTCCTCAGCTGGATTTTGAAGTTGGTCATAGCCAATACTAATGTGCAAACTTAGAGCTCTCTGTAGCTCACTGACACAGTTGGTCTCTGCAGTCCTTGCAGTTAGCTGCTGGGGCCACACGCTCCACTTGTTATACCCGCCACCTTCGCAGCCATCCCCTCTCTGACTTTCTATCTCCTATTTTCCCCGCACAGACTCCACAGAGAACATCGTCCTTCAGGTCATTGCTCAGGAGCCTCTAGTAGAAGGAGATAATGTGACTCTGAAGTGTGTTGCAGATGGTAACCCAGCTCCTACCAGCTTTAACTTCCACCTTAAGGTACAAATACTCATCGATATCCCTTCTGTTCATGCTACTATAGTTTTGTGACGCTCTCCTGTTCCTTTTTCTTCCTACTCTAATAAGCAGTTGTTTGATTGTATGTGTTTAAAGGGAGAGTTGGTGAAAGTGGAAAACACAGATACATACACCATCACCAATGTCTCACGTGACACCAGCGGTGAATACAAATGCTCTCTCATTGACGACCCCTCGCTGGAAGCATCTGAGGACATCACAGTCAACTGTAAGAAAAACCAAAGCACCACCATACTGTATTGCTGAAAAACTGAAATGACTGCAATTATGCCACGCGCCGGCATTGTTGTCGGTGTAATTTCTTTTTCCTACCTGTAATCTTGAGTGGAAAGTGTGTGTTAGAGAAAAGAAAGTCCAAATATCTCTCTTTACCAGCTCCTAGCTGTCTTCCTATGCTTAGGAGAAAAGTGTTGTGTCAATCGCGCTGCCTCTAATAAGCTGCGTCTGCAGGGCTGTGAGCCAAGTGCAGGGCTGTATGGTTAACAACAGGAATGTTTCGACCCCTATCAGGTCTCTGAACCATCTCCTCGCCAACCTCTTCTCTCCTTTTTAGACCTAGACATCAATTTAAACCCCTCTGGGAATATCGTCAGGAGTGCTGGTGCGGCCCTGGATCCGACTCTGCGGATTGATGCTTCTGGAGAATCAAAGGTCTTTTGGACAAAGGTAAAAAAATAAAATAAAATAAAAAAAGCAGTCTTTCTAAATCAGTCTAAATCAGTGAAGAAAAGAAAACTTTGTGCTTGTTATTGAGAATGCTGGTGTTATTTTCATTCAAATCAGGATAATGTTAAACTGGACAAGCAGCCCAAGTTTACCAACCTGACTTACGCGGACTCTGGCCTCTATGAGAGCAAGGTGATGATGGGGCTCCTCAGCCGAAAAGCTTCTTTTGAGCTGCTCGTTGAAGGTAAGGGCTTAAAGGGAACTCAGAGATTTGGTGAAATGCGCTTATTTGCTTTGTCATGGAGAGCTAGGTGAGAATATTAACACCACTATCGTGTCTGTACAGCAGATATGAAGCTACAGCCGGTGGTATCTATCTTCTCATTTAACTGAGAGAGGAAATAAACGCATTCTCTATTATAAAACTTCTCCTCTGCCGTTTTGGTTGCGTGGTCACATCCACAAATAAAATGCAACCACAATAAATCATTTTCTCATTCTCAGTCGTATCTGAAGATTCACATCCCATTGCAGGTGCCCCAGTCATCAGACAGCTGCTCAAAAAGCGCGGCGAAGATGGCCAGCATAAAGTCTTGATTTGTGAAGCTGAAGGTTCCCCGAAGCCAGCTGTTTCCTGGAGCATCAACGGCACCTCGGTATGCGCACCCACACTCTTAGCAGTGTTACCCCTTATCATAATTACATGAAATTCTCCCACCAATAATTGTTACAATTTCTTAGGGTCATGTCCATCAATTTTATATAGCTGCACATACATTTATTCATCACGATTGCGAGAAGATTTTATTTTTTCATGCACACTCAGCCCCTGCTGCCTTCAGCTCACAGAGAATTCTCCACAATCTTCTAGGCTTGAAGAAACCTCGAAGGGAAGCAGAAAGTACACAGTAACAAATACAGTATTACTGTAATTGTGTTTTATAATACACTACAGTTTTTGATTTTACAAAAACAAAGATATTGAAAGGACGGAATGTACACGGAACGAATAAAAAAAGGCGGCTAGGCAGATAAGAAAATAACATAAATAGTTCCTCAGAAATGTTGTCGCAAAATTAACATCTCAGAAGCAAGGTAAAGTTACATGAACACATGAATCAGTTTGAACACCACACCAATTCATGTAGCCAGGCAGGTCCTGAGAGAGAGGTAATGTGACTCCACACCAAGAAATGTCCTCAAATTGTCTCATTTCTATCCTTTCTATTGGGTTTCCTTGCTGACTTGCTGTCTTCCAATTTGTAATAGACGACATCTTCTTGAGCCAATGCACAAAGCAGGGTGGAGTGGTAGACTTCACGGTCAGGAGAATAAGTTTCTTAGCAACCACCGTTCCCGGGTGCATAGCAAATCTGCGTGTCGTACGGCAGCTCGGAAGTCTCCGCAGAGCATCCAGAGATGACCGGATCATGGCTGGGTTGAATGTCTGTGGAACAGGCTTTTGTGAGCCACTCAAATATTGCAGTCCAACAGTTGTATAATGCAGGGCAAAATCAGAAAAGGTGTGCCAGTGATCCCTCAGCAGAACAACGCTTGTCACATTCAGGAGACACTGATGGGAAGATGCGCCTCAGTTGAGAAATACAGTCTGCACATCACCTTGTACTGGATAAACCTGTTGGGTGAGTTAGTAGAACAACAATGAAGCCAGAAGTCTGCTGATCCGTAGTCGTGAGTGCAAACTCAAGTCATTCATCAGCTTATTGCCACATAGAGATTCCCTGGAAAACATATTCTTTTTAAATGACAGGATAACAATTGCAACTATAAGTCAGTCATGAGTTTTGTTGCAAGACTAGACGTTTAGGTTGGGATACTTTAAATGTGGCTTGATTATTGGAAGTCTCATGTTTAGGCCTCACAATCTTCTGTGAGATCCCCAACACATTTGCATACAGGGCTTTGTAGATGAATACACAACAAAATCAAATTAGGCATAGTGCTGATTGAGGAAAAAACCCCCTAGGTACTTGCTGATATCCAAGGTGAGTTTATTTATGGTGCCCGCGTCAGAGTGATGAGCAGTAGGGTTGCAGAGGGAGCAGATGCGACTCACAAACTCTGCAAACTGACATAAAAACAAACATACTGTGGGGACATGATGTCACACATGCAGTGCTTATTTTTGGTCGACAACAAACCATTTTACCTTTGCCAAGTCTGAATGTGTTTGATGTCCACTGCCATTACAAAGAGCCTATGCCATAGTTCTGCAAAGACGTATTGTTTTCCGAGCCCAGGTTTTAAGTTTGGTCTTTGTTTGTTTGGAAACACCTGTGTAATATCTCTGACCACAATTACTGTTACTATGGTAACCATGGGTTTAGAAGGACTTTGTGGTGGTATAATACTTAAGTAAACACTAGTTGAGCAGCTGCTTTATCATGAATACAACAGAAGAGCAGTCGGTGCATCTGTTTACAGCACAACCAAGCAAACTCACGTTGTTAAGATAAATAAGTTGAGAGTGTTCAAGTAATATTACCAAGAGTAAAGCTAAATTATATGCAGCATTGTTTCCTGTGAATACCTTGTGCAGAAGGAGGCCATTTGGATCCAGTGAAAGAACTGCAGTCTCTGTCACTACCAATGAAAGCTACTTATGGGTTATTATGGGTTATTGCAGACAAAATGTACCCCAGAAATGGAATTGGCTAATCAGGTTTGATTTAATCAAATGTTAACTTTAAAGCTGAAATGTGTCTGTGTCTTTTCCCTTGTTGACACCCACTGCAGCAAACATAGCAGAGTTGAGCTGTGAAAGGTTGTCTTGGTTGTAGAAGCCTGCTCTTTGTTTAAACCAGCCATTGCAAAACTTGGAAAATATGCCCTATGCATGTGAAGTTTGACACCTCTGAATATCTGAACCACAGAGTTTATCATTAGTGTCACCTAGGACAGTTGCAACACAACAAGCCATGACAAGCCGATATTATTAATCACAGATTTTGAGAAAGGGTCTCCCCTACGTGCTTGTTAAAAGTTGAATGTAGCAATTTATTGATTTAAAAAAAAAAACAAAACAAAAAAAAAAAACAAGATGGATATCAGCTTTAACATGGAGACATTCTTGTAGATTAAATAACACATCATCCAAAATGCTTTGAATGTTGCTGTCCATTTTTCCTTAAGAGCTGCCATTCTTTCGCCAGTAGCTCAATACTGGTTGTCATAGAAATTCAACAGGTTTGTTCAGTACTAGCAACTGCAAGGACATCTTTAGGCAAAAGGATCTTAAGCAGCCAATACATATAATAGATTATTTCTATCTACAGCAAGTGAATGGAAGACCAATTTTGGCTTCATTGGGAACATCAGTATACACTTTGTAGTTGTATCATCAAACAGCTTCTTGAAATACACTTGTTCCCTCCCCAAACGTGTATGTATCAGCAGGTCCATAGGCAGTGAAGGCAAACCACCAACATGATCATATGGTTGTTTAAATATAATGGTATTGTTTTCCTCACAACAAACCCATGAATTTCATCAGCAGAGAGGTGAGGGCGTGACTAAACAGAGGCAGTCACTCTGTTTAATCCTCCTCCCCTTGGATTCTGTGAGGAAACAAAAAAATATTCCAAAGGTTTGCAGGTGTCTTAGTCCTGAGATCGTTCACGCTTTGCTTTTTGCTGCTCACCCCATACTGCAGAGTGTCTGAATACTCCCTGTTATGTGCATAGAGGTTTGCCACTGTTACCATTTTCCCCCAGGTGTCACACTTTTGAACTTATCTGGTCCGAGCATTTCTAGGTGGTTGTGCTCAGTGTTTTGAAAGAGTAAATTTCTTCATTTTCTCTGAGGTTCAAACACAGTGTTTTTGCACCAGACTGTCATGAAGACAAAAGTTGTCTATTTTTTAAATGGACCTCCCCCCACCCCCCACCCCCCTGTTTCCATGGTACACCTGTGTGCACACTGATAGCAGAGCTGCTCAATGACGCAGTGTGAATTACATATGAACCTGAGGGTGTGTGTGGGATGCTTACAGTTCTTTTCAGCCCTTTCAGTCAGTGTCTAACCTCAAAAAAGGCCTCAAAACCTGAACCTGTGCATCATAATTAATCAGTTCCAAAGGTGCACGGAACTCTTTCACTGAGGGACAATGGGTTTTGGCGATAACACTCATTTCTACATATCAGTCAAAGTTTATTTTTCTCCTCTCATTGCATCTTTTAAAGCCTATTCACTCAGAGAATAATGTAAGGCCTGAATACAGGCTGAGTAATGGGTATTTACAGAACTGCCACATCCTCTTGTATATGTAGAGGATGTGAAAAGGGTGTTGGCACTTTGTCTTTGTGTCTGGGGTTTTCCTCAGAGACTCAAGTGTCTATATCCCAGAGGCACACACGGCGTGTCTTTGTCAAGGAAAGACTGAGTCATTCATCGGACCAACATCGCCCCCTAGTGGTGTAAATATTCCTTTGTTAAATTCACCCATGCCAGACTTGTAAATACTAACATTTGTGTGTGTCTGTTTTTTTTTCCTCTTTCTCTCTCTTATTGTTCAGTCTGATGAGAGTCCCTTCATCAATGGAAAGATTACACACAAGATCACGGTTGAGCCCACTGCAAATCTAACTGTCTCTTGTACAGTGAGCAATGAGTTTGGCACGGACACCAAAGCTATAAATGTGTCATCCTGTAAGTACAAAGTGGTGGTGTGGTCCTCTCATCTCTCTCCACCCTGTAATCTGCCTTTGTAGATGTTTTCCTACTCTGCTCACTTACTCTTTCTGTCTGCATGTTGACTTGACTTAATGTTGAGATGCTGTAATAAAACTACTAATTTAGCAGGTATGTATTTAATGGTAACTCCAGGTAATTAAGGATTTTTTTATCTATGTACTTAAGTTATAATGTACTTAAGGACCTTCTCAACCATTTAGTTGACTTTTTTAAGACTTTTAGTCCATATCACAGAAAGAATTAATATTAGATACACAATGTATGAATGAAAAGCAAAAGGAAATGCTGAATTTGGGGTAATAGCTGATTTTTGTTACATTGGTGCATATATTGGTGGTGGTTTGTTTTTTTTGATGATCATTGGGTGAACGTCTAAGTTGTTTATCTTCACTGTGTGTCACTGTGTATGCATGCTCTTAGCGCTTTGTACACACTGTTGTCCAAAAGCGTGCAGTGTTAATGCCCATCCTCTGCTTCCTTGCTTCCTCATTACCCACATGTTTGGGACACTTCACACACCTTGCTCCGTGTGTGTATGTTGGGATGCTGGGTTCAATCTGTTCCCTCTTTGAACTACTTGCATGCAAAAAGTAGAATAGAGTAGTAGAGTAGTAATTTTTCTGGACTTCAAGCTTGTTTTTTTTTTTTCCTTTTGGTTGGACGTTAATTTTATTTTATATCTGATTTCAGTAATTGTGGAGGTGAGAATGGATAAACAAGGTAAGTTGTAGCAGTCTTCTTGCTTGTAAGAAACGGTGGGAGGAGGGGGGGTGAGTAAAGACTATGGGGGAATCAAATGTTGCTCACTGAAAGAAGGCTCTTTCTATCAAATATTTACCTTCTACATCACCTTGGAGTGTACTACTGGAAAATCAATGTTTGGACAGTGTATTTCTGTTAATAAAATATGGAGTAAGAGGAATGGAGCTACCAGCATCCTGACAAATTGTCAACATTGTCCATAATCCCACTGGCTGATGAAATGAGTCATAAACTAAGAATATCTGTCATTAACATTTAACTTAGTAAGTCATAACCATGTACCATGCGGATGTGTCCATTCATTAACGCATTTATTGCACATAATGACGTTTCTTTTCCTTCCCTGTACTCATATGCAGTCAGGCTGGAGTTTCATCCTGAAACACATCTCCCTGGGGTCTGACGTCTCTGTTTTATCTTTGTCACAGACCAATCGGAGGATAGCGACCAAACCAAGTTGGTGGTTGGAGTTGTAGTCGGTCTCCTCATCGCCACTATGATTATAGGCCTGGCATACTGGGTCTACATGAAGAAATCCAAGTAAGAAGTCAACAGTGACCCTTTCTGCACATGTTAATTGTGTTCTATAATAGTCATTCGAATCCTCTTTAAAATCTTGAATTCACAAAGTCCTGTTTGGAGAACCCCCATTGGGGGGGGGGGCTTTTATCATAGATGATGATACAATTTGGCAATTTTCTACTATTAAAGCCAGTTCTGTATCCACTATTCAGTAGCAGTTATACTAACTCAGCTTATACTATATTTAATACTTTTTTTAAATTATTTTTGGAGATGCAGGACAAATCAAGCTCTATTATTTGATTAGTTTAGATATATGGTTAAAGTACTGTGTGGTAAATGTTATTTTGTAGTGCTCCCTGTCTGCAGTACCTAGCTGTAGGTTTTTTGTATGTAAATTAGTTTGTGGTAACTTCATCAAACACAACTTAATGTAGGATATACTGACCACGCGAGCACAACTTAAACTAGAAACTATATTTTCATACAGGGTCAGATAGTAAATGCATTTTAATTTATACCGTGCTTGTACTGTACTCAACTGCAGATTTGCTCCCTGTATGCTAAGATAAACTAAGCAGTTGCTGGCTCTAGCTTTATATTTGACAGACAGATGTTCGAGTGGTATCTATATTCTTACCTTACCTTTGACGTTTCCTTTAACTGAATCAAATATGCATTAATCCCATTTAATGCAGTGGACAATGTATATTAGCTATTATCCTGCACATGTGCAGTCAACACATCATCGCAGCACGTACAGATCAGCATGTTATGTTTAATTCCAAACAGGCAAGGCAGCTGGAAGACCTGGTGAAAAGGAGAACGGGTCTTCTGAGGAGGAGAAAAAACTGGAGGAGAAAGTGGAGGAGAACAGCCAAAAAGCTGAGGTGTAAAGAAACAGCAAACATCCTTTGGGAATGTGAAAGGTAGAAAACTCAACATTTTCACCACTCGCTTATATAAATATCAACAAAGTCTCTTTCAAATGACATTGTTTACATTTCTTCTTTTCTTTGCAGTGAGAACATGGAACTTTTGCACATTTCTCTTCACCTCTGTCTTTGGGGAAAAAAAAGAAAGAAAAACACGTGTACATTGGGATGAAGATGGTTTGGATTTGGTTTCAGGGAGAATTTTACTAAAAAGCATATCCAAACACCCCCCAAGCCCCATGACCTGTCACCCCTCCATTCCTTAGAAAAAAAAACAAAAAAGACAACAAAAAAAAAGAATGGATACTGTATGTGATATACATAACTTGTCTGCACTACTGATACATGTGTAAACTTGTCTACTATTAGGATTCATGTTTGTTAGAATGGATTTTGGGAAACTGAGAAAATTCTGATCTTTTTGGTTTTGTTAGTTGATGCAAGTGAAAATTACTATTAGACCAGTTGCCTTTGCTGTTAAGGATGTGTAGGCCTGCATTAGTCTATGTTTGACTCTTTGGCTCAGAGACATAGCAGGGACCAAGGGACATCACCGCCATTGCTTCTTGGTTTCACATCGTCACCGTCAAACAACCTCTGCCTTCAACATCAACGTACGAAATCAGTTTATTTGTGCATTCACTTTCATTTGTTCCTTCAACCGTTAATGAAAAATTAAATTTGAGATGAAATTCCTGAAAGGGCTAAGGGTATGTTGTTATACTCAGCATTAGTTGTAGATGGTACAATGATTTACAATGTTGCATTTTCAGGAAGTAGGAGATATGAGTTTTTTGGTGTTACACAATTTCTTTGTTCTTTGATTGTCTGTGCCTCCTTGGAAAGTCACCAGGAGAGAAAAATGACAGAAACTCAGTTCATTGTACTGTACATTCAACATAACCACTGTATTACACAAGCAGGTAGATTATTGAGAGAATGTATGAGCATAATTTGACTCATTTTTACCAACTTTTAGTTTGGCTGCACAGATTGTTTCACGTTGTTTGTTTTCACGCTTTCCCCCAAGAAAATGTCCTTGAGCCTGTAGTAATGAAAGGATATTTTAGTTTGTCTCTCAAGGTTGTAAATGAATGCTCAGTTTGTGCTCCATCAGTGTTGAGGTATGCTTGTTTGTTATGTAGCTACGGCTTAATTTTGTAATCAAGAACATGGACTGGACAGGATGTTTGTCGCAAAGTAGCTGTTACGATACGTTTGCCTTCTTTTGAAAATCTACCTGTTAATTGCTTCAGTTTGTGATGTGCACTAGGGTTCATGTTTTCATGTCAGGTTTGTGTAGAATACGACGGAATACGCGCAGCTGTACATGTCACAATTTTGGTCTTTTAAGAGCATTCGCTAAATCTGACAATGTATCGAGACCAGGATGTAATTGTGAAGTATGTGGTTTCATTTTCTTTTTGCTATTTATATTGAACACGATAAAATATCCTGGTAGGCAAATTCAGTAATTGTTCCATAATTCATATCTTGGATTTAAACTGTTGATAAATTGCTTGCAGACTTCACAAAAAAAATTTAACTACGTTCTGAGTCATCAGTAGGTTGCTCAGCGTCTGGTTGAATAATAGATTCAGCATGTTATAATCTCAGACCTCCAAGCTGCTGTTTGTTGCCTACCTTGTGTAAAACCATCAAATTGGAAGAATGACCAAAGAAAAGTGAGCGTTGCCATGCAAGTATTGTAAATATCTGATGTTTGTTTTTGTACTTTTGTTTAAAATAAAGTGTACATTTGGAACAGTTACGTCCACTGAATATTAATTATGTTGTTACGGTTTTCACGCCTTTCAAAATAAAGAGCAACGAGGTTCCGAAATGTTTTTCACTTGTATATATGCAGAGAATTTCTTGAATGATGGTGGCAGAACGACTGTGTGATGATTGCTTGTACGGTAATTTGGCAAAGCTATGAATATTGTAGAAAACAGACCACAAGAGAGTGGCACTTTTTGCAGGCAGAAAAAGAGTCGCAAATAAAAACATCCTATAAAATACATATTCAATTCTGCAGGCGTAGATTTATTAGAATCAATCTTGTTGTCATGTTTGCATCAAAAACATTAAAATGTAAATCAATGCATAATTGCAATATGATTTCCTATATTTTGATTCATTTGTTGTAGAAACTGTTGTAAATATATTTAACTTTTGACACTTATGGTTCAACAGTATAACTCAATTATGAAGAATAGAAAGTTATAATCTCTGGGGTCAAAACTGCTTTGATCCATGGTCTGATCTGATATTATGACGAGGACAAAACCTAAAAAGTCATTACTGCTGTGTCACATTCTTCTGTCTATACAATAAACAGTTTGTCAACTCTAACCCTAACTCTAAAAACTGTTAAGCCGCATTTCAAGGCAGGTGTTGTGTCTGGAAATGGCCTAAATAGTCTTGTTTCTGTTGCCCATTGTGAACACAAACAGCTGGAAAGCACATAGCTGATGATGGATAGGTATGAGATGTCCATAAGGCGCTTCTAATCATATCAGATTTAACTATTTAAACCTGCCATTAATCAGTAGTGGAGCAGGACTACATTTTTTCATATACTGTGAATTGCTAAAGACGTGAACACTGAATACATATCTTTGGCATCTATTTTGTTTCTGCATTGTATCAATGTCTCTGCGTTAGTATTAGATCGAGTGCAGCAATATGAAAACATTATTGAATTCATTGAATACCCCACTGACTGAGTGGAGTAGGCCTGTGAGCACATTCATGCACAGAGAAGACAGGAGTGTGTGTTTCTGCTGTCTGAGCCATGAAGGCTTACAAGGTCATGGCCCACACCATTCAGTCAAAGCATTTAATTAAAAAAAATAATTTAAATTTCTACTTCAGCTGGAGGCATACATTTACTTTTTCACACAATCTTAAAAACATTATCTGCTTGATGATCACACATGAAATGCAAGGTCATTTATGGGTCACCAGTGTGTTCAGTCCTTTGGCCTTGTGGCAGTGATAGCCAGTGAATATGACCAGTCATTTCCTGTTTTCACTCAGCTGGTTGGTAGCTCTATTACAATGACCAGATGGGCTGCACAATACCAACCAAAATTAGACTCTGCTGCCATCCTGTGGCCAAAGAGTATACTGTAACAAGCAGTGGTAGAATGGGGGCACCATTAGATGTGTTTTCATTCAGAGCACAGAGACTGTACTCACATGTCAGCTGAGGTTGGAAAACAGAAGCTGTGCATATTTTTCTGCTTTCTATTTAAAAACATCGCCAGTGTCACAAAAAAGGAATTCTTTTCACAGACATCAGGCTTTTCATGTATCAAAAGCTCTGACCACAGCTGAATGTTGAAGACATACACTCAGTAAACAGTCTATTAGGAACACCTTACCAAACCTAATGCAGTCTAATACAGAAGAAATGCTCCCTTAATGACTGTTATCATGTTCACTTTATGTTGAAACTGGTTTAGATTCAAATTAATAGTCATTTTTGGAGGTTTCAGTTTGTGGTGCTGTTGCGTTACTTTGACAGGTGTTTCTATTATTTTGTCCAGCCCACTGCTATGGGGTGAGGGTAGGCTGAACAATGGAAACACCTCTCTGTATAATTCTCTCGCAGTTGGAACTTGTCAAACAAACATCCCTACACGGTGCTAAAACCTCATTAACAGGTTTATGAAAACACTGTGATCACTCATCTCATTTTAAACATGTGGCTGACATGAAGTCACTGGAGTGTGAAATGAATAGGGAAACTGTACATGACACATTCCTAAGCTGATCCACGCATAGATTAGAACCAACCTGTTTATCATAACACTTAGAACATAAATAAGATTCAATATATGGATTCAAATGACTGATGTAACAACTCAAATCCTGTATACGATATAAAAAGTTATGAGGGTTCATGGTAATCCTGTTCTATTCATATATGTGAAAAAGAAAAGCTTGAATTATTTCTTGCATTTGGAACATTTGTTCCCAATATTAAACTAGATTCTAGATATTAAATAATAATATTTTAGTCACTTTTGTTTTTTGATTATAGAGGATTACCACATGAGAATCCTGATAGTCTTTCCTCAAATGGTCAAAATTTTAGGAAAACAATTTCAGGAATTGGTGGTTACAGTATTTTTTTCCTAAATCTTGTCAGCTGTTTTCTATTCCATGACTGCAGCAAGAATAATTTCTTTTTTTATATTGCTTTTGACCTAGATTAGGGATTAAAACAAGTTCTGTGGAGGACTAAAATGGCCTTTTCAACCAAATGAACACAAATGATATTTCTCAGACAAGGTTAAGAATAGTCTTGGACTTAAAGTGGTCCTAAATTAACTAAACGAGTTTCCTTAAGTAAATAAGGGCTTAAATTAAACTTCTGTGGTGGCATGCCAGGGTGGCATAGGAGACACAGTTTAGACTAATCAAATGAAGCCCAACAGGCACCACCAGCCAGACAAGTACAGTACTTACTGACAGAAGCATCTGACTCAGTAATGTCGATGGAATCAGTTTCCAAAACCTTTTTCACATGTATAAAGAAAACTGAGGATTGATCATTTCATTGAACGCACATATACAATGCCAACACAAAGGGAAAGTCTATACCCCATTCTCTTCATTTTTCTTTCTTTCATTGAATATGATCTTAGCTAAAGCCACTACAGCCTGTGGTATTTATACTGTGTGTCTACACTGACTTAATAAGCTGTCCACTTTATTGAAATCTAATTACATTAAATAATTTTCACTATTTGTTGATTCTCTGTCATCCTAATCACCCTGTTTAGAGCGGATATATGGACACGTCATAACCTGATATATGTCCTCTGTTCCCAAGATGGCAAGGAACTGTCAATGCTTGTTTTTCTTTCCCTCTGGGCTTTGAACATTAGGTGTGGTGTGACAGTGGTCATGCATCCACCCTGCAAACACTTTGTTTTCCATTGCTTTATGTATGTCAGGGTCTCTGTGGTGACTGCTGGGGTTTGTGTGTGTTGTCATTGGACGCTGCGTGTTATGCAGACAGCTGTTACAAGTTACAATTTATTGTCAGTCACTGACAGCACTCACTCAAACACCCTACAGTGTTTGGTTTGGTTGGCAAGTAAAAGCTAGTTGGCCAAACAGTGCTCCCAGCCAGTAATGACATAGAAGTGATCATGAGAGCATTAGTGGTGCTTCACTGTAATCTGATACGCTTTTATTGTTTGTTTTATGAATGAAAGCACTTGAAAGAGTACAGTTTTTCTGTAAAATAATAAATAAAAAAAAAGAATTAATAAAGAATCATCATTTGATGAGTATTCTTTCAGTGATGTCTGCTTAAAAGCAGGTTTAATTAACAACAATATCACAACTACTAATGACTTATGCAGCAAAAAAGGGTGAAGGTTAACACCTTTACTGCAGTGACAGCTCACATGGAAACTGTGTAGTAACACCAAGAGGCATTTAAATGATTCAACATTTCATAAACATTTGTGCAACTTGGCAAAGAAATGTGTTCAAATAATCTAGTTGAACGTGCTATATGATGAAGTCATGGTCATGGAATTGAAACAATGCTTATATGTAAGATAGATATCTATACATCAAACTTATCATGAGTCAGGTCAGTTTTAATAGAAGTCCTCTTTTCACTTGCAAATCATCAAAATCAGGTTTAGTGGGCTGTGCTGTTTGTTGTCTTTTAAAGAAAGGGTGAGAAGGAAAAAAGAAAAAGAAGGGAAAGTTAAAGGGAAGAAATCACAAAAGACAGATTGGAATAGGGGTAAAGAAACGACAAAAGGGGAGCAGGAAAGAAGGCATGTTTTCCTCCCTTTTAGCATAAGCGGGGTGATATTTCCCCAATGCAGGTCCTGACCAGATATATTTTTCAAAAAGTTTCATAAATTATCAGGAAGATTTTACAGAGGCTAATGGGCTGTAAAATTTTAACTAACCAACCATTAAACATATTTTAAAGTCTACATATTTTTAACAAATATGTCCACAAACACTGAACACACCCTAGAAAGAGCTTTTGATTTTGATTGGGCAACATATTCTGCTTTAAAATAGATCTTCAGAATAGGACCATTATACCTGGTTTGTTTGTTTTGTGTGACATTATAGTATAGACGTACACAGTATACCTTGACAGTTTCATCTCAGTCTCTGCCTAATGTCATGGTATTGGCAGGCAACGAGGTCAGTGGCATCCATGTCCGTGTTGTGCTCAGTTAAGGTGGAAATTCTGGACTGGACAGTCATGATTTAGGCATTTGGTCCGATCACTGACAGGTTGGAGCTTTCTTGTTTGGTGTTTTGTGTTCCCTGACTCAAAGGATATTTGTTGTTGTCCTTTACATTTTTTATATTTCTGAATCTATTTTTTCATCTGTTTTAATGATTTTATCATTACATTTTACATGTTTCTTGTGTGCATAAGCCCTAAATTGTTGTACTGTACTCTCTTATTATAAGCTTGTTAGTCATCTGTCAAGAACTTTGAATTGTACTAACTTGTATGAAAGGCGGGAATGGTTGTTTGTCTATATGTGTTGGACAATGGACCGGTGATCTGTCCAGGGTGTACCCTGCCTCTTGCCCAATGTCAGCAGGAATAGGCTCCAGCCCCCCCACCCCCCACCCCCCGACCCGTAACGTATAATCAGTACAGATAATGAAAGAATGAATGCAGGTATTCAAGGCGTTATAGAAGTAAATTTGAACAACTGATCGATATAAAGTGAAGCCATGTGACTTTCTAACACAATGGAAATGGTTATGTTTATTAGTAGCCTCTGCTTTTATAATGGAAAAAAATCTGAGGCATGGGAATGACCAGAAAGGCCATAGCAATAAAATCACATTTTTGTTGTTTTTATATGCTCCACTGAGGATGATGGATGTTCATAGAATACGGCCAAATGGACAAAATCTTTGGTTGATTTGGTTTCCCTGAACTGACTGACTTGATTAGTTTCCGAAGAATTTGGGAGGTTTCCTGAAGTGGGTGGAGTGAGATATACTTGTTCTGCTTCACAGATGGATTAGTGGAAACATTTGTGCAAAGCATGAGATGGGTTCAGAAGGCTTCGCAAGGACAAAGTGTCTGAATAGCTGTCTTTTAGAAATGCCACATAGGTAACCATAAGAGTTACAGCACTCTGTGCATGCACCGATCATATATTGATCCCATGTTTAATTTGGCCAGCATAAATAGTGATGCTGATCCAGTGTCAGTGCTGGATTGTGCAGCACTAATAAAACGTACAACCTTTACAATGAGCCAAAGCAGTTAAATCTATTAATGTCACCTCTTAGAGACTTAAAGTAATCAATAAAGCAGCATACATCAAATGATTACAAATTAATCTGCCCTTTGCATCAATATCACATATTTAGGAGTGAAACCAGGAATATACTCCATTTCTGAATACAATCTTAATACTTTATTGAAGCAGCTATATTCATTAACTTTCTCTATCTGTTGGTGCCCAAATTCAACAGTCCTATGTAACTGGCAGGGACAGAAAGTCATCATGTTCTCCCATACTCTTTGGATGTAATAACAATAGGCAAACACATTTTTACTTAAAAAATAATAAAAACCCTTATCACCTGATCACCTCTGATCACAGTATATTCCCTGAACCTCTTGTGAATGGATGATTCAGGAACATAACTTCCATATACTGTAACAACAGTCTGAGGTGGAATAAAGAATGTTTTGAGATAGCAATAAAGTTTATGTGAAGAATGCTTATGATCAGTAGCTAGAAATTTTAACTTGTTAAGTCAGTAAATGTATACTGTGCTTATTTTATATACTGCACTGTCATATTGTTTTTAACCTTTGGCCCAAAGTTGAACTATTTATCAGAGGTTAGGGTAATAAAACTGGATTTCTTTTTTTAAGAGGAAAACAGTTTTGGACTAAACTGGGATAAACACTCAATAAAAGTTGGTAGCATGTCTTTAGATGTGAGAAGTGTCTAAGCCACATTAAAAGGGTAGCATCACATTTTTTCAAGTCAGTTTTAGTCAGGTGAAGGTCTGAACAGCTTCTTCTTGTTCACATTGCCCATTAAGAGATCACTTTCTAAATCGATTTTAGAGTAAGTGATGGCAACAAAATCCACAGTCCTCTCTGTGTGAAAAAATATATTCCAAAGTTTATCTGAGGCTCACTGTGCTTTTAGCAAAACATTTTGTGTTGCATGTTTGCACAGTGTATGTGTTAATTCCGAGTGTTGGCCTCCAAGGCCTGAGATTTCCAGCTCTTAATACGTTTTGTCTGTTACCTGTGTTCACAAGTCAGACAAGTATGGCAAGTGTTATCTGCTTATGAGACTTGTCTGACTTGTGAGACTACCTGCGCTTTAAAATGTTTTATTACAAAACCTCTTCCAAACATTCTTTCTTCCTCTGAATTGTCTGACTCCACAAATGCATCAAGTGTTCGCTGACTGTGATGTATATGAATATGTTCTGTGGAGTTAGCAACTTCCCACATTAATTTGACATTTCCTATTATATTGTATTTTATGAGTAAAATATCCACAGCATTAATCTGGACAAAAACGATCTAATTTGTACTTTTATGTTTTTTCCTGCAAGCTCTTAAATATTGGTGAAGAGGTGACTTAATGTTTCCTGGTGGCAATACATAATCCCTAATGAATCTACTATCTTCCTGATATTTACACCAGATGAAGGTATGGCCCCTCTAACTAATTGCAGCCTATTATGTCATAACTTTTCCACAGGTGTATCTCAGAAAAAAACAAAAACAAACAACAACAAAAAACATTTGTCAAATGACCATGTTTGACACTCTTTAATCTTAAATACATTAAATATGCCAACATATAGAAGTACAGACCTTACAGATCTTTGCTTTCTTGTATTTATCACTACAAATAATAATTTAAAACATACTCATACTCACTTACTTTATAATCTCATTCCAGTATTTTTATACTATTACTACTACTATTTTAATGGCAGAATGTAAATACATTGTACAACATAGTATGCAAGTACATTTACTTAAGTATTGAACGTAAATACAGCTTTGAGGTACTTGCACTTTACTTGAGTATTTGCTTTTTTTTTTTTTTTCCTACTTTATACTTCTATTCAACTTCAGATTAAACAGAAATAGGCCTACTGCACTATTTACTCTGATATATTTATTCAACAGCAGTATATACTTTTTATCATATAGGATGAGTATTAAAGTAGTAAATATGATAAATATAATGCTTTGTTCGAGATCTTTTGATCTCTGATCTTTTGTACCATTAACAGTCTGAATATATATAAAGAAAGGGAAACAGACCATCCCACTGTGAAAGGAGTGTCACAAAGTTGCAGTCATAAAAAGGTAACAGTAGTTCCTCATTGTAAAAATAAACACAGTCTGATGACATACATATTTGCCGGATGGTAGCAACAGGCCAAACAGGGTTAAAAAGACAAACAGGAGACAAGGACACCGCTGGAGTTGTGTGTTGTCCTGTAACTCTGGCCAGTTAGATTTTATTCGTCATTGGTACATCCGGGCACTTTATTTTTTGATTGACAGTTGCCATGGCAACAAGCTAGAGCATCGCCATTTTGTCAGGAGGGTTTTTTTCCCAGCTCAGTCTTTTCAAATGTTCTCCCTTCCCGCCGGAATAATGCTGTCAGTGGATATATATTTGACGTTTTTGGATATCGAAATGCGTCTAGTGGATCGGATTAAGAAGATCAAGAGGCCGACGTTCTAACATAGTTGAAATAATTAGGCGGCGCCGCACTAACTCAGTTGTCCGTGTCTCTGGTCCACCGGGCCGGTTCACTGCGCAGGTTTGGACCGCGCGCCATTTTGTGAAAATTGACACAAAATTCCTAACCAAAATTACCAGAGGACACGGTTTCTGTTTCGTGTTTAAAATACCCCGGATTTAACCGTATAGTCGTATTTATCGAAGTGGCCGACGTTAAATTTGCCAAGACAACGTAAAATCAGAATTTGGTATAACGTTTATTTAGCAGGTAGCTAGAATTGTTAGCTTGAGGCTAGCCAAAGAAGCTACAGCTAGCCAGGGCAGGTAGCTAATGTTAGCTGCGTTCATTTTGTCAACTAGCTAGCCAGTTCGCTAAGGTTAGCTAGTAAGTTATGCGTGCTAGTTAACGTTAGCATGGTGCTAGTCATCAGCTGATAGTAACGTTAATCAAAGTTGCTTCGATTGCCGATGTTGTTCATCAAAGCTTGGGATATGAAGAGCGTATTAATTCTGACTGGCGAATTATTTTAGAGTTTGCCGGTCAGAGGACGGGGATTGGATTTAACGTTAACATTACTCGCTAACCGTGCAGGGAGGGGAGAAGCTCAAGCTGGATAAGTTTCCTCATCATACAGGTTATTGGACTTTAAATGAAGATCGTGCCATCAGAGGTGAGCAATTGTAAACTGTTAAATTTGACATTAATCTTCGTTAGCGTAACATTTCATGTTAACGCTTTCGCAGATGTATATTATATGTAACGTGAATGGTTAACAATGATGGACGCGACAGTGAAGTTGAGAATGGTAGCTTATGGTATGGCGGCTAGCTAACATTTTGTGGCGGTGCCGACACCGCTGAAGCCAGCGTTAAGATTTGCTTTCAGTCAGTAGGTCAACGGACTAATTTTAATGTTAGACGGGAGTAGCTCTCCAGGCTGGTTGTGAACTGGAGGATGCAGCAGATTGTGTGGGCTTTGATGGAGAGTCATGCTGGCACGGTGTTAACGTTACAGCTAACGTTAACTCTCCGATATTAGACACTGTCATTGTACGATTAAAGCAAATGTTGTCGTGTTAGCTAACAGCCCCATTTGAGTCACTGTTAAGGCAAGATCTGATTGTATTAATATCAAAGGTGTAGTTTGGGTTTTAGAGTTAAACAGTACGGAAGCTCATCTAGCTAACCTGGCTAACGCCAGGTTGCTAATTCGGCTAACCTGGCTAATGGTTAACGTTGACTTGTTGACGAACCAGCTGAATGGGCCCCACAACCCGCTGGCTGAACACAGCGTCACTAGCTAACGTTAACGTTGGATTGGTGAGAGATATGCTTGCTTGTCCCGCAGTTTTCAGGGTAACGTTAACGACGACAGCGTTAGCTAGTTAACGTTAGACTGCTAACGGTAACGCGAGCCTGAATACGATTGTCATTTATACAAGGAATTGGAGACATACGCGAACGATATGTAGCAGGAGAGGACGCAAATTAACACTGAATATGCTTTCTAAATTCCAACCATGACGAGATCTACCCCATCATCTGTAAGTACAGAGCTACCCGGGCTCCGTCTTTATACACGAACGTTAGGCTTTTAATTGTTTTGGATGGGTTACATTTGATTCAGCTTTGGGATGGATTTAATCAGTTGGGCGTGAGAAGATGACACACGGGCTTGTTACAGAGGTCTTTAGCCATCACCTATGATATGATACGGCTACTAATAGCAAGCTAGCTGTCGTTATATTTACACCTAAATAGGCCCGTTGATGCCATGATGAGTAGAGCCAGGAAAGGAACTGTTCATATGTCAGTACTGAAAATGACGAATAATCAAACGTTTAGGGGCGAGCAAAGAGCTACAAGTGCGCTTGCAAAATGGCTTTGTGGTCAAATACAGCTTGAATTTTCCCAGAAGGGTTAGTGATTTTTAAAATGTCAAATTCGCCCTATATCATGTTAGTTGGGTGTCATGTATTGTGTTAGTATAATGGCCTCAAACCAAACTTTTGTAGTTCGTTGTCAATTTGCATAATCTTGAACAATAATTTCAGTTGGGTCAGTTGGGCTAGCTATTTTCAAAAAGTATATTTCAGGTCTTAAAACCCTCTATAATTTAATGCTGAGAGGAGATCCAGTGCTATTAAGTCCACAACAATATTAATCCTGGTTTGTTTTGTTAAGTGTTATGTAGTCTGTGCCTCTCTGAGTGAACTATTTAGTGAATACAGTTTCACAAATGCTTCAGATGTGTTTTTGATAATTTCATTGCCTGGGCATTAACTGCTTTTGACCATTGATCCACAAGCAGCTTACCTTTTTTGAATTTCTGCTGTATTTTTAAATTCTCAAAGAATTCATACATTCACCCCAAGTGCACTTTGTAAAGTTTTGGGGTGTCCTCTGTTCTTTAGGGTCCCCTGTCCCTTCTTCTTAACAAAAGTTTAACCACTTTGAAGTTAAATCCCACCAAAGATTCACAATGATAATGATCTGTTTTTATTCTTTGTAGTGGGTTGTGGTTTGCTGCTGGACTCTCCTCCCAGGATGATATGAAATTTTACAGGAGACGATGCATCCAGGTTAGCTGCTATATATTCCCTTTGGTGGGAAGCGGTGCACCTAATATCTTCTCATTCACTTATTTTGCTGTTTTGAATTTGACATCCAAACTCACAAATTATAGGACATCTCAAGTGGGGGAAAAAGTCAAACTATGTTCTATTATCAGTATTAAGACTGGTCAGTACAGTATTTAATATTTCCATTAATTCAGTTTAAATGTTTACTTGATGACAGAGCTCAAAGTGATTAAAACTGGTTTGACATGGTTGTTTTCAGGTCCAAGCTGAACAAGCAGTAAAAAAGACACACTAGTCATCATGACAAATCAGTCTTATCAGTTTAGTGCTTTAACTTTAATATGTGGGTAGAAAAGAATTCAAATAAATTCTCCAATTTAGTCATATCTAATTCAACAAAATTAGTTTTACTTTAACAGTTTAACTGACTTTATCCAATGTGAGATTTTATTAAAAATAGATTTTTACAATAAATAGATAGATAATATATATAATATATATATATACTAGATAAATATGTATATTTATATGTATGTGTGTATATGTATTTAATACAATGAAACATTTAGTGTCTTAAAATACAGCCTTTGCTTGTGCTCTATCATCTTACAGTTTCTCTTATTTCTGTCAGTGGATGTGTATTTTTTCCTTTTCCAAAGCTGGGTCAGCTTTCTAACGCTCTCAGATGGAGTGCAGGTTTTGGGCTGTGCAGCTATTTTGCTGTCAGGCTCTTGTGTTGAAAGCAGCGTCTAAGTGTGCCAAAGTTCAATTTTATTTCTTGTTTATTTCTTGTTTTCTCATTGGAAAATGGGAGCAGCTCTGCCCTGGCAACAAAAGTAGGCTATTTGCATACTGCGTTGTGATTGGTCTGTGCATTGATGGGCTTGCCAAATCACGCTGTATCTCTGTGGTGATAGGCTATGCTAATTAGGTGCTGTTGCTGGGATTCTGAATAGTGGTTACTGTGTAGCACTGGTGAATTGTGTTGTCTGGTGAGAGATGCTGATAGCTGAACATGCTATTTAATAATTTTTTGATTCCTTCTGGCTTAAAATGAAGGATGATTCACTGTACAGTGTGGAGATGCTTTCTTTTCACCCCTTTTCACTGTTAAACCTGCTGTTTTGCTCCCTTTTCTTCACAAAGGTTGATATATTACTGCTATATTTTATTTTTTGGCTATCCTTTGATGCATTTTATGACTTTATAAATTTAACAAAAGGCACTATGTATTAATCAGACATTTCTCTTAACAATGAATTAATTCTTGTTCTTGTTCTCAACATCTTATGTTCATTTTTGTGTGCTTCAAAGTGTGAGCTGATCATTTCAACATAGATGTAAATATTACAAATGCATAATTTGCATTTTGCATATATTTTTCTTTCCCAAAGGTAAATTAAGGCATTTTTGTGTTTAGAAAATTCTCACTGGTTAGATTAAGAATTGAATAGAATAGGCTTTATTGTCATTGTACAGTTAAGTACAATGACAATAAATATAAAATCTGTACAATAAGTAGCAAATTTCTTTACCTATTTTATTTTAGGGCCAAAAATCTGTTTTGCGGAAGAGGAAATACAGCTGTTTTAGATCAGGATTATTTCCCCTTTTATCTCCTTTGTGTGCTCTGCTACATATAATGTTGAATTAAGTTACTCTGCAGCTCATAGCAGTGTTAATTTCTTCTAGGAGGAGAGACTTCAGCATGCAAACCTTCGTCCGTCCGGCTTGCGCCCTCTTTTTCTTTACACACTGCTGGTCTTCAGATGGCTGCTCCAATGCCCCATACGCACCAGCAGTACAGTGACCGCCACCAGCCAAGCACTGACCAATCTGTTACGGTCTTACCGTACAGCGACCAGACACCACAGCTCACTGCCAATCAGGTACACTAACCCTACCCCAGCTCATGGATTTCTCTTAGTCTTAATGTGCAGTGTAAGAAGAATTGCAATGCATAATGTTATTTGAAAGAGTACTTCCCTTTTTGCTGCTGTCACAAGGCAGAGTAACTGCTTGTAAAGTGCTTCTTTCAGTCTAGCAGTTTAATATTGCAGAATTTACTGAAGTAAATTTAGTTAATTACCTATGAGATTTAACAAAGGCCCCTTTGCCTACAAAAATTCTGTGGATATTGTTTGTTTATGAAATGTTGTGATTCTCCCTCTTGATACTTCAGAGGCACATGCCCCAGTGCTTTCGTGACCCAACTTCAGCTCCCCTGAGGAAGCTCTCCATTGACCTTATCAAAACATACAAACACATCAATGAGGTTAGTTGTGTTTTCATTAAATATATCTATATCAGATATATATTTTTTTATTTTTTAAGGATGAAAATTAAACTGAACCATAAAACCTTGAAAATTTAAGACTAATATAAAATATCTTTGAGTGTCATCATGTGTCTTGATTTCTTCATTTTTAGGTGTATTATGCAAAAAAGAAGCGACGGCACCAACAGGGTCAGGGTGAAGACTCTAGTCACAAAAAAGAGAGGAAAGTCTTTAATGATGGCTATGACGATGATAACTATGACTACATCGTCAAGAATGGGGAGAAGTGGATGGACCGCTATGAGATTGATTCCTTGATAGGAAAGGGATCGTTTGGACAGGTGCGACGTTATAAATTATACCTACACATAAACATACTTGAGAACATGTGCCAGAGGAAGTTGTCTTAAATTTGGATTTGAACTTGTTTACATTTTTCTTTGTAATAATAAACTCAAGATATTTGATGCTTTTTACTGAAGATTTTTCATATGCAGTTAACGGTTGAAGTGTTGCTATTTATAGTCCAACAAACGGTTTGAATTAAAATCTGCTCTTCTTGGTATCTTTAGGTTGTGAAAGCATATGACCGTGCAGAGCAGGAATGGGTTGCCATTAAGATCATCAAGAACAAGAAAGCTTTCCTCAATCAAGCTCAGATTGAAGTGCGCCTCCTAGAGCTCATGAACAAACATGATACCGAGATGAAATACTACATTGGTAATGCACTCTTGAAATTTGATTTAACAAGACATATTGAGGAGATTAATAGGCTTTTTCTGTATTTGACTAACATGGGTGCAATTTGGTTTTCTGCAGTTCACCTTAAGCGTCACTTCATGTTTCGGAACCACCTCTGCCTGGTGTTTGAGATGCTTTCATATAACCTGTACGACCTGCTCCGAAATACCAACTTCCGCGGCGTCTCACTTAACCTCACCCGGAAGTTTGCCCAGCAGCTATGCACGGCGCTGCTCTTCCTGGCCACGCCCGAGCTCAGCATCATCCACTGTGACCTGAAGCCTGAGAACATCCTCCTCTGCAACCCCAAGAGGAGTGCCATCAAAATAGTGGACTTTGGCAGCTCATGCCAACTGGGACAAAGGGTATCTAGCTTCAGTTTTCCTTATCAGCAATAAATTGAATGTATGCAAGAATATCCTGAGACAAGTGTGATATATGTTGCTTCTAAACGTAAGGTGTAATTCAGAGTTTAAAGGCAAATGACAAGACTGATTGTTGGTTCTTTGTCTTTGTAGATATACCAATATATCCAGAGTCGCTTCTACCGTTCCCCAGAGGTGCTGCTGGGAATGCCCTATGACCTGGCCATCGACATGTGGTCCTTGGGTTGCATCTTGGTAGAGATGCACACTGGAGAACCTCTCTTCAGCGGAGCCAATGAGGTATAAGGAACTAAAACACTACTCAGATTTGTTCTGCTTTGAATTATAACTAGGAATTGCAACTAGCAGTGGTTTTCACCTTATGTCTAACTTACAAGTAATGCCATATTGACCTCAAAAATGGGGAAGTAGAGTTACAACATTTCACACAACTCTTCAGTTGTTAAACTTTGAAATTGTTGTCGTCAGCAACTGTAGCCACCTGCCTAAGCCTTAATATTTTGACAGTTAAGTCATCATAGGACAACAGTTGAGGATGTTTAATTTTCCATATTGGGTGTAAAAATTTAGTATCTAGTATCTAGTGAAGCTGCCTTTTAGGTTGTAGATATACAATGTGAAGATTAGCAGTTCTGCCTGATACTTAGCTTTGCCAGCAGGTGGAAGTAACTTGATAAATCATTTTTCCACAGGTGGACCAGATGAACAAAATAGTCGAGGTTCTTGGTATCCCGCCTAATCACATAATGGACCTAGCCCCAAAAGCCAGGAAGTTCTTTGAGAAGCTTTCGGATGGTACATGGAGTGTTAAGAAGACCAAAGATGGCAAAAGGGTGAGCTTACTTCTTTGCTGCACTTAGCATCTAACCAAAACTTGTGCTTTGTGATCACTGTTGAAACCAAGGTAGTCTGTGTGATCAAATGCAGGAGTCAGGGGTGAGTAAATCTCTTAATCTTTGCGTACTCTGCCTTAAACAGTATAAGCCTCCAGCCTCACGGAAGCTCCACTCCATCCTGGGTGTGGAGACAGGGGGTCCAGGTGGCCGACGGGCGGGGGAGTCTGGCCATGCTGTTGCTGACTACTTGAAGTTCAAGGACCTGATCCTCCGGATGTTGGACTATGACCCTAAGAGCCGCATCCAACCCTACTATGCCCTGCAGCACAGCTTCTTCAAGAAGACTGCGGATGAGGGGACCAATACAAGCAGCAGCGTGTCTACAAGCCCCGCATTAGAGCAGTCCCAGTCTTCAGGAACCACCTCCAGCACCTCCTCTAGTTCAGGTAACTTCCACCTTAAAACCATGGGCAGCTGTTCCACAGTTCTTCATTTAAAGTAATGAAACACATTAATCTATCTGTTGCTGTGTTCTAAGATAACATGAGAAGTTTATCATATCACATCACTACAATTATCTGCTCAGTGAGGGGTGTTGACTCAGTGGAAGTTGCTGTGAACTGTAACAAGTTATTAACAAATTGTGAAACGTCCAGACATTTCTAAGCTAGCTCCTGTGGTAGCATTTCACATATTTTATGTGATGGTGTTGAGGCTGCACTCGTGACACTTTCTTTAACCCATAGGAGGATCATCTGGGACAAGTACCAGTGGCAGAGCAAGATCAGACCCTACCCATCACCACTTGCACAGTGGAGGACACTTTGGCACGGCCATGCCTGCCATCGATGGTGACAGCCTCTGCCCACAGGTCAGTAATGTGATCTGATACCATGTGGAGATATTGTGGTGGTGGTAAATCAAAATCTGAGTGCACAGTGCACAGCTTCCCCCATTATTTTAGACTGACTGAAGTATTTTCAGTGCCAACTAAAAGAGGATTGTAAATTTGATTAGTAAATAATATTGTGTTTTTCCATGTTGCTTGATTTACTGTACTATATTCTAATGTAAGATAAGTTTAACATAAAATTCTGAAACTGTTCTTGAAATCAGATTTTAAAGTGTGATGGTGTCTCAGTTTCTTGAAAGTAATTCTGAGAAATGTGTCTTACAATGTTATATGGTAACAGATCATAACATTTAAGCAGTACCACGTTAAGACTATAAAAATTGTTCAGCTGTATTCCACAACTAACTCGTGTTATTTCCTTGACATTGACAGGCAAGACAGCCTTACCCACCCCCGCTGGTGTGGGGAGGTGGCGTTGGACCAGAGTCAGTCACTGGAGAGACACACCCAGTCCAGGAGACCACCTTCCATGTTCCCCCTCAACACCCTAAGGCCCTGCATCCCCACTCACATACTCATCACCACCACGGGCAGATGATGGCTACACGGCCACGCCCACGCCACTACACCTCCCCGACACACAGCTCCTCGACACAGGACTCCATGGAGGTGGTTCATGGCCATCTGTCCATGACCTCCCTGTCTTCCTCTGCCTCCTCTTCCTCTACATCGTCCTCTTCCACTGGGAACCATGGCAACCAGGCCTACCAGCTCCGCCATTTGCCTGCCGGAGCCCTTGACTTTGGTCAGAACGGTGGGCTGAGCATGGGGCTAGGTGCCTTCTCGAACCCACGGCAGGAGACTGGCATGGCAGCGCACCCTGCATTCTCCATGGGCACGAACACAGGGCCTGCCCACTACCTAGCGGAAGGCCACCTGGGCATGAGGCAGGGCATGGACCGGGAGGAGTCTCCAATGACTGGAGTGTGTGTGCAGCAGAGTTCTATGGCCAGCTCGTGACTGCACTGACATTTGGCTGTGTGTTCCCCCTGTGCGTCATTTTTAAGGTGGTGTTTTTTACTACAAGGTGTGTTGAGAACAAAAGCTGCTCACGTCAGAAGGGAGATATCACTGAACCGCTACTACAGAGAAAAACCTTTGTTAAAAAGTATATATGTAATTTTCATCAGTTTTTCTTTTGCAATCATTAGGCACAAAATAATACTGCGGAATAACCATAGTGAGATTGAGACATCCATCTTACCATTTCACCAGTTTCATGTAACCACCAAGTAATCACCATATGGTATTATGTGGCAAAATCTTCTAAAGAGCATTTCAGAGCGAAGTTTGAAGCTGTTTTGCAGGTAGCTGTTGGTGATGAAATGCTTGGCGTCCTCTTTCGGTTCAAAAACGTGGACTGCCTGACATTACTGTTCCACTGGTTCTTAATTATTTTGCCCTTTTTAAGTGAAATTTCACGTAAAAGCTGCTTGTAAATCCTGTAGCTTGACGATGAGGGGAAGTGTTTGCGGTGATATTTCTTGTTGTTGGTCGGTATTGTGTAACTCTTGTTAAAGGGGAGCACATAGCAGTGGAGTCCCTATAGCGTGTGCTGGCCGGGTGGAGAAGAGACCCCGCAGGTGGATACTGACGCCAACCGGGTCAAAGGAGAGGGAAGCACCACCCCTCAGGCCTAGAGGCCCCCGTAATCCTGCGAGCTGCAACCAGGCCTGGCACAGACGAGAGCAGCGATGGGCACGGGAGACGAAAGGATCCAGCCCAGTAAAAGGAAGACAGTCAGTGGCTGGTTCTAGATAACCCTTTGGCCTTATGACTCATGGACTTGGAATGGGATGGAGCTGGACATTATCATTTGAATTAAGATGGCTTTTCTCTATTTTTCTCTCTAGACAGCCCTTAATTCTTTAAGGAAATTAAAACAACTTAGAAAAGGTAAATAAGAATGGTAATTTGAGGCCTTTCTCGACAAAGATTACTTCTTCAGCAGGGCCCCACATAACAGGGTCTTATTGTACACAACAACCTCCTAAACATTACTTCCTTGAAAATCTTATTCACTGGTTAAGGATTTTGCAGTGGAAAGAACTATCTATTCCAGAGTCTACCCTTTTATGTTTTGTTATTTTTCCCTTTTGCATGTAGTTCCTCATCAGAACCACCTGCACAAGTCTCTCCATCCAAAACATGGAAACTGAAGAAAAAAATGAGTTAAGTGACTGCCTTTTTTCTCCTCAAATTATGCTGTGAATTTTACAAGAATTTATTTTCCCTTTGGATATGTTTTTATACCAAAGCAGTTGTTTTATAGCATATAGGTGTCTGTAACCAATAATGTAGCAGTTCACCACTTTGACGCAAAGTTTATCAAGATCTTATTTTAACGTCAATACAAACAGCTGCAATATTTTACTTTAGCAAAACTGGAGACCGTTGTTGAGACCGTTGGCTATTGTGTATTCTGGCCAGATTTGTTTGCAACGTTTTACCAAAACTGTTTCCATATTAATTGGTAGATTATTTTGGGAGTCTTTTAAAACTTTGGTATGTTAGAGAATTTGGTAGTTACTCTGCAGGCTCCGGAGTAGCAAGATAGAAGCTGATGGTTTAAAAAAAAAAAAAAGGAGACTAATGCGTTCTATTTCTGTGTCGTCGTTTTTTTTTTGCCCCATCATACTATTTCAAAGGGTTTTGCTGCCTTTCATACATCATTTGGTCAACTTGGCTAGCTTCTGCCATGAAGCAAGACTTAATGTCATTGTCTTGGCAGGGTAAGGATAATTGTGGCAAATCAGTTTGTGTTGAATGGTATTGTTCTGATTTGATAGGGCAGATCCTCATGATTGTTGTCCTATTCAAAGGGAAAGGGTGTCCATTAGCCCACAGTCACATGCTTTGTCTAGGCAGACATGCATGTCCTCAAAACATTACAGTCAATAACCAGATTTTTTTTTATATCAGGGAGTTTGAAGTGCTTTCTTTCTTCTGTTGCTCATTTTACCAGCTTTGAAATTAGACAGAAAAACCTGCCCACAGCCACCTTTCAAATTAAGGGCAGGCCACAGGTGATGCTGTTGTCATTTTAAAGGAGAAACCATCATAAGAAATCACGCTTGGTATTTCCACAAACACAAATGTAAAGCTACCTATATTGAGATTGGGGTTTTATCTGGATGTCAAGGTTAATTGCAAATTTGCAATCATTTTTCATACCCCGCAGAATTTGAGACATTTAGAAATTGCCAGTGGTTTTATTACTGGCACTCATACTGGTACTAAACATTCCAAAAATAAAGACTGAAAAAGAAAAAAAATTGACTGCAGTGACTCGTAAGTGTGCGCCTATTTCAGATCATGCTGATTGACCTCTTATTTAGAGCAGTTGTCATGAAATGCAGCCCCTTTTTAATAGTTGAAATAGAATTTATGTATATATTTATATTTTTTTAATAAAGGAAGTATAGAACTCACTACCTTGCTCCTGCTGGTATGTTGATTATGTTTGTCAATTTGGTGACCATTCAGTGGGCAGGAACTCCTGTTTTCTTAGTGGCAAAACCTTGCCTTTTGGCAAAGGTACTTGACTACATCAGGACAACACTATGAGGTAGGGTTTGAATCAAACAGGGAAAGCTAGATCTTCAAACCTTAATAATTTTCACAGGGTATATTGTAAGTGCATGTACATCACAAACCTTACTTTTTGGTTATATGAGAAGCACATGGTTGAAAAAAAGGTTCCATCTTTCATAAGCCTGTTCAGTTTGTGGGTTATACACAAACACGTATACTTGTTGACATATCTGAACACCCAACAGAAGTTGAAATCCTCTTATTTAATTTGGATTTATCCTTTTCATTTTTGATTCCACATTTTTTCACTTTTTTTGTACATGCAACATGCACTATAGAATTGAACAGCATGGGGGAAAGGATAAGTCCATGTATCCACAGATTGTAAGATCTAGTCAAGACTTTGCTGTGTTTATGACAATGCCCTTTGTATTATATTAAGACAGTCTTATGTATGATATATAAAAAGAAGTTAATTGAATTGCTCTGTGTGTCTTTATTGTTCTCTTACAACTCCATTTACATGAACTGCTATCTAAGAAGTGTTCACGCTCCACCCCCAGGTACACGATCATACACAATCTACAAAAATGCATCAACACTCAGTGATGTGGAAATAGTTTACACGCATAAATCATATTCGCGCATATACCAGGTAAACAATAAAAGCAGATGCATGACCATGTAATGTGGTAGCATTTCATAAAAGGAGCGAAGCGTCCCTTTACCGCCCCGGCTCGTTGGTCTAGGGGTATGATTCTCGCTTCGGGTGCGAGAGGTCCCGGGTTCAAATCCCGGACGAGCCCTCATTCTTTTACATGATTGACTAAAGCTGTAAAAAAAAAATGCCATCGGTGACAATTTATTTGCATACATGAATACGTAATAATAAAACGTAACTTTAAAAAACGCGAAAACCGTAATTTTTACGGAAGCCTTGTCACCCAACATTGTCCAGTGTGTTGTATTTGATGTTGGTGTCCTTACCCAGTGCTCAGGCTCCACATGAGATTTTGCGATACTTTGTATTGAGTTACTGGTACATTAGAACTCCTGAAAATCGGGCAAAATGAGGGCTCGTCCGGGATTTGAACCCGGGACCTCTCGCACCCTAAGCGAGAATCATACCCCTAGACCAACGAGCCGCGTGCTTACCACATGTTTTCAATAATATTTAGTATTAAGACAGTCTGACTGATATGGTCGTTTATTATTTCTATTTGTCATCATTCCAATTAGTAACATTCCTAAGACTGTTTACTGATATGAGCAATAGTTTGCTACTCCTCGATCAAGTACAGTGGCTAATAGTGACCGGAGAAATGACGCCGAAGTTAGCATCTGATTCGACGCTTAAGGGGATCGCTCGTTTTAGTGTTTTTGTTCCTATACCTAGTCTGTGGTGGTGTGGATTGTGGTCAGCGAAATTGCTTCTGATTGCTGATATCACGTATCTGAAAATGTGTTTTAGTTAGTGTATAACTGACAATCTAGATGTTATATATATATCCTTAGTCTGTTGTGCTCTGAATGGGAAAACTTCACTTCCCCTGTAACTGTCGAATCGGAAGCTGACTTCAGCGTGAAGGCCGGTCGAGTAATCGCTACCGAATTTATTTTCCTTCTGTTTTACACACGATCGTGAAATGGCCCAAAAACCAAAACTGGTCACCGCACGATTGTTAGCGCACATCACCAAGCTTTTTAAACACAGCGACGATCACAACGGTCGCCCTACCCTGGTCGCTAGCTAGCTCCTGTCTCTTGTCTTGCAGCGATTTGGCCAATGGATGGCAGCAGTGCAACGTGGAGAGCTGCTGCCACTGTATTTATCAAGAATGAAGAAGAAAAAACGGTTGGCTGCCTTTTAATTGGTCCACAGAAGCTGAGGAGCATGAGTGACCAATAGTTATGCCTCAGAGTCTAGATTGTCCAACCAGATGCCTTGTGGGCGGAACATCATCTTCTACAACGATTTATTCCAAATTCAACCGTTGTGAGTGTATCGTGAATTAACTTTACGTTGCGTGGTAGTTGTTCATGGAAACACCCACTGGACACCACTTGAATATAGTAAGTGATAGAAGTTTACTGACAGTATTAGAAATCACCTGCGTTCATACAAGTCCTTTAACGAAGGCGCCAAAGCCAGCAGATGACAATACTCAGCTAAGTTGGCTAAGCTAACCACCTAGCGTGAAGCATGCCGAATTTTTGCGCGGCCCCGAACTGTACACGGAAGAGCACTCAGTCAGATTTGGCATTTTTTCGGTTTCCACGGGACCCAGAGAGGTAAGGCATTTCATTTAATGCTATCCACAATGACCAACTTATGTACTCGTGCAGCCATCATGAACCTGTGCTATTTCCTAGAGCTGGCTGAGAAATCATATAAGTTAAAGGATTGCTTCATATAACTAAAATGCAACAAAATCGTTCTTAAATTTCCAGTACATAGTGCAAACTGGTAGGACTGTCTATAAACTGAAATATAAAAATGAAATAATAGTTAAATGTGCCCGCTATAATTTCCCGAAGCTTAATGTATATGGATTGGGTTTGTTTTTTTCGTTTGACTAACAGTCCAAAATCAAAAATATTCAGTTCATAATCCGACCAAAAAAGCATCAATCACATGTAAGGAACTTTGCAAAAAAAATTGCAACTGCGAAAAGTTCAAGTTACATGTAAGTAATGGCTACAGCTGTTGTCTTAATAATACATGTTACAGCTATGGAAGATTGCATTCACTTAGCCCTTTCATGTCTGTTTCCTTGCATAATGGGACAATAGTGTCTGTCAACACCACCCTTTAGTTTGTATGTTGTAGTATGTGAGTCTCACTTGTCCCTGTGCGAACGTACTACGCTTCCAAAAGATGGTCACAGCAGTTTAGAAAGGCTCAGCTACTGTCTCAGTGCATTACTACTTTCCAAATGTCAAACAAAGCTGCTTTGTGTTTCTTTTTAGATGCCGAATCTGGGTAGAGAACTGCCGCAGAGCAGATCTAGAGGCGAAAACATCAGACCAGTTGAACAAGCACTATAGATTATGTGCTAAACATTTCGATCCAGCTATGGTGTGCAAAACTGTGAGTGTCTGACACAATCCTAGCCAGTCAGCCTGGCAGCAGTTTTTCCCAAATGTATGTTTTTCCCAAAAATGGCTTATGCGAGTTTATTGTTTTTCAGAGCCCCTATAGGACTGTACTGAAGGATACTGCTATTCCAACCATATTCGATCTGACAAGCCACCTAAGAAACCCTCATACCAGACATCGCAAGCGGATTAAAGAACTTGTAAGAAAGATATTTGACAACCCTCAGCTCACTTAAACTTAAAGTCACTTAAAGTTTATTTGAAATGTTCCTCTTAATCTTAATAATAGTTTGACCAGCCACTGTCTGATCTTTGTGAATTAACTTCAGTTTTTAATTTCAGACTGATGAAGATATAAGGAAGATTAAAGAAAGGAGATGTAAGTAAATAGAAAATGTATTTCTGGTCAGCAATGTAAAATAATTGTATGTCAATTTTCTGTAGTATCCATTTACTTTAAATAATCACTGTTCCTTTCTTGTCTCTACCCAGTGGCGTCGTCTATTGAACAGCTTGTATCCAAAAAAGATGCAGCAGCCGAGGATAGCACAAGCACCAATGAGGATGAACCTCAGCTGTCCACAGAAGAGAAGGAGTTTCGTGAATACCTGAGATCCTTGTTTGAGGTTGTGGTCATGTTAGGAAAACAGAGTATCCCGCTAGTGGCCGGCAAAGCGTGCAAAACTGAACACAAGTCCAACAACTTCCAGGCCCTTCTAGATTACCGCATGAATGCTGGAGACCAAGCTCTGAGGAAGCGGTTTGTGGCGACAGCTGTGAACACAGAGTACCTCTCTGCAACCCAGCAGAGCCAGCTCCTGGACGTCTGTGAGAACACGGTGAGAGAGGAGATGCTAATGGAGGTGAGAGAGAGTCGCTTCTTCTCCCTAGTGACGGGTGACCTTGTTGAGTTTTCCGACGAGAAACACCTGCCTCTATTTTTACGCTTTGTGAATCAGCAGAACGTCCTCCGAGAGGAGTTTTTGGACTTTTTGCTGTTCGATGGTGACGAGTCCACCCTGGTAGAGAGGCTGGAGGCCCAGCTGACTGACCGCTGGGGGCTCAGCATGGAGGACTGCCGCGGTCAGGCCCACAAGGCCACAGGGACTTCCACCACCAAGATGAAAGCTGTGGCAGTATTGCTGATGGAGAAGTATCCCCTGGCATTGCACGTGCCTTGCTCCCATTTGGCGCTGAACATCCACCTGGCCAACAGTCTGCCATTCCCCAGTGTCCAGGTTGTCATGGAGACTCTGACGAGGATTGGCGCCTTCTTTAGTGCCCCGCTCGCTCAGGATGAGCTCGAGAAGTCTATCTCTTCTCACTACCAGAAAAATGAAGAAAAAGGAGAGGCACTAAAACAAGCTTGTGGCTCAGGATGGACAGAGCAGCACAGCGTCTTTGATGTGCTGTTAGATTTGTTGCCGCCCCTGCTGCTGTGCATGGACAACATTTGGAACAATGACGACGGAAAGTTTCCTGACACTGTCGCAGCAGATGCGTACTCAGTCGCGGAAACTCTGGCTGACTTTGAGATCATTGTCACCATTGTCATCTTAAAGAATGTTCTCACATTCACCAGAGCCTTCGGGAGGAATCTCCAAGGGGAAACGCTTGAGGTATTCTTTGCCGCCAACAGTCTAACTGCTGTCCTGCATTCACTGAACGAGGTCAATGATAACATCGACGTCTACCATGAATTCTGGTATGAGGAGGCTGTGAGCGTGGCCAGCATAATGGGGATTCCTGTGGAGGTCCCGAGGCTGTTCATTCGGAAGCAGCGTGCAGCAGATGTGGGTGAAATCCAAGCCGAGTCGTATTTTAAGGAGTATGTGACGGTCCCCATTATCCGCGGCATCATGCAGGAGGTGGAGGACATGTTCTCCGAGACCAACCTCAAAGCTCTCAAGTGCCTGTCACTGGTCCCAGCCGTCATGGGCCAAATGAAGTTCAACACCACCGAGGAGAACTACGCAGATGTTTACCGCAACGACCTCCCCAACCCGGACACGCTTCCCGCGGAGCTTCACTGCTGGAGAATCAAGTGGAAGCACAGGGGCAAAGAGGTGCGCTTGCCCACCACCATCCACGAAACCTTGCAGCTTCCAGACGTCAAGTTCTTCCCCAACGTGAACTCCTTCCTCAAGGTGCTCTCCACCTTACCTCTGCTGAAACTGGAGGACAGCAAAAGCGACACAGCGAGCGAACGGCTGCAGGCTTACCTCTCCGGCATGCCCACTAAGCAGTGGAACAAAAGCCTTGCGATGCTCAACATTAACACTCATGTCAAACATGACTTGGATGTCATGGTGGACAAATATTGCAGACTCTATCCAGAGGATGATCCCGAGGCTGAGACTGAGGCTGAGACTGAGGCCGAGGCCGAGGCTGAAGCTGAGGCTGAAGCTGAAGCTGGAGGCGGAGGCTGAGGAAGCAGCTGAGGAAGATGTTGTGACAAAGTGATGTGACACTGAGCTTAAACAGCTGCTCTTGGACAAAAATGAATGAAACGTATGCTGTCAGTCATAAACACATCCTCCTTTGGTTGCTCATGTATGTTTGGCTGCATTTACACCTGGATATTTGTACTGATAATTTAAATGCCAATGTGAAGAGGTAATGGATGCCATTTGTATTCTGTCTCTGAGGTTTCCAAGAAAAAAGAAATTACCCTTATTCGTAGAAACATCTGTGTATTTAAATGAATTGCAGCTTAATCTTGCCTTGTAAATAATCACATTTTGCAGAGAGAAAATGCCTCATGGAGACTCAATTAAAATTGCAACCCCCCAAAACCTGTAAGGCACTGTCAGAGGCATGATCTGTAAATATTTGAAGTTTCTCTGTCAGGCTGTTTTATTATTAACCCAGCTTCCTCTGTAATGATGCTGTGATCTTAAGGAAAGTACTTTGTAGCCTATTTCATTTTCTTCATTGACTTTCTTCATTGAAGTAAGTAGATGGGTTTTCCTCATTGACAGCCCATTTACAGTGACATTTTCTTTATTGTGTGCTTTTAATTCAAACCACATGCTGAACACAAGTTGCCCGTTGAGCTACAGTACACTGATTCCTTTCCACTGACTGTGAGGCAAGGGAGCACAAGAGGGAGCAGTTACACCAATATCAGCAGTATCTCTGAATGAATGCCAATGAGAAGCCATTTTTAAAAAATAAATCAAAAGCTTATATTGCCAGTGTGACATTGTGGATAATTGTAAAGTTCAGAGAAAACATTTTTTAGAAAATTTGACTCAACTTTTTGATGTAGCAGTAATTCAATAGTGTTGTTATTGATCATTGTTTATTGAAAGCTGTTTTCACCTTTGCAGCCTCCCAAAGCAGGTTTGTTAACTTGTCAAATTTTACATAAACTTCCACAGTCTGTTTTCAGTTTGTTTTTAATAAATTCCTTTTATAGAACACTAAATTACGACACTTTGAGTCAGCTTTGTGGCAAAACATTACCTTTTATTCTCTCTTCAGTTGCATGCTGACTTCACTTTTGGATCTATTTACCATTTTAAAACGTGCAAACACAACTTTGAAAACCTAAGTGTAAAAAAAATATGAATTCTCATCTAAATTTTGACTCTTGCAGTTTGATGCGTGTACAAATGATACTTTATTTTATTTAATTTTCAGCTGCGTTATCGGCCATTTCCTGCAAACGGAACAATAGGGCCCCTGTACCATCCTCTGTGTACAGATTGAATTGGCATTTTCCCGACATGGTAACGGAAGGGTTAACCGTGTCTCCTCCTCCTCCTCCTCCTCCTCCTCCCATCTTCTCTGGCCAGACGGTGACGAGCTCAGGTGATAGTTCACCGTGCAAACTCACAGTGCGGAGCAGAGCCCGGGCATCTCGAAGCATCACACAAATGTGGGTGGGGTCGCTTTGATGCGCAACCAGACATCAGGCAATGTGCGCTCCACAGCAAAGCCCAAAGTCCATTTAAACTTCAGTAAGAACAAATAGCCTGCAGGAGGACAGGGAGAGAGAGAGGTGGGGAGGGAGGCGTGTGGGCTCTGTTTTCCTTTAGTCTCAAGCAAAGATTTTGGGAGATCTGCTCAGCAGAGAATTACATAAAGCTGTAAGGAGAGAATAACCCTGACTGGACAAAAAAAGGGCCTGTGAGGGTACAGGGTGAGGGACTGAGCGCTTGCAAGTCTTCGAGTCGTGAGTAGGACGTTTGTTTGCGCGTTTATCCCTGATTTAGAGGTTTTCCTGTGCGTCTATTTCTTTTCTCCCTTCCAGTCATTTTTCACCATGGCATGGCCGTGCATCACGCGTGCTTGCTGCATCAACCGCTTCTGGACCGAGCTGGACAAAGCGGACATCGCGGTGCCTTTGGTTTTCACCAAATACTCGGATGTGGCCGACGTGCAGCATCTCCCCCATCACCCGCAGCCGAGACAGAAGGCCGGTACCATTGCCATAGAAACCCAGCCCCATCACGGCGAGCAGGAGGCTGGGAAGGCACCGCCCGCGACGGGTGCCGCAGCGGGCAAAGATGGCTCTACTGCGTCCGTCATGCGCCAAGACTTCAAGGCGTGGAGAGTGCGCCCCGAGCCCAGCTGCAAGCCCAGGAACGAGTACCAGCCCTCCCCGGCCCCGTTCAATAACGAAACTCAGTATCAGAAGGATTACAAACCCTGGCCCATACCGAAAAAACACGACCACCCGTGGATCCCCAAACCCAGCCCCACCGCCGGCGGAGGAGGCAAGCTGGAGCACGCGGCGGCTGAGGCCGAGAGCGGCGTGGAGAAGAGCGAGATCGAGGAGAAGATACACGAGAAAGAGTCGAAGGAGACGGTGAAGAGAATCGCCAAGAGGGAAAAGTCTGTGGAGAGAAAAACAGGTGAGAAGACGGAGGGACAGGTTCCCGCAGATGTGAGCGCCGAGCAGAGGAAAGGCAGAGCCGCTGCAGACGCTGTCAACAGACAGATCAAAGAGGTTATGTCGACTTCCAGCAGCTACAGGTATGTCCAAATGTGTGAGGGACTGAGCCATGATCATGTCCTTGAAGTGAAAGAAGTGTGTTTTTTTTTTAATTATTTGTTTCAACCTCATTGAAATAAATGCCTGCGGTTGTTTCCTTTGCTGTGATTTACCCGAGGCATTTAGTTTCTAAAGCTATCAACAGTGCTGTACTCAAGTGTCCCCTGTTACGCATCATTTCTGAACTTGAAAATTTCAATCAACTATAGCCCACAGAAGTAGCCTGAATGCCACACTGCTCTGTCCAGCGATAAAACATTATTTTTGGTGTTGCACAGTCTCTTGTTACCATCTCCAGTGATTTCTGAAGCAAACTGATATTTCCACAGATAGAAGGTTTCATTATTGATTTCTTTCTGCTTCATCCTCTATAAGAGTACTACCAAATCAATGCAGCAGCCCATAAATGAGTAAAGCCAGTAAAAGGCTTTGAATGTAATCATGTGTCTTAACATGGTTTCTTTGCACAGGCTTCCTCCAAATTGAATTAGGGATGTCATGTTGCACGCAAGTTAATGAGACATGCTGGCTTCATTCCGCCCAACTGAAATATGGAAGTTAATGCTGTGCCACTGCCTTTGGTTTTGTGTTCAGTTGGTTGAAGATAAACTTTTCCAATGAAATTTACCAAACAAATACAATGTGACACTTTTTAAAGATATATGCTTTGTAAGCAGTGAAACAAAAATGAATCTGATTAAGCGATTAATGAAAATAATAAATAGAAGCAGCTCGACACAGACAACAAGAATAAACAAAGAAACAGTAGAAATGACATTAAACTCCTGCTCCTCAGAAGCTGAAAGGGCCACATGACCTTCATCTTTTTTTACTTTTATTAATACAGAACAGTGTGTACTCCTTATCATCCATAAGGTGGATCCACAGATGTTGTGTTAAAAAGCCCACAAGCCTGAATTTTATCTTTTTACAGACTCTACCAGTCCACTTCCTGTCCCTGCGGGCCTGTAAATGCTGCCACGTCAGGGCTTCCAGAGCTTAGAGAGTAAATGTAAAGATCAAATTTCGACATCAATGCTAAAAATAACAGGTAATAGGCAAATATGATCCTGTGATATGAATTCACTATTCAGCAATAAACTGGAAGCAGAGCTCTGCACAGAACTGGTGCTGAGCAGTGATCAACATGAGACATTGTAAATACTTGAACAATGTAAAACTCCCTCATTAGCATATGTGTGAATTAAAAGTTTTTATATACATTCTATGTTGGTTTAATGTTGTATAACATGACATTCACCTTGGACTACATTTCTTTGAGGAAAACATGCAGTTTTCAACTGTTTGAGTAAAACTAAACTTTTTAGAGCTGATATAAGTCAATTAATCGATTAGAATGATTGAAAATAACTACTCTGACAAACGATTAATACAAAACATTCTCTGGTCCCAGCTTCTTCCCAACATCTTTGGGTTTTGGGGTTTTATTTTTTAGATTAATTGAGAAATTAATTGTTTTATATATATATATATATATATATATATCGTACATTGCATAGAAACCATATATATATATATATATATATAATATATATATATATAATATATATATATATATAAATCTTTATGTTTGCTTTTTCAATTGCTCTCAGGACTGAGTTCAAGGCATATAAAGATGTGAAGCCAGTGAAGCCCATCAAAGCTCCATCTCAGTATAAACCCCCAGTGGAGGAGACCAGTCTGGAGACCAGCTACAGTGCCACGTACAAGGGGGAGCAGGTGAAGGCTCACCCCACTGACAACAAGCTGCTGGAGCGCAGGAGGATACGCAGCCTGTACAGTGAGCCAGGCAAGGAGCCTGCCAAGGTGAGAGCATGACCCCGCACAGTTCCCATGCTGTTACTCCAGGTCTGTGAAATACTGCTTCCATTTACATTCTGAGTTATTTTTCCTCTAATTACATAGAATGTTATACAGTAAGTGCCTTCCTTATAGTCATGTCTAAAACTTTATTACCCCTGCTATATCCTGGGTTTAGTGTTTTGTGATTAACACACTGCCAGGTTTACTTTGTCCAGAACTTTACTCAACTGGAAGCCCTGCTGCGTACATTTTATTTTATTTTACACACCATCAAAATCATGCCGCGGCCTCATGGCAGGTGATTGGTGATCAGACTTATTATTCACCAACTAAAACAACTTAATATCTCAATTCAGAGAACTGTAAAATGAACATTTGTCATTGTCATATAACTCTATCATGGAGATAAATCAGCCAGTAAAACGTTGAAGTAGCCTGCCTGTGTGCATTTTAACAAAAAAAATGTTTGCATTCAGCAAATTGCACATACGAATACTGGAAATATTCAGTGCATCAGTTTTAATGTTAAAGTAATATCCCAGCTTTGGATATTAGCAACAAGGGACTTCTTCCCATATTAAACTGGCACTATATTTAAAGATATTCTTGTAATGCTTTATTTTACAGGTCTGCTATTTCCTACTAATTTTGTGAAAGTTTCCTGCAAAGAAACATGTAGTTTAGTTGTAATTGCAGGGAAATAGAGACAAAGTTGTGAGACTTATAAGTAGTTAACTACTTAGTTAGACTTAAGTAGTTTGATTAGTCATGCTGAGTTTATTGTTGAGTTCCAGATTAATCTAACTATCTATTTATCTACTGAATAAAAGCCTCAAGGCTGGCTGGGAGTGTACTAACTGATCTTTCTCTGTTTTACCTGTAATTAAAACCAAATGATGTGGTTCTTTCCAGGAAACTTCCAGGAGATTATTTGTTAATAAATTGGAATTTAAAGACCCATAAAATAAAGCGTTATTGATATTCATAACATAGATAGGTATATGCGTGCATGTTATCCACAGTTCAGAGAAAATTTGGTAATTCATTTTTAATAATGTGTCAATGGTAGTGTGTTCATATGGCCACTCCCTCTCTCATTCTTGTAGGACTTCTCAGAGACTGAGAGCAGCTCTGTTCTAAATCTGCTGTAGTCAGGTGTGTTGTCTATTTCTTCTGGAAGGCATGGAGGCTGACCTCAAATTGATCAGACGCAAACATGCATACTGTACACCCCCCCACACACACAGTATGCACCTGGGCCAGTATGAGCCTCAGTCACATTTATCAGTTGCTGGATGCAGTCCTCCTGGAATTATACAGCCACATCGTCACTGATTGTTCACCTCTCAGCCTGCACCACCCACTACATTTTGTTGAGCTCAGTGGTGTCAACAGTTGACCAAAGGGTTATGCAAGAGGGTGGATAGATAAATGAAAAAACAAGTAACAGATACGAAAAATAGGATTTAGTGCATCAGTGGGGGCCGACAAGACAGAAACTTATTAGCATTCAATTAGTACACATTTCAACAGATCTGCACTGTTTAGGGCTCTATTTTGGTGATGGTGTGGTGCAAATTACACTGGGCAAAGTGGAATTTTGTTTTCTCCATGTCTGCCCACAATTGGCTCATCTTGAATTTGACTGCATTCCAGTGGGTGGAGAGGCACATTAGGGTGTGTACCAGTGGCAGTGGCAAGTGGTGCAGTGTATTTTTGGTATCAGCCATTGGTAACACTTGTTTGCAGATGATATTCTTTTGGGTTGTGATGTCAGATTTCAGTAGTTGCAGCTCAGTGCGATGCAGTCATCCAGAGCAGTTAGTAAATGTGTTGAATCTAATCTGGACTTTTCTCTGAATCATGAGCAGCATAGCACTGAGCGCACTGCTTTTAAGGTTTTTGTGGTTATGACACAATCCCCTGCCACACCCAGTGTTAACATAATTCCACCTTGACTGCCTGTGGCAACAAAATTTACTAAAATGAGGCCATGCTTCTGCACCACCTACTTTGTATCACCACTCTTATATTTGCAGAAATAGAGCCCTTTTTTGCTGTACACCAGCTCATTTATACAAATGGACCATTTGGAAGCTTCTCCAGACGTCCCTTACTGTTGTGGAAACTCCACAAGAGCAGAAAGGAGCTAAGTGCCTTGTTCAAGGGCACATTCATCTCTGCACCCACATTACCCTTGTTGCCATGGGATTTTTTCAGTCGCAAGCCTGCTTGTCAAACTTCTAGGTTTTGCCATCACTATTAATGGTTGATTATATCCAAAAATATTTCATGCTTTAAAGTGTAAGACTAACATCATATACTAATATAAGTCATGTACTTTGTATGTTATATTTTACCGTTTATTTTAATGGAAAATTGCACGAATCACTGTTCTATAAACAGAAAGGCACAAATACACCTTTTGTGCTGTGATTTCTTTCTTTTATCTTCATTGCACTAACCACATAATGCAAATATCACCTGTACCATATGGTGTCATTTGCCTGTCATTACTTTAAGTAACAGGATTTAAAAAAGGTATGTATTGCATGCAAAAAATAGGACTTTGACGTGTAGAGTCTCCATGAGTTAAGTAAACATTTAAAAAACAGGTTGACATTTAAGGAAATATACTTATTTGCTCTCTTGCTAAGAGTTAGATGTGAAGATGGATTCCATGCTCATATCTATTTTTAACCTTAGTTTATCGCAAAAATTAGAAAATATGTCTTCAAAATGTGCCTGTTGGTAGGGGCTGATTGTTTGGCCTATGTGAATCCAGCTTGCTTTCCGGTCAGCATGGCTGGTCGGTCTCATTTGTTACTGCTGGAACTGGCTCCTTGGCACTACAATAGTGTCTGGGTAATGGTGCAGAAAGTGCTGCCACAGCTGAGTTCTGCTTTACTTAAAACCCTGGCATGTGTGCGCTGTAAATTGTCCTGTTGCTGCACTGCAATCATAGTGTAATTCTGTAATTTTTTTTGTGTAAAGTAACATGTAGATGCTTGAAGTTTGAAGCTTTCTTGAGAACCGCTCATCCAAAAAATCCCATAGTTGTCACTGTACTTCCTTGGGTCCTCCGCAATACACCCATGAAGTGTGAAGTTGATCGGATGAGCGGTTGACAAAAACAACAAAATACAGACAGAGAGAGAGTCCTCCATTTTTAGGTTGATACTAAACATTCAGAAATGATATCAGAAGTGGTATCAATCTACTCATATAGCTCTCAGCAAGAAAACCAAGTGTATTTTCCCAAAATGTTGAATGTTTGAACTGAATGTTTGGATTAACTGTTTTTAAAAACAGAGTTTAATCTCAGTATTTGCCCCTCTCTTCATTTTTAGGTGGATAAACCAGTGTCTCGCACCAAACCAAAAAAGACACCAACAACAACAGGAAAGATGGTGAAAAAAGCTAAAGAGAAGCAGATTGCTAGTTCCCAGTCAGCCAAGAAGAAACCATCTTTGGGTGCCGCAGAACCCAAACCAGATGGAGCTGTCACAAAGAAGAGCAAAGAGATCAGCAATAGACTGGCCGAAGCAAAGCAGTAAAAGCTACATCTCCACACTTTTATGCGTGTATGATTAATGGCTCCTTGACAGAATAGGCAAATCTCTTCCCTTTGGTTTATTTCCTTACCTGTTGTTTTTGCTGTCCTGTCACATATTGTTCACCTCTGAATGGGCACAGATGTTGAGCTTTTAGAATAATGCAAATAATTTCACTGTAAACTGTGTGTATGTATGTGTGTGTGTGTGTGTGTGTGTGTGTGTGTGTGGTGTGTGTGTGTGTGTGAACGTGAGATTGTAAGCATGTGAAAATATGTGATTGCTTGTGTTTTGGTGCACAGAACCGCTTTATATTAATTGAGCACATAATTTGCACATTATTTATATGAGTTCTGTTTGACATCAAACTACAAAAAAAGAGCCATCTGTACACATGTTATATGTGTATGAAAGGGCATTTTACCTTTGTCTGAATGGATGACAATTGAGATCAATGTTAAAAATGATTGTAGAGTATGTCCAGGGGATGTTTTTTTCTCTGAGACTGTATCACATGAGAGGTTTCGTTAAGATGCAAAATCTGTTTTATGGTTGCGTTCCTAGTTACAGTGCCTCCGCTGTATGGTCCTGGTTTTCATTTCATTGTTCTGGATGATATCTGGTTTCATCAGTTTGGTTGCTAAGAAACCAAATGATCTGTAATATAATTGCTAAAGCTTGCATGCAAGACCCCATTTTTGGTTGAGTAGCAACATTTAGCAGAATATACTGTATGTCACAGTCACATTTTAGCTTGTAAATTGAGCAATTAAAGGTAAATGTATAGGGGCAAGACCTTTTCAAATATAATGCATGTGTAGTAATAGACTCTGATCACACACCAAAAGGTACATACAGTAAGTAAAATCATAGTCTAGTGGCTATAAAGTTATAAAATAAACACACCAGCAATATGGTTTCACCCACAAACATATTTCTTGCAATTTAAATGGAGATCCACTCCTTTAATTCAACAGGAGTACTGCAGTTTTGACAATGACTCAGTATTTTGTGGCATTGTGCTCCATCCTCTCCTCCAAGCTGTGATCGCTGTAATTGTGCTACGTAAGAAAAAAAAAGAAGAAAAAATATGCACATAGGCCTGAACAACCTGTTGTATTTACTCAATAATTTTCACTTGGAATGGGCTGATCTCTCCAGGTGTTGAAGGACAAGGAATGGGCCAGGACTTGAAGTTCAGCTCTTTAAAATGCTGCTGTCTGAAAATGCGCAAATCACATCTGTCCATTGTGAGCGTGACATGAGATGTTTTTACTAAAATGCCATCACACCCTATCACTCTCTCTCTCTCTCTCTCTCTCTCTGGTTGTAAACACAAGTCAGTCGTCTGCCGTGATACCCTTAATAGCGGCCAACATGGCTGCAGTGTGATGAGAGCCCAGTCGAGCACTAGCCACCGTGAGTCTGCTTCCAGTTTTAGCTCCTGTATGTGACTGTGTGTGTGTGTGTGTGTGGTGAATGTGCGTGCGTGCGAATGAGAGACTCTTTTGTGTATGACCTCTACAGCCTGCTGCCTGCTAGCATCAAGTCTGACCCACCCACAAGAAGTGCTGCTATGCACTCCAACACCCTGGTGCTATATCTCTCATCGTATATGCTGTCTGGTTTGGACTGTGTGTGGTGTCAGACCAGAGTGAAATGATGATATGACAATGTCATACCGCTGCAGACATGTTGTGATATTGTGCTTGTATTTTCAGCTTGCTCTGAATGAACTCTGATTAAAATGATGATGCAGAATCCTGTGTTGTGATTTATTGCATCCTTTGTCTCAGGCAGTTGAATCACATCCCTAATATAGCCCAATATTTCTTTTAATTTGCAGAAATTTTGTTGAAAATGTGAGAATGAGAATTAAATGAATAAATGATTGTGTTACACTGTATCTGTTTTTTACAATTTGATGAAAAAGCCTTTGAACACTAAAGTAATAAGGAGTGTTTTAACTTTCTAACTATTCCATGTATTCTTATATTTCTTTTTTCGAAATAATTAGAAAAATATCGAGGCATGAAATTAATAGCTTAAAAACTGCACAAATTGATGGCTAAATGTATTGTAAAAAATTCTAAATGAATCTAAATGGTTTAACATTAAACTCAAAGTGTAACATACATGTTAAAAAACAGGATATTTGCTATAAGATAAACTTATATTCATCTGCACACCTATAACCCTGGAACCACAGTAGCTTCTTTTTAAAATTTTGTTAAGTATTAGCTTGCATAATCAAGCCCTTTCTTGCTGTGTTCATGATCTTCCTACTGGTGTTTCTTTTTTTAAAATCTCCAAGCAACTGTCTTTCTTGCCTTACAAGCATCAAATATAGAGAGACAGTCATTAGTAATCCAAAAATGCTAAATCATGCTCTCTGTGATGGTATTATTCATTATTCTGGAGAATAGTTGATTTATATAAAGCATTACAGACGGGGTTCAGAGGTGTCTAAAAACTTTATGGAATATGGACTAGATTACAGTAATCAAGCAGAATGAAGTACAAATTTTTAACTCTCGTCATTGCTTGTTTGTTGATTTGTTACAATTCTATTTGAAAGTCAAATCTGGGCAATCACTTTTATGGCCTGGGTTTTATGCCTGCAGCACTTGTCAAGGCCAGAGTAAGCAAAGTATATTTTAGAGGAGACATGTTGTGCCTTGCATAATTCTTAATCCTCAAAACTCAGCAACATGGAAATCAATTTAAAACGTGTTTTTCTGAATATAAGAAGCCAACAGTTTATTCCAATTTATCATTTTACTCCATTTTTGTTACAGTTGAAGCGATGCAAAATGTCTTTATCCTAAAACAAAAATTAATCTGAAATGTAACAAATGGAAACTGTAAGACGATTGTAAAACATTACTTGATTATTTTTTATTTCATTCATTGGCTGGCTTTGGGATGCTGGTGGTCATTTTCCTGTGAATCAGTCATCCTGACATGAAAGTGCATGAATAATTCAGTTGTTATGGGCCCTTATGTTTGCAGAGCAGCATGAAATATTGAATAAGAGATCAGCGATGGCACTGGAGCTTCCTAAGCTCTGTCCCAGAGACTTGTCTGGCTGGTTTCCGTTTCACCTACATTGCATTTTATATTGTGTGAAATATGCTCTGCTACATGTTCAGGGTGTTCATTTTTGCCACGTTGAGGCACTGTTAGTTACTGTCATGGACAAAGAGCTGTCACTGTTACAAACAAAAGCGGCCGTTAGGGTTCACCTGTTTATATGAAAATGGTATCTAGCAATAAAATGTTTATGTGGACTAAATGTTCAGCCAACCAACAGCAGTGTAGGAGACACCAAAAAGACGAGTCCCCAGTTTGTGAGTGCACCAGACACAAAGAAATTCAGATTGCAAATGTTCACCATAACATCCAGTAAATGGCTGTTTTGAACACCTACATTGTTGGTACCAGTGTCCAGTATTGTGTGACTTAATTCATCCTGTATTGGCTTCACATTAGGAAACATGCACCCTCATGGAAATATTGTATTTCTTTGACAGGCAAGACACTGCACAGTGTGGTGCAGATAGTCAGTAAATTGCGACCTCTAGTGGCTAAAATCTCTGGATAAATCCTGGATAAAATGTGCAGTGGCTGCAAGATAAGCTAAGTAGATCAGATTTCCTGTTTCAATTACATCCTGTTTCAATGACATCAATGAGAGCTGGAGGCTCACAATCAAATTACCTCTTTTTCTGCTTGGCTCCAGAGTCTGTGAATAATACGGGCATCTAAATATTAGCCATTGCAAATAGGTATGTTAAAACAGCATGGCAAATGTGAGAGTGCAACATAGTAACCAAAATCAGGCTCAGGATTATTAACTTCACGAATGAAACAAACTACAGTGGTTCTAGTACAGTAGGTGGCGGTGGGTGTCTCTCTTGCCTTCTTGTCGATATTTTTTTAATAAACCGGCGAAGAAGAACAACGTCCGTTTTGACGGTGACGCAGACAGGAAATAAACAAAACCAGACAAGCTCAGAGGAGGGAAGAAGAGTTAGCCTAGAGCACAGAGCTGCTGCAGCGACTGACTTTAACACTCGTAAGAAACATTTACAAAACTTCATGCATCACAAGTTTCGAAAACGCTAGTGTGTATTTACAAATTGCCCATTAAGATGGCACTAAGACTTCTCATATGGAATACTTAAAATGGTGATAAGCTGTGTAGGAAAAACGATAAACAGTGGTAACCTGTGACAGGTTCAGCGATAGCTAGACTGTTAGCGTAAATACTAGCTTTTACATAATGACTAGTTCAGAAATAAAAACAGCTGTAAGTGTTTTCTAGGTAATTTAACGTTTCCTTTTTTCAGTTAACCTGTGCTAACTGTTGCTGGCATCATATTCAAACCAGTAAAATGCTTCTCACCTAAGCACACAGTTAATTTTCTCTCCATTAAAATGTCTGTCACATACTATGGAAGCCCATTTACACCAATGTCATAAAAAAGAAGCTATAAGTCATCATAATGAGAAACTTTCTTGACTCGATAATGACAGTTTCTCAAGATAATGAAAAACTTTCTCATTTTAATCACTTAGTATCTGATCACTTTGAGACATGAATCATGTTTTGCGAGTATGTTTCTCATTATAATGCCTTACAGGACTCATCACATTGGTGAGAATAGGCTTCCTTACCCATCATTGTATGTTTTCCTGTTTTAAGTGGTCAGGTTTGGGAGTGAGCAGCTGCAGCAGCTGAGCCCACAGAGGAGACCGCCATCATGATGACAACTAAGAGACTAGACAATTTTGAGGTGGCTTGTGAGTGGGCTTCGTGCGACTTCAAGGGCCGCACCATGGAGGAGCTGAGCGACCATATGTCACTGCATTTAAAGGACTACCTGGGAGACAAAGATGCCCTGGAGGAACTGGGTAAGTGAGTCCGTTTGTGGCAGTTGTGGGGCAACATCACCTGTAAGTCACATCACATTTATCTCAGTAGCAAGAAATTAAGTTACATCTTTTTAAAAGCAGGTATGCACACAATTCTTAAGGGGAAAAAAGGAACTGTGACCATTTATTTAACTTTCTTTGCCTCACCACAACTGGTTGAAGTTCTGTGAAGAGCTGCAGTGTGTATTGGTCAGCTGGTCTCATTTGTTAGTGCTGGATTTGGTGCGGTAATGTTAGTCTGTGGGTGACTGGTTATGAAATATGAACAAAATACTTCACCTCTGTCTTGCGAAGCTGATCATTAAGTCTTTTGATCCAAAATATACTAGAGTAATCTTTTAATTTTTGGGTACTTACTGACATTAGTGATTGCTTGTATTAACTCCTGCTACTTCTAATGCCTTTATCAAGTGTATGACTTCAGTTTTTACTGTTATTTAGCAGTTATGTCTCCTTCATTTTT